>NW_006289142.1:3879-4806 GCF_000327345.1 Myotis davidii
TAGTAACAAAAATATATGAATTGTCTAAGAAGACAATTTCAAAAATCTCTGCTTATAATATCCTATCGCTAGTAATGGTTTTCTCAGAATATCAAAGATGAACTAAAATGGTTGGAATATATGCTTCAATATCATGTCAAAATGAAAGTATTGTGAGAATTAAGACAAAATTTATAACATCTGATTGGTTAAACTGAGGAAACAGAGGGATTATTTTAAGAGAATTGTGGGGGAAAAAGGGAATTGTGGTCACTACTAGGACCACAATACTAGAAGGATATGAAAAGGTCACAATATAAATCCTAGGAAGACATATATAAAAGTTTAAGCATTGTATTCCCGATTGACTAATTGTAAAGAGGCAAAGGAAAAGAGAAGTGATATTTCTGTTGTTAGAATATGAGTAAGCCTGTGTGGGTCTCATATTAATGTAAAAGAGAAATTAAGATAAAAATAAGAATGCACTGTAGTATTTCTGCATAAGAAACCAAAACCAAAGAAAATATTATGAAGCCTCTCTTACAAAGCTTCAACTAGAGCCCTCCATAAGAATAATTAGAAAAATAGCCCTTAAAGTTTTAGTAAATCTACCACCTGTTATTAAGTGTCTCTACAATTAGCAAATAAAAATAATATGATAAATCTAATGTTAAATATATATGACATATGGATCGAGGAAAGGATGCAAAAGTGGGTGGGTGAGTGGAAAGATGAATGAATAGATAGATAGATAGATAGATAGATAGATAGATAGATAGATAAAAGAAGAAATATCTATGGACTAAGAATTATGCTTGTAAAATTTATGGAATGTCGACTCCATTGGAATGATGAGCCTATTAATGGAAAATCAGGCAGTACAAGGATAGAGTTCAGGCCAAGATAATTTGTAGGTTTTTTCTAAAGAATTATTACTGTTTTATTCTG
>NW_006289142.1:6841-9933 GCF_000327345.1 Myotis davidii
CTGAAGTCTGTCTTATTTCTTATTTGTGTTTTGATCCTTTGTCCGTTTTAATCTTGTATTCCACATATCACTAAAATTATGTTTTTTTGTCTTTTTTCATCTAATTTTTCTTAGCTTAATATCTTCAAAATGCATCCATCTATATAATAAAAACCTAAGCGACTGTTATGGCAGAACGACCATAACAGCCAGTTGCTATGATGTGCACTGAGCAGCTCAACACAGCGTGCTCCTACGGTGGGAGCCCCACTCAACCAGAAACTGGACTCACTATTGGCGAGTGCAGTAGCAGTGGCAGGAACCTCTCCTGCCTCAGTGAGCTGAGCGGTAAGGAACAAGCAGGCAGGCAGTAAAGAGTGAGAGTCCTGGACTGTGAGAGGGCACAGGCTGGGCTGAGGGACACCCTTACCCCCAGTGCATGGATTTTGTGCACCGTGCCTCTAGTGTTGTCATGAATGGCAATATTTTACCTTTTTATGACTAAGTGCTATTCCATTGTATATATGTACCACAACTTCTTTATCCATTTATCCATTGATGATCACTTAGGTTGTTTTCATATCTTGGCTCTTTTGATAGGAGCTGAAAGTAGAAGTAGAGCAAGAATTGAGCAGTCATATTATTGCCATAAAATAGCTGGTGTCCACAAAGGGAAAAATAATACAGCACCTCCCCTGGTTGTTTATAACAACATGTAATTTACTGCTTAGTTTGCATGTAATATCATTGCTTCAGCATTGTTTAGATTTGGGTAGGTTAATTCTACTTGATTCTATTCAAAATTTAGAAGAGCATGATTCACATGTTTAATGTAAAAATTTGCAAATAGAGATATATTTTCCTATTCGTTGTGTTATTCTAGCATTCCCCTATGGAAAACCCAAAAGAATGAAAATTATTCGTAGCATGTATGGTGAACTTGCAGTCATAATTGGAGAAATTAGTGTTATCAAGCTCTGAATGTCTAGTGCTTCCATCTCAACAATTGGTGCATATTTATCAATTGGTGCAAACACTGGCCAAATCAAGACATAGTTCTGATGCAGTGTTTAGGGGAGATGCCAAAGTACTATTATGATTGGAACAGTAAAGATAAACATTTATTGAAATAAGGTTTGTCGTAATTGATACAACGAATGGAAATTGCAGCAGGGTAAACAAAAAGCTATTCATTACTTTGAGAAAAATGTTTTTAAGATAATAAAGTGTATAAAATTAAAAAAAAAACCTTTTCCAAAAATGCATAGCAAATTTGATGTTCCCTCAGAAGACAAAATCTGAAATAAGTCACTTACTATGAGAATTAAATACCTATTAAAATGTTTCAAACAATTTATATCAGAACCAGAGCTTGTAAATTGGGCTAGTTATATAATGGGAAAAGAAAGAAACAAGTAATGATCATTTCTGTTAATGGAAATTTTATTAGAAACTCATGAGATAAAACCTAAAAAATATACTTTAATATGAATGAAAGATCTTAACTTAAGCTGCCAAACAATCAATTATAGATTCAAGACCTTTTTTAATACCCTAATTCAGAGAAAAAAATTTTAACCACATCAAAATTTAATTTATTAAAATTTTAAAAAATGTGAAGTACTTTTCTTTAGGTTTGGGTGAGTGTTGCAATGTAAGAGATACTGTAAAATTACCACATTCAGTTTGTTTTATCTCAAAGAACTTTCAGATTGACTAATAAAAAAATTTTTTTTAAATATATTTTATTGATTTTTTACAGAGAGGAAGGGAGAGAGATAGAGAGTTAGAAACATCGATCAGCTGCCTCCTGCACATCTCCTACTGGGGATATGCCCGGAACCAAGGTACATGCCCTTGACCGGAATCGAACCCGGGACCTTTCAGTCTGCAAGCTGATGCTCCATCCACTGAGCCAAGCCGGTCTTGGCTAAAAATTTTAGTGAATTATTAAACAATAATATTGAACCCACATAGATTTTTTATTTATTTACATTTATCACTGAAGAATATCAGCTACATGTGAACAGAAAAAAACAAGCAACAAAACAAAAAATCACGTAGTTGCTATCTCAAACTACTCCAGCTTTGTTAGGCACTAATCTGGATTGTTTGAAATTTTAAAACAACAGACTGATATTTCCCTTAGACTTGCTCCACTCTGCGGTATATTGAAAATACTAGTAGCCCGAAGCATGAAATTCATGCATGGGCGGGGGGTGGGAGGGCTCCCTCAGCCCGGCCTGCAACGATGCCAGGACCCTGCAGAGTCTGGCCCAAGGTCCCTCCCCTCCCCTTCCCTCCCCTCCTCTCCCCTCCCCTCCTTCAGTGTGGACTGCAGCCTAAAGCCCCTCCCCTCCCCTTCCTCTGCCAGGCGGGGCGCAGACTCCAGCCTGAGGACCCTGCCCTCCCCTCTCTTCACCTGGCCAAGCACACATGTTCAGCTTTAGAAGTTATTTACTTACTGATGGTTAGTAAATAACTTCTAAAGCTGAACAGGTCACCCTGAGCCCAGCATTCCTCGCCAGGGACTCCAACCCGAGGCCCCTGCCCTCCCCTCCCTTGACCTGGCCGGGGTGCAGATGCAGAGCATTCCTTGAATCGGACTCTGGCTGGAGGCCCCTCCCATGCTCTCCCTCCATGCAGCTGAGAGAGATGCTGGGCTTACATTGCCTGGGCAACACCACCAGCCTTCCACCCTGGCCACTATGGGCCCCGTCATCTTTGTCGTGGAGTGACGGTTAACAAAAGTCCCAGGAGCCTGCGGCTGTGGCTGCCTTCACCTCCTGCGGTGCTCAACACCTGTGTATGCAAATTAACTGCCATCTTGTCAGATAATTTGCTTAGTCACTTGGATTGTTAGTGGGTGTGGCTGGTGGGTGTGGCTTCAGCATAGCAGAGGGATGATTAATTTGCATGTTTCTCTCTTATTACATAGGACTAGAGGCCCGGTGCACAAAAATTTGTGCACTGGCGGGGGTGGGGTGTCTGTCTAGAGGGGTGTCCCTCATCTCCACTTGTGCCCTCTCACAGTCTGGGACCCCTTGGGAGATAACCACCTGCTGGCTTAGGCCTGCTCCCCGGGTGGCAGATGGCACATGCCTGGACAGCAG
>NW_006289142.1:10929-11412 GCF_000327345.1 Myotis davidii
TCCTCCATCACTGGAGCAAGCAAGCCTCCTGTTCGCTTCAGCTGCCTGGCTGCCAGCCACCATCTTGGTTGGCAGTTAATTTGCATATTGCCCTGATTAGCCAATGGGAAGTGTGTCGGAGGTATGGTTAAATACCATGTTTGTCTATTATTAGATAGGATGTGTGCTGTTTTTTGAAGTAGGCTCTGTACAAAATGTCATGGATACAATTGTTAAACCATTTGCTATTGAGCAATTTATATGATTGATAAATTCATTAGAAGACAATGAATTTAATGACTTAATTCTTTGCCAATGCTTATTGGATGTGTAGTGGGAAAGTTTTAGTTTTACACCGATTTACTCTACTTTTTACTAAAATTCAAAATTATCTTAAAAATTTTAAAAATGCTTTATAAAAATTATTTAATCAAAGACTAGAAGTGTTCACTGCAAAGGAAGTTCAGTTTAGTGCTCCAAGAAAATAAAAAGCTTATTTGTGAC
>NW_006289142.1:15407-19008 GCF_000327345.1 Myotis davidii
AGCTTCTTCAATTTCTTTCTTCACTGTCTTATAATTTTCTGAATGCAAATCTTTACATCCTTGATTACATTTACTCTTAGATATTTTATTTTTTGATGCAATTGTGAACAGGATTGTTTACATAGTTTCCCTTTCTGATACTGCATTATTGATGTATAGAAATGTAATCGATTTCTGTATATTTATTTTGTATCCTGCTACTTTACTGAGTTCATTTATCAGTTCTAGTAGTTTTTTGGTTGAGTCTCTAGGGTTCTTTACATACAGTGTTATGTCATCTGCAAATCATGACAGTTTTACTTCTTCCTTTCCTATTTGGTTTTTATTTAATCTTGTCTGATTGCTATGACTAGGACTTCTAGTACTGTGTTGAATAACAGTCGTGAAAGTGGACCTCTGTGTCTTGTGGTTTGCTAATATTTTGTTCAGGATTTTTATGTCTATGTTAATCAGGGATATTGCCCTATAATTGTCTTTCTTTGTAGTGTCTTTATCTGGTTTGGGGTTTATGATAATTCTGGCCACGTAAAGTAAGCTTGAGAGTCTTCCCTCCTCTTGAAATTCTTCAAATAGTTCTGACTGACTTATGGCTCTGGGTTCACTCAGCACAGCAGTCTGTATCCTGAGATTATGCACACACTTACATAAATGGGCTTTAAGGCTTTTATTTTTAAACATCTGATCTCTAATTCCTCTGGGATATTCCTTTCAAATCACAAAAATGCTATTTCATACCCCCCACCCCCGCCCACACACACACACACACACACACACACAAAAAAAAAAAAAAAAAAAAAAAACCACAATATGTGAGAACAGACACAACTCCCACCCCCATTTTAAGATTCCATTCCATTTATAGGAAACATCCAGAATAGATAAAGGAATAGAGATAGAAAGCAAGTTAGGGATTGCAGGGGGAGTATGGGTGGTGAGGGGCGTTCCTTTGGGAGTGATGGGACTTTCTGCAACTCAGTAGTGGCTGCAAAGAATCATGAATGTACTTCATGCTTGGGAATGGCACATTGTAAAAATATAAACGGTAAACTTTACATAGTTCTTAAAGTGACTCATGCCGTGGAGAATAGGAATATATAACAATTAAAGAAAATAAAAGGAAATAGTCAAAGAGCGGGGGTAAAATAAATTCTGGTGGAAGGGCAAGAGCAAGTTCAACAAGCGGCTCTAGGGCTGGCCCTGCTAAGTTTTCAGGAGGCAGTTCCTCCTCTGAGGCAGGACCCAAGGCAGGTCGGAGGGAGGGCTCCTCAGGCAGGCGCGGTGGGGTCTCCTCTCTGTATGGAGGTGCCTCCCACGGTGGTCCTGGCTCCACAGCTGTGAGGGGAGGGGCTGCTGGAGGTGGCAGGACCCCTGGAGGTGGACACCCCTCTAAGGCTGCCCCTGCATTGGATTCCTCGGCTTGTATGACAGGTGCTGAAGCAGATGCCTCCTGGGCTGATGCTGGAGTTGCGACAGGAGAAAAGATCACCCAGGTGCCTGCATTTCCTTGTGCCCCCCAAACACAGAACACAGCCACAGCCCAGGACCCACCATAGGGCGTCCTCCCCGCCCGCAGACCAACAGATGAGAGGTCTGAGGCCAGTCATGGCTCCTGGCCAGGCTCTGGGCCTGCTCCCTGTGTGCCTGGCACCAACTCCTCCCCTCCATCCCCATCCCACCCCCACTCCCCCATCTTCTCACCCTTGGGCTCTGCCTCCTTGAGCTCCAGGTTATTTGACCTGGTCCGTGTCGCGTGGGAACGGTGCTCCAAACCATGAACTCCCTGCGGAGCCGGGTGGGCTTCGGCAGAGGAGTCCTTCTCCGGACATACCAGGGCCCCGGTTCTGCAGACCCCGGGGAGGCAGTGCTCTGGCCCTCGGTGGTATGGCTCTCTGCCCCCTCACTGGCGGTGATGGGGTACATGTCTTCGTCTCCCGAAAGCTCCTCTATGACCCGGGTTGAGCTCTGCAATGACAGTGACCGGAGGCCGGTCGGGAGGCCTCAGGCCCGGCCCTGGTCGCTGCGGCTCCCGCCCCCTGGACCTTCTGCTCCCGGATCAGGCCCAGCCCTGTGTCTGCACAGACCCCCACCCCGGGGCAGTGAGAGTCACCTCCAGGGCTCGGGATGGACCTGGGGCAGAGGGCGCCGCCCACACTCCACGTCCACCCAGCCAGCCTTGACCTGGGGTGCGAACATGACTGGTCCTGACCTTCCAACCCCACCTGTTCCTGTTCCTGGCAGGCTCTCCCCACCTGAACCCCACTTATGCTGCCCCCCACCCCAACACGTATACACACACACACGGGGAGGGACAGGGGGCTGCTCGGGGGATCTGATCGGACGGAGGCCTGCCCCCCAAGACTGCCCCGTGCTACCTCTGAGTCCCGCCGGGAGAAGGGCCACAGGCGGCGCCGGGGCTGACCCTGGGCCCAGCGGCGGCCTCGGCGAAACCTGCCCTCCTCGCTGCCGTTTTCCAGGTCCCGGCCCCGGGACACGAGTAGACAACACGAAAACATCGCGTCCTGCCCGCTTCCCGCTGGCTCTGGTCAAGGGAGCCGGAAGGGGCGGTTATAGAACGCGGCTCCCGTTACCAGGGTTACAGGTTCAGTTGGGCTGTGTCGTCAGGAAGTGAGGTCACTGCCCGGGGCCCTCGAGAAGTGCAGTCCCACCCGCCTGAGCCACCCACGTCCCCTGCACCCCAGATCTTCCCTGGCTCCCGGCAGGGTCCAGGCACTGACTCTGGAACACATCTCGGGGCCAGCCTGGAGGGCTTGCTGTACCTGCTCGCCCTCTCCCACCAGATGCGTTTCTCCCCGCCCCTCTTGGACCTTTTTCTTGGACTTTAATTGTTATGTTTTCCCATTCCCCACTGTGTGGCTCATTTTAAGTCATGACTGAAGGTTATTGTTTATGTTTTAAGCTATGCCTCTCCTGAGCATGAGGGCATTCACGGTGCTGTGCAAGCATCACCCCTGTCCAGTTGCAGGACGTCCCATCACCCCACAAGGAGACCCTGCACCAACTACTCACTCCCCCGCTCCTGCCCCTGGCAACTCCTGGTGCACTTCCTGTCTCCGTTTCTTTACCTGTTCTGGATGTTTCCTATAAATGGAAGCATACTATTGGTGCCTTTTTTAAAATGTCTACTCACATATTTTTATTTGTTTTTATCTGAAATAGAATTTTGGTTATGTGAGAGAATATCCCAGATAGGTTAGAGATTAGATGTTTTGTTTTGTTTAAAAAGCCCTTTTATACACCATGATCAAGTGGGCTTTATTCATGGGATGTAAGGTTGGTGCAATGTCTACAAATTAATTAACATGACACACCACATAAACAAAGTGAAAGATCAAAATCACAACCAAAGTATCTTTCGAAAGAGGATTGGATACAGAAGGTGTGGTACCACTATACAACGGCATTCAACTCAGCCAAAGGAGAAGATGAAATACTGTCACATGTGACCACCTGAATGGACCTTCAGAATATTATGCGAAGTGAAATAATTCAGTGAGAAAAGCGAAGAACCATATGGCTTCACTTATATGTGAGATATCAGACTGAAACACATGGACACAGATAACAGAGTGGTGGTTGCCAG
>NW_006289143.1:0-628 GCF_000327345.1 Myotis davidii
GTGCTCGAATGTCAACATCATCTCCTACCAGGACTGCAAGCAGTCATACCGGAACCTGTTGAAAAAATACATGCTCTGTGCAGTTCCCCCCGATGGGCTCTCAAACAGCTGCAGAGTGAGTACCCTCCTCCCCTGCCCTATCTTCTTCTCTCCATCCTTCTCTCTCTCTCTTTCATCCTTTGCTTCTTGCACCCCCACGATCTTGCCCACATCTGCACTCTTAGCTTTCTGGGCGGTGAAATGGTGTGTCTTAGGGAGAGAGGTGAGGGGACAAGGTTGAGTGTCCTAAAAATGGGGGGGTTCCCCCTGGTCCCCCACTGAGGACCTGATTCATATTTCTGCAAACTGTGCAGGGACACAGAGTCGCAAACTAGGGACAGTCCCGCACTTATTGAACACACTTGCTTTTCTTAAACTTCCTATATTTGAACCTGGTGATCCAAACTTTTATTTTGCACCACAGCCTGTAAATTAGGACATTGGTCCCGCCCCTGGTTCCAGGACTACCCTATCCCCCATTCCTGGGTGAGGCAATGTATGAGTTTCCCTGGAGGTAATACCTCCTCCCCCAGGGGCTTGACAAAAAAAAAATGGTGCTCTGACATCTGGAAGCCCCGCCCCCTCGCTG
>NW_006289143.1:937-2283 GCF_000327345.1 Myotis davidii
CCCCCGCCTATGCATGTACCGCAAATGGGTGTATAAAACCATGAAAGCCAATTCCTAATCTCTCCATGCTTTCATCCTCCATCCCTATGCCCTGAACAGGGCCTTCCCAGAAATAAAGACATCCCTGACTTGCAGCCGTATTTGACTTGATCATTTTCAAAGTCCTATGAAACCGTCAACAACATTCTAATAAAAATTTGCAAAACCTATGAGCTAAACATAAAACACAAAAACATCGATGCTGGTGAAGATGCAGGGAGACCCCGGCCATGTTCTCCAGGGGAAGTGGAGGACAATTTTTATGTCACAAGGTTAGGCAAGGTGAATCCACAGTCTCATTCATCGCTTTTAACCTAGAAATTCTGGTCAATCTGAAACATGGGCAAAGTTTGAATTCATCACAACATTGTGGGGAGGCGGCACGGCCATGGCATACTCAGCCCCAGGGCGCCTTATGTGCCATGCCAGCTCAGCCTGGGTCAGTGACCCTGGGTGAGGGCGGTGAAAGGCTTAGAAAAGACAGACAAGAGAATGAAAGCTGGGTCCCGGTGGGATGCTGCCCTCTCGGGTGGAGAGTGACAGAGTCAGCGCCCACAAGCTGTGTCTTTATTTTATAGCAGATGCCAGGAGGCAATGCAAGGGCATGGTCAAAATGTTTACAACATTCTCGTGGGATTCAATCCCACTCCACTACATGCATCTGAACTCTATCAAGCCCACATCACTCAGGCACGTGGGGCCACCTGTTTGGACCATAGGTTCAAGCTCACAAACTACAGCTGTTGGCTACAATTGTGCTGGGAGGGCCCTGCCATCCAAGCTGGGACTTACAACTGGCAATGAGAGGACTGTGCCCTCTCCTCAGTCCAAGGCTTGTACCTGTGCAAACACTGTATCTGCGTCCCACACAACATTAGCTGTCATAGCAAAACAGTGGAAATGCTGAACCTCCCGAATTATTCCATGGCTTATGTCAACAACAAATGAATGTAGGCCAGGAGACTAATGACGCTGTTCAGGATAATAATTATGCAGAACTGTGAGTGTCAGTTGCATATGCTGTCTGTTGTTAAATGCAAAAAAAAAGAAACCAAAATCATATATGTGTGCGATCGTCACTGTGTAAAAAGAAATAGTCACAGAATAAGAGCATGTCCTTAACTGCCTGTGGACGGAGTCCTGGGTGCCTCCTTCCTTCCATGTCCCTTTCTGTGCCGGTGCAATTCTACAACCTGAGCAATATGGTGGGGATCTCTGAGGAGCCACAGTTGGGGCGTGGAGACCTTCACACAGGGAGGTGGGAAAGGAAAATGGAACCTATTTTGGAATCTCACCCTGCCTCCTGC
>NW_006289144.1:0-289 GCF_000327345.1 Myotis davidii
TCTGAAAGTGTTTTCACTCTTAATGTAGTATACGGGGAGATATTATATAAGTTTAATCAATTTATCAGTCATTGTTTGTATCAGTGTTATTTTTTACATGTTTTTGCTGTTTTTATATCATGCTTTTGTGTTATATCATGATTATTTATTAATAAATTTATATATTATTTTATATACATTTCACTAATTTTCTTTCATCTCTGACACTTCTATTGTAGAGAAAGGGCAAATAGCGATATGAATTAATTCCTCTAATTCCCTTTTTTTTAAAAAAAATATATTTTATTGA
>NW_006289145.1:0-519 GCF_000327345.1 Myotis davidii
CAATAAAATATATTTTTTAAAAAAAGATTCCCATTTACCATTGCAACAAATAATAATTAATAATAATAATCTACACTAATAAAAGAAAAACATGCAAATTGGTGTCACTCTGCTGCACCCACAAGCCACGCCCACCAGCCAATCAGGAGCGAGTATGCAAATTAACCCAACAAAGATGGCAGTGGTCACAGAGCTGGAGCAAGCAGGAGGCTTGGGTTGACCCCGGCAATGGAGGAAGCCAAGCTTCCCGCCCTCCCTGGCTGGCCCTGGCCTCCACTCAAGGCTACAAAGTTTCAATTATAGCAGATAAATAAATCCCAGATACATGCTTCCCTCCACTCAAGGAGGCGCTGAAAAAAAGAAATAAAAAAGAAGAGGCTGGGAGCTTGGGTCACCGATGGGTGTGGCCAGCCGAAAATGGCCATCAGCCCCTCATCCAGGCTGGCCAGGCACCCCAATGGGGATCCACACCCTGAAGGGGCTGTATCCAGCCTGCAAACAGCCATCAGCCCCTCACAC
>NW_006289146.1:0-511 GCF_000327345.1 Myotis davidii
GGTCTGGGACACCTCAGGAATCCCCAGGGGACCAGGCCTAAGCTAGCAGTCAGACGTCCTGCTGACAGACGAGAATGTCCACTTGACAGCAGGGAATAGGCCTAATCTGCAGTTGGACATCCTTAGCACTGCTGAGGAGGCAGGAGAGGCTCCTACCACCACCACTGTGCTGGCAGCTATCAGCCAGGCTTGTGGCTGATCAGCAATCCCCCTGTGGCAGCACACTGACCAACCGGGACAGCTCCTGCATTGAGTGTCTGCCCTCTGGTGGTCAGTATGTGTCATAGTGACCAGTCATTCCCAGTTGTTCTGCTGTTAGGGTCAATTTGCATATTACCCTTTTAGTATATAGTAAAGAGGCCTGGTGCATGGATAGGGGCTGGATGGTTTTCCCTGAAGGATGTGCCGGATCAGGGCGGGGGTCCCGCTGGCATGCCTGGCAAGCCTTGGGTGAGGACTTGAGGGCCGTTTGTAGACAGGCCATGTCCCCTGTCTTCCCAAGCTCCCTGAC
>NW_006289147.1:0-279 GCF_000327345.1 Myotis davidii
ATCAGTGGGACCAAGAGGCCAGCCAGTGACTCATATCCCCCTGGAAGGACAGGCAGTAGTACAGGGGGCTCTGGACGACCCATCAATGGCTCAGGTGGTTCTGGGAAGTCAGAGGTCAGTTCTGGTGACCCTGGGTGGCCTATGCACAGTCTGCATGACCGATGACCAGTGAGTGGCTCAATGCCCCTCCCCTCCTCCCCCCTACCCCCCCGCCGGGAGGTAAGTCAGTGGCCCTGAGGGATCAGGAAGTGGCTTAGTTCCAGCTGGATAGCCTATCAG
>NW_006289148.1:0-515 GCF_000327345.1 Myotis davidii
ATGTCAGGGACTTCTAAAGGGAGCAGTGGAGAAGCTTCATTTTCTGTTGGGATCTGGTACGCATTCACTTGCTTGGAAAGCTTGGCTTTAATATTCTCCACATTCTTATTCTCTTTCTGTTCCTGGCTTGGAGCTGGAGGCAGTGCCAGGAGATTCCTAGGACTCTGGACCAGGGGTGCCATTGAAATGTCCCCGCTCTGAGATGGTGGATAACTCTCAAGTACCTGGATATGTCTGTTATTGCCGGACTTGAGGAATTCTTGAGTAGGTGGTAAATAAAATATTTGGCCTGGAAGTTGCAATGCCAGGGAAGTCTCCATCACTACAATGGAATCAAGGGGAAGTCGGTCAGTCCCTGGCAATAAGATGCTCCCTCAGCACCACCATTGCAACAATCATGTGCCTTCCAACAGTGGGAAAGGCATCCCTACAAGCTCTTTTGCAGGATCATGAACAGCACCGTGTGCTAGGAGATAAAGGACCATCTTTGCCTTTCACAGGGTTGTTATAAGTCA
>NW_006289149.1:0-680 GCF_000327345.1 Myotis davidii
GTACATGGCCTATGAATGGGATCTAGTTTTATTATTTTTGTATGTATCTATTCCATTTTTGTCTCCCTACTTGGTGAAGAATCTGTCTTTACCTATTGTGTGTTCTTGCCTGTTTTCTTGTAGACTAGTAGCCCAGTGCAGACTAGTAGCACTTGGATGTGAGGGTGAGGAGTGGGGCCAGACCCCTCAGCCCGACCTGCACCCTCTGTCATGTTCTGGGACCCCGGCCACTCCTGGCCTGGGCACAGGCCTACAGGCTTGGGGTGGCCTGGCTCCCAAAGCTTCATTTTATCAAGAGAACAAAGTCGGCGTTAGTTACAGCCCTCACAGAACCCAGTACACTGCATCTGTACATACAACTGCCTCGTTCATGTGCCTGCTTCGCCCTACTGAATTACTCACATCTTGAGGACATAGCTCCGTCTTACCCTGCTTCAACTTCAGTGCCTGCCCTGGTGCCAGGGACCTAAGAGGATTTGATGAGTGAGTGAGTGAATGAGTGAATGAATGAGCGAGTAAGCGAATGAGCAAACAGCTACCAGGCGGGAACTTCTGCTGCGTTGCCATGACAACGCAGCAGAAGTTCCAGCCCTGCTCCCTGCTGCCTGAAGCCCACCCCCTGCTCTCAGCGGCCCTGAACCCCTCTTCTGGCTGCATACTGAATTTCTAACATCTTGAGG
>NW_006289150.1:0-322 GCF_000327345.1 Myotis davidii
AACTTTCCTGCCCAAATCCCTGGGTTTTTTTGTCCTTTCCAGGGGACTTCTGCCCTTCCCAGCTGCAAATCGTCTCACCAGCAGAGCACTTTCGCCAATTCGGGGTGGGTGTTATTAGTTTCAGCTGCTCACTCCATTTGCTCCCGGACATGACCTGGGACCCGTCTGACTATATCGCCGCCATCTTCTTTCTCCCCGAGAGATCTACCTTGCTTTCTGAACGCGATCAGGATCACGATCAAAATCATGATCAAAATATGGCTTGGAGGCAACGTTGCTTCTGGGTGCCGGAATGCCACCTTGCCTGTGGTACGTGATCATG
>NW_006289151.1:0-534 GCF_000327345.1 Myotis davidii
AAGAAAGGGTGTTGGATTTTGTCAAATGATTTTACTGCATCTATTGATATGATTATGTAATTTTTGTCTGTCCATTTGTTTATGTGATATAACATTTATTGATTTACAGATATTGTACCATCCTTGCATCCCCAGAATAAATCCCACTTGGTCATGGTGTATGATCTTTCTAATGTAATTCTGGATCTGAATTGCTAGGATTTTGTTGAGGATTTTAGCATCTCTGTTCATCAGAGATATTGGCCTGTAGTTCTCTTTCTTTTTAGTGTCTTTATCTGGTTTGGGGAATTAGGGTGATGCTGGCCTTATACAAAGAGTTTGGAAGTATTCCTTTCTCTTGAATTTTTTCCATAGTTTGAGGAATAGAGGCGTTAGTTCTTCTTTGAATATTTGGTAAAACTCCCCTGGGAATCTATCTGGACCAGGGCTTTTGTTTGCTGGGAGTTTTTTTATTATTATTATTATTATTACTGCTTCAATTCAATCAGACCGTCAAACCTTAGGGGGAAGGTAGGGGAGGGTGGGGGTAAGGGG
>NW_006289152.1:0-257 GCF_000327345.1 Myotis davidii
AAACCTATTTGAAGAAATAATGACAGAAGACTCAGCTGGTGAGACATTTTACAGCCGGGAAGGGCAGAGCTCCCCTGGAAAAGTAAAAAAAAAGGGATCTGGGCAGGAAAGTCTGCCAGACCTCTGAGCCCAGAGGGTCAGAGGGAGACTGCGTGGCAGACAGCCATGTCCCTTGGGACAGGCACAGACCCTGACTGGGGAAAGGAGATCCGCAGGATTGCTGGGCCAGGGGATTTGAGATCTGGGTTCTGTAATTA
>NW_006289153.1:0-212 GCF_000327345.1 Myotis davidii
TATTGTCACTTCATAGAGAGGATTGTTACTTCAGAGGCAGTATTGTTACTTCATAGACTGTATTCTTAGACCATAGACACTATTGTGACTTCATTGAGTGTACTGTTAGGTCATAGACTGGATTGTGACTTCATAGAGAGGATTGTGACTTCATAGACAGGATTGTAACTTCATAAACATTATTGTTACATCATAGACAGTATTGTGACTTC
>NW_006289154.1:0-294 GCF_000327345.1 Myotis davidii
GAAGCGTCAGGTAGCTCTTAGCAGGCCCAGTGGTTCTCCCTCAGGACCCCACAGCAAGCTTGCCCCCTAATCGTACTCACCCATTTATTTATTTTGTCAATCCTCACGCGAGGATATTTTCCCATTGATTTTTAGGGAGAGTGGAAGAGAGAGGGAAAGACAGAGAGAAACACCGATGTGAGAGAAACACATCGATTGGCTGCCTCCTGCAGGAGCCCCGACCAGGGCCCGGGCCAGGGAGGAGCCCGAAACCAAGGTACGTGCCCTTGACTGGAATCGAACCCGGGACCCTTC
>NW_006289155.1:0-506 GCF_000327345.1 Myotis davidii
TTCAAAATGTTCTTTGCACCATATTGGAGTGTGAGAACAGGTAAAAACATTTTCCAGCCCCGGAGGCCAGCTCTGCCCTGACCATCTTTACTTTGTTTCTTCGCCTTTTTCACCCCAAAGTGTCCTGACTAACCCAAAAGATAATAAAGAAAAGATATTTGGGTTTCCTGTAAGGGAATGTTTCCATAGTCATATGCTAAGTAGGAGTGGCAAACCATCTCAGGGTCTTGGAAATCAACTTTGAATTATTGGAATTTTGAAAGCTGAAGACAATAAAGATCCAGCCCTTATACAGTACCTGCTATATAAAAACTATTCAAAAATATCTGATGGATAGATGGATGGTCAGATGAATAAATTGTGTAGATAGACTTATTGGGGGAAATAATTTTATATATATATAATTTTTGTCTTCTTCACTTATGTATAGTTATAGGAGTTAAGTATGATGGTACTAAGATCAACCAATCTAGGCAATAAAATAGAGTTCTATAGATATTAATAAC
>NW_006289156.1:0-675 GCF_000327345.1 Myotis davidii
TATCATATCTATACTCCAAAGTCACTTTATATCCTATGAAGCATCTTTTTTTTAGGTAGTGGATGGTCGCATACATCCTCGCCAAGTGTAGTAAGCACCAGCTTGCCTGAGGTTCCATAATTTAGATTGGACCCTCAAGGAATCTCTTTGCCATAACAATGAAACTTTCCCAGGTGACTGGAATTTACCTCAGGTTTTAAAATATTTAATTTTATCTCACATGGAAGCCAGTCAACAGAAAGCTCTGAATCAAAAGTAGGTTATTGGTTCTTACAATTGCTAAAGCACCATGCATTACTCATCAGTATCCATGGGTGACCAGTAGAATTGTATCTTCCAAGTCAATTGGGGGTGGACAGGGAGATTAAGCATCATTCTCATAAAGATCTGCTGGGTCACAGTTTGAGTAGGTAGAGAAGGGGTAGTATTAGCCCAGGCCAGGTCCTGACCTTTATTAGTTTTCTGTGGTTTGTATGATTTGCTACATAAAGAAGGGAGCATAGTGTTATCTGACTTCATTATGTTATAATAGAGGCCTGGTGCACAAAATGCATGCGGGGGTCGGGGGGTGTTCCTTGCCCATCCTCCACCCTCTCCAATCTGGGATCCCTCAGGGGATGTCTGACTGCCAGCGTGGGATCAGGCCTAAACCGGCAATTGTACATACCTCTCACA
>NW_006289157.1:0-706 GCF_000327345.1 Myotis davidii
CAAAGAGAGAGAGCCCCAGAAATCTACACAGGGATTCTCGAATTGGGTGCTGAATATTGTACTATATATGTGGTGAGGCAAGGTACTAATGGGAGTTATAACCTGGACAATCCTCAGAGCTCACACAGAACTGAAACACATTAGAGGGCCAACTAGTCAGAGTGGAGATACCTTGTTTTTTAGTAGAGAGCCCAGAAAGATTATGACAGGAATAGGACTAAACTAGCTTTAACTCTAAACTTGCTCTAATCCAGAGGAAATAGCCTTAAAAAAAACAGAAAGTGGAAAAAAGAGGCTTATTTGACAAATAAAAGCCAAGAGAATTTGTTACCAGCATAAGCACACAACAGGAAGAGTTAAAGTTTTTTCAGAGAGAAGACAAATAATACCAAATGGAAATGTGTATCTACCAGAGTGGGGAACCTCTGGGCCACAGGCCATATAAGGTCGGCAAACTCACATGGTCTAGTCCTGCCAAGGCAGTAGGAGTGAATTAGTGAAATGTTCAACCAAATATAGCAGCCTACTTTTTAAAGTTGATAATTTTATATAGCACCCATATGATGTTATAAATATCCAAATGGCCCTTGGCAGCAAAAAGTTTCCCCACCTCTGATACACAGAAAAGATAGAGTACTGGAAATGGCAGTGTTGGTGCATTTTATTTATTTATATATTTATTTTTTAAATTTTATTTTATTGTTTA
>NW_006289158.1:0-226 GCF_000327345.1 Myotis davidii
GCCAGCATTTAATAGGGGGTGGTCCACAAGGGGAACATGTTCTTTGACCCCAGGTCCCTTCCCCAGTGAAGACCAGAGGGCAAGGGTATGATATGAATGAGGAGGTGGAGGGATGACCTGGGAGGCCTCAGCCAGGTAGGGCGGGAGGTGAGATAAGAAGAAGCAAGAAGCCCTAGCCGGTTTGGCTCCATCCATAGAGCGTTGGCCTGCAGACTGAAAGGTCCCG
>NW_006289159.1:0-211 GCF_000327345.1 Myotis davidii
GAAAAGCACTGACGCTCGCCGTGTTGTATGTTGGCCAGCACAGGGACCAGCTGGTGGCCTGAAAGCACCCAGACATCCACCACCCCGGTTTCCACCTTTCCCTGCAGTTCTCCACAATGCGCCTGTGCCCACTCAGTGCCCCCCTTGAAGTAGTGCCCTCCTGTCTCAGACATGCCAGTTTACCATTCGTTCCTTTTCTGTCTTGCTTTGA
>NW_006289160.1:0-358 GCF_000327345.1 Myotis davidii
GCATCCTTCCTGACTAGAAGGAACTGCTGGAGTGCAATCCTGGGGGCAGGGCCTTTCTGAATGAATGAACCTGAACCACCCCCATCGCAGATAGCTGCGTGAACCTGGGGTCCCCCTTGCCACCCTTAGGATATCTAATCTGGCTTCACCCAGGACAGGGACTCCTAATGGAATCTCCAACATCTTTATCAAAAGAGAAAATAGCTTAGCCTAAGGACTGAGAATCACAAGTAAGGCAGGAACTTGGTTAAGGAGAAGAGAAAATGACCAATAGGAACCACCACAGCCCCTCCAGCATACCTCTCCAGTGTCCAGGTTCCCAGCAGGCCTTTTCCCAGGGGGATCCCCCCAATAACCC
>NW_006289161.1:0-482 GCF_000327345.1 Myotis davidii
CTGAAGGGTGTCTCGGATCAGGGTGGGTGTCCCCTGGGTGCCTTTCCAGCCTGGGTGACGGGTTGATGGCTGTTTGCAACTGGGCACACCCCCTTAAGGATGAGAGTCCCCACTGGGGTGCCTGACCAGCCTGGGTGAGGGGATGATGGCTGTTTGCAGCTGGTCACACACCCTTCAATGTGGGGGTCCCCACTGGGGTGCCTGGCCAGTCTGGGTGAGGGGCTGAGCCTGTTTTCAGGCTGGCGGGTGACTGAAGCTCCCAACTGCTCCTTTTTTTCTTTTTTCTTTTTTTTTTTTTTTTTTTTTTTTTTTTTATTTTTTATTTTTAATTCTGGGATTTATTTACCTTCTATAATTGAAACTTTGCTGCCTTCAGTGGGCTCAGAGCTGTCTGCGGCAGGCGGGAAGCTTGGCTTCCTCCAGCACTGGAGCAACCAAGCATCCTGCTAACTCCAGCTCCATGGCCACGGCTGGCTAAAAGC
>NW_006289162.1:0-937 GCF_000327345.1 Myotis davidii
TTCCAAGAAGAACAGATAGTATTTTACCTAAAAACCTGTCCTGAGTGGGCCTTGCTTTGGTAAAACCTTTAGTTCTGTGGCCATAGTGAATCGAGATGGGCCCTAAAAGCTTTGGTGGGGAAAACCAGGTCCTATTTACCACTTCAGTTGTCAAGGCCAGGAAGATAAATGTTTAGACACACTGGGCCTCTTAGAAAACTCTAAATCAGAGTTCATACACAATCAGATTTGATTTTCTGAGATGATCTTATTTACAACTTTATCTCCATAGCAGAGCTACACGGGAACTTATCAATGAATGTTGAGGGACAATCGAACAATTTGGGAGACAAGCTGTTTGAGAGTCACATCAGGCCCAGCCCCTTGCCTCCTACGGAATCCTGGGTCAATTCATCCATCTCCCTGCATCACAGTTGCCTCATTAATAAAAAGTAGGTTACATTAGCACAGCTACTTTGCCAAGCTATTGTGATGACTATATAACACAGGTTCATTATATAAATAGGCTGTAGCCCATAGTAGAACACTCTAGAAATGTTATTTATTTCCTCTGAATTCCCTTAATTAACATGTAATTCTGAAAAATCCATAAAATCCTACCTGATTATAGAGTCTTCTTCAGAGCTATCAATCACTGTTTTTTAAAAAAAGTGAAATTCATTTTATAGTAATAAAAATACAGAACCTTAAAAGTGCTGGACTAATACATTGCTAGAAAGTATAACTTTGGGCCCACACCTGAAGATTATACTAGTGTGAACATTAATCTTATTATTGGTAACGATTTATACATAAGAACATTTACTTTTTCTCTTTATTTTTTAATTTTTTTTATTGCTCAAAGTATTACAAAGGGTATTACATATGTTTCCATTTTTTCCACCGCCCTAGACATACAGAGAAAAAAATGGGATATATCAGAGTTTGATACCTTCCT
>NW_006289163.1:0-343 GCF_000327345.1 Myotis davidii
GGCCAGGGAGAAGCCTGAATCAGGGCCAGGCCCTGCACCCTTGCACTCATCCCGGCCTGCTGTGCCTGCTGCTGCCTCTTGGTAGTGCTGCCATGGAGTCAGAAGAGGCTCCTGCCATGGCAGCTGCACTCACCAGCTATGAGCCCGGCTTCTAGCTGAGCAGTACTCCCCCAACATGCTGACCACCAGGGGAAGCTCCTGCATTGAGTGTCTGCCCCCTGGTAGTCAGTGTGCATTATAGCAACTGGTCATTCTGGTTGTTCCGCAGTAACGGTCGCTTAGGCTTTTATTATATAGATATACTTTTAGTACTCTGCTTTCTAGTCTTCCTCATAAAGGGAAG
>NW_006289164.1:0-2181 GCF_000327345.1 Myotis davidii
CGCTGTGCCTCTGTTGTTTGCAGCAGGACTGATGCTTCCTGGTTGCTGGCGCATCTGACGTCCTGCCCTGAAATATGATGTCATCAGATGGTGCGGTCTCTGAGCACCGCCTCAAATTGTTTGCCCCTGACTGTCTTTGCAAGGCAGTTGGGTTCTAGCTTTTCCAAATTTCAGCACAGCCAAACAAGGGTTTTGACATGGGATATAAGAGATGTGGCATCATGGCTGGCTGGCTTCTGCCAGTCTCTGTTTTTTTTTTCTTTTTTGGGGGTGGGGGGGGGGGGGGGACAAATTTTTCTGGGGGGGTGTTATTTCCAGAACCTGCCTTCCATGAGACCTAGAATGCCAGAGACTCACTTTCCCAGCTTCCCCTGTGTCTAGATCATGTGACTCAATCCTGGCCAATGGGGCCAAAAGGGATGTCTTCTGGGACAAATTTCCTCCCTCCCTTTCTGACAGTACTTGCTACTCAGAACTAGGACAACCTTCCAAAGACCATGATGAAGAACCACAGAACCACAAAGAAGGTGGAATTGGGTAGAAAACAAAGAATGAGTATATGAGTCACTGCTGCTTCAATGTCATTTAACTTCTGAATTAACCACATTTGGTACTTCCTGCCTCCACATCTCTTATTTGGTGAGACTTCTTAGTAACCCCCTGTTTAAGTCATTTTTATTTGGGCATTTAATTTCTGCTCCTGAAAATATCCTAGCTGACATGATGAGTTCTTAATTAACCATAATCCCATCTTCTATTTTCAAGACCCCTGCTTTGAGAAGCCAACAGTCATCTGTCACTTTTAGAATTTCTCTGGCACTTTCCCAGAGGCAGGGCAGTTGGATGGCATTGAGCAGAATTCCTGAAGTCAGGCCTGGGTGAGTGTGACCTTCAGCGAGTTACTTAAAAGTTTCTGTGTTTTCTTTTCTTCATCTGTGAACAAGGGATAATGATAATGCACCTGCCTTATAGGCTTTTGTGTTAAAGGAATCAATATACAAAAAGCCCTTAAAACAATGCCTGGTACTTAGTGAGCTTACTTACCATTCACATTATATTGCCTTATCCTGGCTCTGAGATCCAGAGTGTGTGTCTTCTTGTTCCTGTACTGTTCTTCCATGTCTCGATGCTTTGTTTTGTTTTCCTATTGCCCATGAAGACAAACTCCACGTTCTAGAAGAGCACATTTCTAGAAGCCAGAGAATACAGCTTCACCAAGACATACACGAGAATGGGTAAATTTAAAAGTCTGACAATATTAAGTGTTGGTGAGGTTGTGGAGCAAGTGGAACTCATACCTTGCTGGTGGGAATGTAAGATGGTACAGCCCCATGGAAAACAATTTGGCAGTTTCTAATTACCCCTTGACCAGCTATTTCACTCCCAAGTATTATCCAAAAGAAATGAAAACAAATGTCCACAAGAATATTTGTGAGCATCGATCAGACCATCAAACCTCAGAGGGAAGGTAGGGGAGGGTGGGGGAAAGGGGGAGAGATCAACCAAAGGACTTATATGCAAGCCTATAGGCCTAACCAATGGACACAGACACCAGGGGGTGAGGGCATGAGTGGAGGGGGCGCTGGGGGTCATGTGGGGATAAGGACACATATGTAATAACTTAATCAATAAAAAAATTAAATGTTAAAAAAAATAAATCCAAATTCCAGAGAATCCAAAAAAAGAATAAAAAGACAGTGACATCAGCAGCAAGAAGGAATTTCTATTGGTGCAAATGAGCTAAGTTATTCTTGAGTTATCCATGGTGGTGCTGATTCTAAAGAAAGTCCTTAATCTCAGTCCTTGTCATCAGCAGGTCTGCTTTCCTCCTGGCTTCACAAGCTGTTGTTTGGAAGACAGTGTTGGTCTGGCCCAGCCCAAAGGTCACTAGCCCAGTTCAAATATTCCTGAGGGTTGAGGAGTGCAAGGCAGTTCCTCTGGGATGGCGGCTCCGTCGCCATTTTGGAATGGCTCTGTTTATGTCATTTTTCACAGCCCAGTGCATAGGAGGCACTCAGTACATATTGAATTAATGAATCGCCTCAATTTCAAACAGTCATTAAAAATGAGAGCCAGTGCCATGTGTCAATCTTCTGGTAACATTACATGCAGTTTCCCCTTAGGCTAGTCAGTGGTCAGCAAACTGCAGCTCAGCAAACTGCAGCTCGCGAGCCACATGTG
>NW_006289164.1:2203-8777 GCF_000327345.1 Myotis davidii
TTCCCCCAGTGGTCTGCAAACGGCGGCTCGCGAGCCACATGTGGCTCTTTGGCCCCTTGAGTGTGGCCAGGAAGTTTCAATCGCACTGTACGTGTGCGCCCGCACGTGGTATTTTATGGAAGAGCCACACTCAAGGGGCCAAAGAGCTGCATGTGGCTTGCGAGCTACAGTTTGCTGACCACAGGGCTAGTCTGTACAGGAAGGAAGCATTTAAATTGAACTATGTAAGCCTAACTACCCATATGCAGGAGACAAATCAGCACTTGGAAGTCACTAACATCTGGCCTGGCCGGCGTGGCCCAGTGGTTGAATGTCAACCTAGGAACCAGCAGGTCATGGTTCAATTCCATTCAGGGCACATGCCCGGGTTGTGGGCTCGATCCCCAATAGGGGGCATGCAGGAGGCAGCCAATCAATGATTCTCTCTCATCATTGATGTTTCTCTCTTTTCCTCTCCCTTCCTGAAATGAATAAAAGTAAAAAATAAAAAAATAAAATGACTAATGTCTGATTCAATACAAAGTAACCTAAATGTCACCAGGACATGGTGTATCAGGCTGTATTATATGTGATAGGTACAATGAAGCAGAATCAGTTCTTATGGGCAACCATTAGCAGGCTGAAAAAAAACTTAGATGGAAACCCCTGAATGGTTAGATTTGTGGTGCCTGGGTAGCAACCCCCAAGTCAATTAACTGGTAAACATACAATATTCCTATTCTCCGGAATTGTCTATTTGCTGGCAGGACGAGTGAGTGGGAGGGATGGCAAAAGGTAGACAGACAAGCAAGTAGGAAGAAAAAGCTGCAGCCCTGGCTGGTTTGGCTCAGTGGATAGAGCATCAGCCTGCACACTGAAGGGTCCTGGGTTCAATTTTGGTCAAGGGCACATGCCCGGGTTGCAGGCTTGATCACTGGTGGGCATGTGTAGGAGGCAGCTGATCAATGATTCTCTCTCATTATTAATATTTCTATCTCCTCTTCCTCTCCTTTCTCAGATATATATATCCTGGTGCATGAATTCATGCACAGGTGAGGTCTGGCTGCCCACCCCAATGGGGGCTGATCAGGGCTGGGCTGGCGGGTGGGAGGGGACCTGGGAGGTTTTGGGGAGCCAATCGGGGCCCCAATTGGGCCGGTTGGCTGCTGCAGTGCGTGTCATAGTGACTGGTCATTCTGGTCACTTGGCTTTTATATATATAGATATAAAAGCAAAAGCTAGACAGACAAGCAAGTAGGAAGAAAAAGTACAGAACACAGCAGGAGCATCTTCCCTGAAGGTCCCTGAGCCCCATCTCCAATTACTTCCTTCCATCCTCCCAGTGAATACAGAATTTCTATGCTGGAGCACCCTTGTGCAGCTCAGTCAGTTCAGTTGAGAATAACTCTTTGTTCTGAAAACACTCTACAATGTACCAAGAACAAGGAACCGTTGGAGCACTAACAATTCTGCACACCTCCCAGAAATCAATGGCCATCCTAAAAGAACATTTCCATTTTGAATTTCAAGGGTACTTACACAAAGGGGGGGATATAAGTAGCTAACCTTGGAGTACTTAAAATCCAAGTGCAAGGTCTATGGCATATTCAAGAAATCATTTTTAAATACCAAAGAGGCTTTTTCCCAAGGTCAATTTGTTCCTTTTCACAATAAATAGCATGGGATTATCACATCACACCTCATTTATTTCATATCCATGTGAAATAAAATTAAACCCAGAATGACTATCCACTATTTATTGCTTTGTTATGCAATTTTTACATTTAATACAGAATGAGGGATGGACCGTAATGCCAATTTCTTTAAGAAACATCATGCAATCTTGCTGAAATATTCACTAATACTGATTTGCTAGAGTTTGGGATTAACATTCTAAATTTATTGCTATTTTGCATTTTTAAATACAAACACAGACCTCTCCCCTTTGAGTGATAGCTCAGAATGAATTAGTTTGAGTCATCGTAATAAACACAAATGTTCTTCAATTTGTAAGCCAAAGAAAAGTTACTTTTCTGTTGTTGTTGTTGCAAATTCCAATAGACCATATTACTTCCTGCAGATTTAGAAATCTGGGGCTAGGAATATGATTCTCAGCTTCTGGTTCCAGGGTATGTGGCGGAGTCCCTCCTGGTGGTTCTCAGAGATGCTCAGAGAAGCAGAACCACAAAGGACTGTGTCTTCTGTCTCCATCTTCCCTCAGGACCAGCAGAATCCACAGGAGGATGAGTGAGTGTGAGACTATAACAGGGGTGGGGGACGTCCGGCCCACGGGACATATAAGGCCCGCGAAATCATTTGGCCTGGCCCTGCCAAGGCATTAGGGATAAGTTCATTAAATGTTTGACCAAATATAGCAGGCTCATTTTTAAGTTGATCATTTTGTATGGCTCAAGAATGATGATATAAATATCCAAGTGGCCCTTGGCAGAAAAAGGTTCCCCATCCCTGGACTTCAGGCTCCGCCAAACCTTTGAACAGTTTGCTTTAATTTCAAGTCCTCCTGTCCTGTTTCACACCAATATTGCTTTCATGAAAGTACAGAATAGCAGTACTGTATACGTGAAATTTGCTAAGAGAGTAGATCTGAATGTGTCCTCATCAGAAACACACATACACAAAGGGAACTAGTGAAGCAATGGATGTGTTAATGAACTTGATTGTGCTAATCATTTCACAATGTATAAGTATGTTATATCATCACCTTGTATACTTTGGGGGAAAAATCACGTTGGGCAGCCTAAATATATACCATTTATATTTGTCAATCATACCTCAGTGAAGCTGGGGGGAAGGGACAGAATTCAAGTTCCTAGCACAGCTGGGATACACAGGTTTGGGAACAAATACAACTGGCTTGAGGGAAGTGGACCACCCGACTGGGGAGGCGCACAGAGGCCTACTGGGTGGGAGGATCCAGTCGCCCTGCCAGTGTGCTAAGAGGGAATGGCTGGAGGGCACTTCGTCTCGGCAGGTGGTTAGGCAAAGTGGCCAGAGCTTCTGTAGCTCTCAAAGCAGGGCCGGCTTTGGGGCGAATTGTGAAGAAATTTGCTCAGGTGATTCTGATTTTGCTGATTTTCTTCTACTGATGGACACTTCCGGTTCCCAGGTTCCCTCAGCCTCCCAGGCCCTTCCACCAAGTGGCTGCACCCAGGGCAGCTCTCCCCACCCTGGTTCTTCTAGACCCCATCCTGGTGGACAGGACTTTAGCACCCAAGGGCAGAGGATTTTTAAAAACAATGAAATAGTCCAGTGGTGTGGCTCAGTGGTTGAGCATCAGCCCATGAACCTGGTTGCAGGCTTGATCCCAGAAGGGGGCATGCAGGAGGCAGCCGATCAATGATTGTCTTTCATCATTGATGTTTCTCTCCCTTTCCCTTCCTTTCTTAAATAAAAATATCTGTATATATAAAAGGCTAATATGCCAAGTATCCATCCGGGTAATGACGTCACATAGCAATGCCTTGACCCGACTGAAAAGAAGGTGGAGCTTGAAAATGACTTCAGGTTTTCTCACTGCACAGAATATAGTCAAACACTGCTGCAGTTAAATATTTTACCCTTTGTTCTCCCTGTGTGATCTACAATAATAATCTGCTTTGTGTTGATATTTACTGCTGTGTTGCTGACAATTACCTGCAAGAGAAGTTGGGGTGCATCACTGCACTGTACAAAGTTTAGCTACATCAAAAAGCAGGTCTAAGCAAGTTTATTCTATATCTATAAAAAGCTAAATTGACTCACGCATGCGCCATACATATAAAGCTCTAGCACGTGTGTGTTTCAATCTGTCATTGTCGATCCTGAATTTGGTTGACACTTCTATTATACAGAAAGGGTGAATAGCAATATTAAAATATTTCTTCTAATTCATTTCCTTTCAATGTGCACGAATTTGTGCACCGGGCCTTTAGTATATAAATAAATAAATAAACAAACAAACAAATAAAAATAAAAACAGTGAAATAATGTAAGTGAGGAAGTATTAGCATCTAGAATGCATTTCCTTGAAATGTACTGGCTTTTAATCCATCATTGTTCGTTATTCACTAAATGAGAGCCAAGCTCTTCTGGGAAGAGTTACAGCAGGAGAAAATGAAACTGCCTTTGCCTCCGGAGCCTTACAGTCTAAGCAAATTTAAGATGCACTTGGGATATCGACTTCACCTTTAGGAGGAAGAACAAGTCAGGAAACATGAATTGGGAAGCATGCGAGAGGGAAAGCGGCCATTTCCAGCGCCCTACTTCTAGGATGATTTGAAGTTTTCCCCTCACGCTACCCTGTTATGCCTTCAAGGGAAAGGAGAACCAAAAATGGCCATTTCTTCTTCATAAAGTGGGTCTTTGTATGTTGAGCCTCAACGACCTTGTCAACAGCAAATGATCATGTACATTACATGTCTGTATGTATTGTTATTGTGTGCTTACTTCTTTTAATTCTGCCTCCTTTGCTAGAATGTTGCTTTTGGGTCATAGTATCCTTTCTTTTCTTATGTTAACATGAGAAACATTCCAACCTGGAAAGAATTTTTGTGAGTTGATTTGAGCCAAACTGTCGACAATTGTCAGGAAGCAGAATCTCAACATACTGGGATAATGTTCTGGAGAATGGCGGTTTTTCACCTTGTTTTATACATTACAGTCAAAGGAGATGTAAGTGGTTACATGAAACCCATTGGTGAGTAGGGAGGCGGGAGAAAGCAAAGGGGGTGGGGAGGGGAAACCTCTGGGATTGGATGAAAAGTAAAATGCTTCTTTTCCATAGGTGGGTACAGGATAGTTAACAGTCAACAATTAACATAATAGCAATAACAATGAGGGAATTTGTGGTCTCTGCCCTGGCACATTGGTTATGCCCCAAGGGTTCCAGAAAAAGGGTAGTTACAAGTTGCCCTGAAATTCCACAGGATGTTATTTATCTGAGATGCAAAAAGACAATAGGCCACCTTTTCCCCCAACCCCCTCCCAATAAAGTTTAATTTAAAAAAAAGACAATAGGCTTAGTGAAGATCAAAGTTGATCTTTGCCTGGGAAGATACTGGCCTAGGACATGATTACCCACCCACCATAGACTGCCTTTTAATTAAAAGTTTTAATTTTAGACCATCCTTTGTGATTACTTTATGTCCCTTGAGTTTGCAAGGCCGCCACGCAGGCCTTCCCTGAGCTTGTCAGGTTAGCCTGTGGCCCCTTTTTGTCTCCATCTATTTAGAGTGCACACAGCCCTGACCGGTTTGGCTCAGTGGATAGAGCGTCGGCCTGCAGACTCAAGGGTCCCAGGTTCGATTCCGGTCAAGGGCGTGTACCTTGGCTGCGGGCACATCCCCAGTAAGAAATGTGCAGGTGGCGGCTGATCGATGTTTCTCTCTCATCGATGTTTCTAACTCTCTATCCCTCTCCCTTCCTCTCTGTAAAAAAAACAATAAAATATATTTTAAAAAAAAGTAGAGTGCACACTACTTCAGATCTGTGTCCGGATTGGGTGTGTATTAAGTGCTAATTGTGTAATGTTCTGACAGACTGGGCGAATATGGTCTTTACAGGCCAATGTGTGGCTGTCGCTTCTATTGCCACATTCCCATGTACATAGTGCATTTACTCCAACGTGTGTTGTTTCGAGGCACTGTGTAATGGCCCTCAAGCATGATGGAAAGTTCTCCAATTGGTGACCTTTGTCCTAAGTCACTCCTGACCTCTGGGACCTGTCAGAACAGGCCCAGAGGCCATCCCCTGCCCTTTCTGTTCATTTCTTAAGCCTCCCCAACAATGGCTGTGCTGTCTCCCCTGGAACTCTGTGTGCTTGCTACCATCCTGTCTCAGGAATACAGTGCTGTCTTTTAAGAGGCTTGTGGAGAAGGAAATAGGAAATTGGGCGGTTGCAGATGATTCTTAATCATGTTCTAAAATGAGTGCATTGTTGAGCCTGTGATTGAAGACTTCTTTAAAGGCAGGCACAGCCCCTGTCTGACCACTGTCTGCCGTGACGAGTAAGGCCCTTCGGCGGCAGGACACGCCAGGCGGGGTGCAGATCCGCTGCCACCACTTTCAGTCACAATGGACCTGGGGTGCAGCCTGCATTTGGGAGCAGCATCTCTCCAGGGGCTCCACTTAAGAGCCTGTCTTAAGTGACCTCCGCAATTGCCTCCTCCCTTCCTCTGTCTTGTCACACCCGCCAGAGGCTCTTTGGGAGTGGGTGGGGTTGGGGACTGTTCCAGGTCCCTTCTCCCATTCTTTGTGCTCGTCTTTTCTCTTCTCCACCAGGCTTTTAAATGCACAATCCAGCCCCAGCCGGTTTGGCTCAGTGGATAGAGCATCCGCCTATGGACTGAAGGGTCTGGGTTTGATTCCGGTCAAGGGCGCATGCCCAGAGTTGTGAGCTCGGTCCCCAGTAGGGGGTGTGTAGGAGGCAGTCGATCAATGATTCTTTCTCATCATTTATGTTTCTTTCTCTCTCTCCCTCTCCCTTCCTCTCTGAAATCAATAAAAATATATTTTTTAAGAAGTCACTGAAATAAGTGTGAAATCTATGGAATAATAGGTTCTGAAGTGGAATTTTTTTTTTTATTTTTTTTTTGTT
>NW_006289164.1:8795-66734 GCF_000327345.1 Myotis davidii
GGGGCCGGGGCCGGAGGGAAGCCACCTGGGTCCCGGGTGCCAGAGGGAAGCCAGTGCCGGCAGCCGGGGGAAGGAAGGCCTACTCTTGCACGAATTTTCATGCATCGGGCCTCTAGTATAAAAATAAAATAAATGCACAATCCATTTCTTATCCTTTCTTTATTTTACAAAGGTGGCCCTTTCAGTCCAGTCAAGGAAGACTCTTTCGTAGATGATGGCTTATTATTTCTGCAGGTGGAAGGGGAGGAATAAAAGAAAACAGATTCGGGCCCCAGCAGGTGTTTTGTGCTCAAAGACCATTTGGAAACACTGTAGTTGGAGGTGGTGCTCAAATTAAAATGACAAAGCATGGAACAGGCGAAGGGGGCAACATGGGTGACATCTGTAATATTCTCAGCAATAAAAATACATTTGAAAAAATTACGAAGCAGGCCCAGTCAGCGTGGCTCAGTGGTTGAACGTCAACCTATGAACCAGGAGGTCCTGGTTCAATTCCCGGTCCAGGCATATGCCCAGGTTGTGGGCTTGATCCCCAGTGTGGGGCTGCAGGAGGCAGCTGATCCATGATTCTCTCTCATCATGGATATTTCTATCTCTGTCTCCCTCCCCCTTTGTCTCTGAAATCAATAAAAATATATTAAAAAACAAATACAGCACAGAAACAGAGGACCTCTAAGGAAGCCAGGAATAAAACATATTCAGTAGAAGGGGGGCGGGGAGCAAACTTAAAAGGGAGAGATTATGAATTATTTTCTAAAATATATGTGCAACACCAACGATTCTTTGATTGATCAATAGCAATTGAACCTGGTGCTCATTTTCTAGAATACAGTTATCATCTTCTTCGCTTCCTGGGACAGATCTGTGAAACTAAACCCAAACATCCCAATGAAACATGGCCACAAACAGGTACAATAAAAGTACCAAGATCGCTCAAAAGACTCTGGAGAACGAGTGGGAGCACTTGCGAGATGGATGAGCCTTGTACTTGTTTGTGTTGCTGGAAGGAAAACAATTGTCTGGCATCTCGGGAGTTGGAAGATGGCTCTGAGCAATTCAATTATTTTTGACAGAACTGCTTGAGGCAACTTCACACGGCTGAGGAGGAGGCCTCTGAATTATTGAGTGGCTCGTGTCCCTGTACACACATATCCTCCTGTGAACCAGTTTGCCATGGCGATGCTGCATAAATCATGGCTAAGAAAGAGAAAGCCTCCTGCCAAGGCCGTTTTTAAGAAGGAATATTCGCCCGGCCGGTGTGGCTCAGTGGTTGAGTGTTGACCTATGAACCAGGAGGTCACAGTTTGATTCCCAGTCAGGGCACATGCCCGGGTGGTGGGCTCAATCCTCAGTGTGGGGTGTGCAGAAGGCAGCTGATCAATGGTTCTCTCTCATCATTGATGTTTCTCTCTCTCCCTCTCC
The DNA here is from genome assembly GCF_000327345.1 of Myotis davidii. Lineage (NCBI taxonomy): Eukaryota > Metazoa > Chordata > Mammalia > Chiroptera > Vespertilionidae > Myotis > Myotis davidii. Next base: position 10,218 of record NW_006289164.1, read on the forward strand.
CTTCCTCTCTGAAATCAATAAAAATATATTGAAAGAAAGAGAGAAAAGAGAGTGAATTCAGGAGAGTCCCCCACCTATCCACCCAGGAACTCCCCTCTGCTTCTTTTTCCTGCAGGGCCTCCCTTCGCTGGCACCATCAGCTCCTTCTTCTCAGACCCTACTCATCTCACAGACTCAGTTCTATTCAATGGTTAAGGCCAGGTTACACAACCTCCACGCTACTGACATGCGGGGCTGAAATGATTCTTTGTTGTGAAGAACATTCCTGTGCACTGTGAGATGTTTACTTATTTACTTATTTTTAAATGCATTTTTATTGATTTTAGAAAGGAAGGGAGAGGGAGAGAGAGAGAGAAACATTAATGATGAGAGAGAATCATGGATCGGCTGCCTCCTGCATGCCCCCCACTGGGGATCCAGCCTTCAACCCGGGCATGTGCCCTGTTCCGGAATCAAACTGTGACCTCCTGGTTCATAGGTTGATGCCCAACCACTGAACTACACTGGACGAGCCACTGTGTGACGATTAGCAGTACAGCTGGCCTCTAATTACGGGCAGCCCGTCTCCCCACCCCCTTGTAGCTGTGACAACTAAAAGTGCCTCTAGACATTGCTAAATGTCTCCTTGAGGCAAAGCTGCTGCATTTAGCAAATAAAAATACAGGATGTGCAGTTCAATTTTAATTTCAGAGACACAACTCATAATTTGTAGTGTATGTCTGTCTCATGCAATATTAGGACCTACATATATTGAAAAATCATTTGCTATTTAGTTGAACTTCAGATTGAAGTGGATCTTTCCATTTCATCTGGCAACCTCTCCAAACTGCCTGGCTTGAGAAGCATTAGGTGTATGTATTTCCACCTTGAGAGCGCAAAGGAATCCATCTCTAATTGCAAAAGGGCCACTTCAGCGAGAGGGAGGGTGGAGATACAGAGTGGCCAACATGCACGTGGAAAGATGCTCAACATCACTGGTCCTTAGGGAAATACAGATGAAAACCATGAGCTACCACTTCATGCTCACGCGGATGACTGGAATCAGACGGAGTGGAGCTGTTTGGAGCAGCGGTTCTCAACCCGTGGGTCGCGACCCCTTTGGGGGTCGAACGACCCTTTCACAGGGGTCGCGTAAGACCATCGGAAAACACATGTATAATTACATATTGTTTTTGTGATGTGTCGCTATGCTTTAATTCTGTTCAATTTGTAACAGTGAAAATATATCCTGCATCTCAGATATTTACATGACGATTCATAACAGTAGCAACATTACAGTGATGAAGTAGCAACGAAAATAATTTTATGGTTGGGGGTCACCACAACAGGAGGAACTGAATTAAAGGGTCGCCGCATTACGAAGGCTGAGAACCGCTTGTTTGGAGAACAGTCTCCAAAGAAATTCTGCTCGTGGCCCTGCCACAGACACTTCCCTGGGTGAAGGAAGCGATAAGACTTTACCTTCCTGACATGGAGGGAAAAATACCATGAGAGCAAAATACAAATTACTGTTTTTCTAAAATCTCCACAAATATGGCAGCTTCTCATCGCTCACTCTGTGTCCGATTTTCCTTGCTTCCGCCCAGTATGCATGCCACTTGAACAATGGTTTTTCTGAAACCAAAATCCAGTTATGTGGCCCTACTTTTTAAAAGATATGTTTATTGAATTCAGAGAGGAAAGGAGAGGGAGAGAGAGAGAAACATCAATGATGAGAGAGAATCATCGATTGCTGCCTCCTGCATGGCCCCTATTGGGGATGGAGCCCCCAACTTGGGCCTGTGCCCTGACTGGGAATCACTGCACCACAATGGCTGGGCTGTGAACCCTACTTTTAAAAACACTGATGGCTGCCCTAGCCGGTTTGGCTCAGTGGATAGAGTTTCAGCCTGCGGACTCAATGGTCCCAGGTTCGATTCCGGTCAAGGGCATGTACCTTGGTTGCAGGCACATCCCCGGTGGGGGGTGTGTAGGAGGCAGCTGATCGATGTTTCTCTCTCATTGTTTTTTTTAGCTCTCTATCCCTCTCCCTTTCTCTCTGTAAAAAAATCAATAAAATATATTAAAAAATATATTGATGGCTGTCAAAACTAGTCCAAATGCTTTACCACAGCATTCAAGCATTTCCACATCTCACTCCAACTCCCACAACCAATCTGTCTGTTAATAACAGCTGTATTGGGATATAATTCATATACCAAACTATCCACCCACTTCAAGTATGCAATTCAATAAAATTCAGAGTTGTGTGACCTTCACTACAATCAATTTTCGAACATTCTCATCACCCCCAAAAGGAACCCAGCACCTACCAGCAGTCACTCCCCATGTCCCCCCAGTCCTCCTCTATCCCCTGTAAAACAGTATGGGACCTTTTGTGACTGGCTTCTTTCGCAGAGCATATTTCTAAGATTTATTCACGTGGTCCCATGTGTCAGTATTTCATTCCTCTTTATTGCTGAATAACACTCCATTATCGGGGCAGACCACATTTTGTTCAGTTATTAGTTGTTGAATATTTTGGCTATTATGCTAATTAAAAATGTAGAGAACAATGTAACAAACACTCATCTATGAGCCTCTGTTTCTGCAGTGGTTTTTAAAATATGTTTTTATTGATTTCAGAGAGGAAGGGAGAAGGATAGAGAGATAGAAGCATCATTGAGTCCTAGCTGGTTTGGCTCAGTGGATAGAACATTGGCCTGTGGACTGAAGGGTCCTGGGTTTGATTTTGGTCAAGGGCACACGCTCGGGTTGCAGGCTCGATCCCCAGTAAGGGGCATGTAGGAGGCAGCCATTCAATGATTCTCTCTCATCATTGACATTTCTATCTCTCCCTTCCTCTATGAAATCAATTTTACAAATATTTTTAAAAAAGAAATATCAGTGAGAGAGAGAGAGTCATTGATCGGCTGCCTCCTGCACACCCTCCAATGCGGATCGAGCTCGCAACCCAGGTATGTGCCCTGACCAGGAATCAAATCATGACCTTCTGGTTCATAGTTTGATGCTCAACCACTGAGCCACACCAGCTGGGCTGCAGTGTTTTTTGTTGTGAAGAGTAAATGATCCACAGTGAACAGAAAGCACCTAGCACAGTGATGGCGAACCTGTGACACACATGTCAGAGGTGACACACAAACTCATTTTTTGGGTTGATTTTTCTTTGTTAAATGGCATTTAAATATATAAAATAAATATCAAAAATATAAGTCTTTGTTTTACTATGGTTGCAAGTATCAAAAAATTTCTATGTGTGACACGGCACCAGAGTTAAGTTAGGGTTTTTCAAAATGCTGACACGCCGAGCTCAAAAGGTTCGCCATCACTGGCCTAGCACAAAGCCTGGCTCTAAGTTCAAGGTGGGTCAGTAGAGGTCAAGAACAGTTGTTCCCATGGATGGGACTTCTCCATGACTGTCATGGATGGGCTCAAACTTCTGTGAAAGATAATCCCAAACTAGTGAGGTTTGATCGATACCATGTTTTACATATTTACAATTAAAGTGGATTGAAATAGATGTTAACACATCTTGAGAGTTTTACCTCACCCATGTTCAGCTCTGGGCCTCCCTGGGAAGTGTGAGGGAAGGTTGGAAGGCAAGACAATAAATAGGCTAATGATTATGTTGTTAAAGGTCAGACTTGAGTCCGCCACAACTCTGAAACATCTCCCCCTTTATTTACTTCTATCTCAAATGTATGTCCTTAAAGCGTTTCCCACGATTCTCTCCAGTCCTGTATTAAGCAGTTACCACTGGCAGGATTAATTATCTTGTCTCCAATGGCATTAGCTGAAGTGGAAATGCACATTATCAGCACTACTTCAGGGCTAATGTATAAAAACTGCTACTCCAAGGCTAGAGTGCATTTATGCTATTTAAAAAGCTTTAATCCACTTTTTAGTTGTAAAATATCAGCAAGACTTGTTAAAAGCTAGAACAATATACAAATAAGAAAAATCGTTGAAATCAACGATTTCACTGTGTGTGGTTTTCGCAACACAGTACAACGAACATTTAAAGAAGTTAATTGTTTCATAGTCATCTCTGTCTAGACTGTTTGCAGGAGATCAAGGCCTGTGAGTTCTGCAGCTGAAGACAGAAAGAAGTAAAGAGGTATGGCAAAGGGTAGTGACACCAACTATGTGTCCCCGTGGTTTATTTATTCAGTATGAGATCACTGTCAAAAGCAATCCTTCCAGCTTAACATTATTAAGTTCCTACAGTATTCGAGGCCCTCGGTGACCCTGGGTAAGTAAATAAGGCTGTGTATTAAATTCACTTTTCTCCTAATTGGCCATGCTGGCACTGTATAGCTAGAGAACTAGGAGAACAGAAGGTAAAGAGGGAGACTGGGAAGGTCCCGTTTATATAAATTCCAATAACTTAAAAACTAGCTCTTCAAAAATGAAGACGTGAAAGATTTTGAACAAGAGCTGCTTCTTCTGTTTGGATATTCTCCAAACAGAAATTACATAAGGAACAGCAATATTTGCTGCGATCTCTTCAGTGGTGAGCAAGTTCAGGCTCATTTTAGTTAGTGGCTGGTCCTCTCTCACAGGAGCAAGGCGCTGAGAGATCATCTCGTCCTGCCTTGAGGCAGGTAGAGGCCTGAATCATCCAGAACACATGTCCTTTCTCACCTAAAAGGTCTCAGGGAGGAAAAGCAGCTTGCCCAGATGAACAAGAGGTTTCAAACGGGAATTTAAGGCCATTTTTGCCCATCCTTCAATTTCGCCTGACTTGTCCCAATTTATCATGTTATCCACCCAACTAAGAGAGAGAAAACAAGACCATGGCCGGTCAGAGTTCAAGGTTTCTGTTGTTAAAAGTGAAATGCCGCCAAACCAGTTTGGCTCAGTGGATAGAGCGTCGGACTGAGAGGTCCCGGGTTCGATTCCGGTCAAGGGCATGGACCTTGGTTTCGGGCACATCCCCAGTAGGGGTATGCAGGAGGCAGCTGGTCGATGTTTCTCTCTCATCGATGTTTCTAACTCTCTATCCCTCTCCCTTCTTCTCTGTAAAAAATCAATAAAATATATTTAAAAAAAGGTGAAATGCCAAACTTATGCAATGCTACATACCAAATTTCTTCAATTTTAAAAAAATTAAATAAAAAGAAATTCCAATTTATGTAGGGTCATTTTGCTTCAGCTTCTCCACTGCTAGTTTTTATTATGTTTCTCTTAGATGATGTGATAATGGTAATGTGGCCGATCACTTATATAATACTATCCAATGTATAAATATAACAACAAATATATAATTCAATAATACTTAAGTATATTAATATTTAATTTTTAAAGTGCTTTTTAGCATACACAGAACCTCTCCATATTTTATTCATTTTATTCTCAGTGGCCTTCTAAGGTGTGTCTGACAACCTTTATCGTACAGATAAAGGAACTAAGTCTCAGGAAAGTTAAAGGACTTAGTCAGTCACTCAGCTAGGAAATATCAGTTCTACTCTAATCCGGAGAGAAAGGAGTGAAGATAGGGAATACATACAATGGCGTCACTTTAAACAAGCTGCTAAAATTACTAACCTTATGCCCTAGCCATTTTGGCTCAGTAGATAGAACGTTGACCCATGAACTAAAGGGTCTGCAGTTTGATTCCGGTCAAGGGCACGTACCTCTGTTGCAGGCTTGATCCCCAGCCCTGATTGGGGCCTCAGCAGGAGGCAACCAATCCATGTGTCTCTCTCACACCAATGTTTCTCTCTCCGTCACTCCCCTGCTCCCTTCCACTCTCTAAAAAAATCAGTGGAAAAATATCCTTGGGTGATGATTAACAACAATAAAATAAAAGTACTAACATTCTGAAGGTTGCTAACGTAAGAAACATTCAAACCTGTAAAGAATTTTTGTGCCGTGACCGGGGTGGCTCAGTGGACAGAGCGTCGGCCTGCGGACTGAAGGGTCCCAGGTTCGATTCCGGTCAAGGGCATGTACCTTGGTTGCGGGCACATCCCCAGTGGGGGGTGTGCAGGAGGCAGCTGATTGATATTTCTCTCTCATCAATGTTTCTAACTCTCTATCCCTCTCCTTACCTCTCGGTAAAAAAGTCAATAAAATATATTTTTTTAAAAAAAGAATTTTTGTGAGTTTATTTGAGCGAAACTGTCGACAATTGCCAGGAAGCAGAATCTCAAGGAATTAAGGTATTGCTCCGGAGAATGATGGTTTTGCACCTTGTTTAATACATTACAATCAAAGGAGGAGATGGAAGTGGGTTACAACATGAAGGAGCCCCCCCCCCCAATTCCCTCGCTCTCATCAACATCTCAAAGGGAAGGCTTCTGGGTCATTAGCATCATTCATCAGGGTATTTGACCTTTGGGGGCACCTTTGCAGTTCAGCTTGATGTAGGGCATCCAAGCTGCTAAAGGAATAATTTTACTGAAATTTGATGACATTTATTTTATCATTTTTTCTTCTGATGGTTAAAGCTTTGAATACCTTCTTTAAGAGATCTTTACCCACCTCAAGCCTATACAATAGATATTCTTCTGTGTTTCTTTTCTTTAAATATTTGTATTGATTTCAGAGAGGAAGGGAGAGGGAGAGAGAGATAGAAACATCAGTGATGAGAGAGAATCATGGATCAGCTGCCTCCTGCACGCCCAACTGGGGATCGAGCCCACAACCTGGGCACATGCCCTTAACCACGAAATGGAACTCAGGACTCTTCAGTACGCAGGCTAACGCTCTATCCACTGAGCCAAATCAGCTAGGGCCTGTGTTTCTTTTAGAAGGTTTATAATTTTAGCTTTTACATTTTGGTCTATGATTCATCTTGACTTTTTTTTTTTTTTTGCATGTGATGTAAGAGTCAAAGTTCTGATTTTTAAAAATATGTACATCTAGTTTTGCTAGTGCCATTGATGGAAGAGGCATTAGACTTTTTACTGTTATTATTTAGATGAAGAAATCAAGACTTGAAAAAGTCAAGCATTTGTTAGTCACCTGAGACTATCCGGGTGATTCCACAATCCATGCTCTTTTTTTTTTTAAATTTATATTTCTTTATTGATTGCAGAGAGGAAGAGAGAAGTAGAGAGAGAGAGAAACATCCATGATGAGAGAGAAACATTGATTGGTTGCCTCCTGCACACCCCCTACTCGGGAACGAGCCTGCAACCCAGGCATGTGCCCTTGGCTGGAATCGAACCTGGGACCCTTCAGTCCGCAGGCTGACGCTCTATCCACTGAGCCAAGCCGGCTAGGGCTCCATGCTCTTTTTGTCCCATCACAGCACTTCTTGCATCAAATGTGACAGAACATCTCCAGTTCCTCTCATGCTGTCCCTTCCTCCCAAGCAGACAAGAATAGCACACCCGTCCACTTCTCACTGGTGCTTTTCTCTCTCACGTGTGGTAACCCCAACTCCCATTACCCGTTCTCTAAGTCTGGCCGTGATGATCTTTCAAAATTTATGGCACATTAAATGCCGTACAGCGAGAGAGAAAAGAACACTGAAGACACTGTCAGTCAAGAAAATGAGTGCCTTTATGTGACAGATGAGGTTGACAGACATTACATTTTTCCACGGAGATCATGTTAACTCAAATAGCTGCCCGGGACAAAACACTCAAGGGCTGAGAAGATGAATGAGGGAGGTGGAATTCTCAGGATTTTCAGATTCTAAGTTTATGTCTGAGGATATATGTCCTAAGGTGAGAAACCTTGTGTTAAAAGTCAAACATGTCACATAAGCAGATCACCAAGGCAATCACCAAGAGGAATGCAGCCCGGCTGGCATGGCTCAGTGGTTGGGCGTTGACCTATGAACCAGGAGGCCATGATTCGATACCTGGTTAGGGCACTTGCCTGGATTGTGGGCTCGCTCTCCATTGAGGGGTGTGCAGGAGGCAGCTGATCAATGATTCTCTCTCATCATTGATGTTTCTATCTCTCTCTCCCTTTTCCTTCCTTTCTGAAATCAATAAAAAATTATTTTTAAAAAAAGAAGAATGCAAACAAGGACTTTGAAATTGTATAATTGTATGGCAGCACAGGATTGTAAAATGGTTGACCAGATAGATAATCCAGAATGTGCTTGTGTTGTGGATTTGTATCCTGTTATGAACCTGGATAAATATGGTTGATTTATAAAATACTATATATATTATCTATAAAAAGCTAATATGCAAATTGTCCCCACGGGAGTTCTACCGGGAGACTGGGAGTTCAATTGCTCACTATGATGTGCGCTGACCACCAGGGGGGCGGTGCAAAATTAAGGGAGGCCCCGGCCGGCAGCCAGATGGCCCCGGTAAGCCCTGATCACCAGCCAGGCCTAGGGACCCTACCCATTCACGAATTTCATGTACCAGGCCTCTAGTATATAATATTAACCTTATTTGGTGGTCATTATCTGTGAATTCTTATGTTCTTAAATCCTTACCAAAGGATATGCTCACTGATTTTAGAGAGAGGGATAAGGATAGGGAGAGGGAGAGGGGAAGAGGGGGAGAGCATTGGTTGCCTCTTTTATGCTCCCCAGCTGGGGATGGAACCCACAATCTAGGTATGTGCCCTGACCAGGACTTGAACCCACCATCTTTGGTATATGAGATGACACTCTAACCAACTGAGCCACATCGGCCAAGGCATGTTATTATATATTTTAAGACAAACCTAGAAATGAGCAAAATTTAATGATTCCGATAGAGAACTTATGTTCTATTCGAATTTATGTTCTATTCCCGTAAGTTCTCTGGAACTTGTGGGTCCCCTGAACATATGTGCCTGGATTTCATCTGAGTGCAAGCTCCTCGTGAAGGAGGAGCAGAGGACAGAGTAATGCAAGCGGCAGAAATGAAAGACAGGAAGACCTGGGGAGTGGTGGTGAATCAATGTTCTGATCTGTTCGTTCCTTCAAAATGAGGTCTCCAGAGCCTACAGGAGGGAGGGGAGCCTTCCCTATCCTTAAACTAGCAAAGCCACATCTTGGTTCCGGCAGTGTTTTCCTAGTCTCCCTGGTCTGTATGAGTTCACACAGACGTGGGACGCCAAGGCCAAAGCCTTTGCCAGTTCAATGGAGTTGTCTGGCCAGGATTGCTTGACCATAAATTGCTGCCCATAGGCATTTGTATCCTGTTGTAAACCTGGATAAGTATGGTTAATTTGTAAACACTATATATATTATCCTATATAATAAAAGCCTAATATGCAAATCGAGCAAATGGTGAAACAACCGGTGGATAACGGGTCGCTATGATGTGCACAAACCACCAGGGGGCAGACGCTCAATGAGGAGCTGTCCCCAGCTCACAGACCCCAGGCCAGCCAAGGTGGGTGCCAGCGTGGGCCCCCTGATCTCCCTGCTGGTTGCCCCACAGATCAGCCCTGATCACCTGCAAGGCCTAGGGATCCTACCCATGCACGAATTTCATGCACTGGGACTCTAGTATATAATATTAACCTTATTTGGTGGCCATTATCTGTGAATTCTTATGTTCTTAGCTCTGAAAACTAATATTCATTGTTGAGACCAAGTGATAAATTTGAGCTCGCATGCTAGTGAGTCTGCAGCAAGCGTTCACATTTGAGCTGTGCTCATAATGGGTTTCTGATTTTTTTCATGCAGTGTGGGCCACCCCCGTCCGGAGTTCTTAGGGCTCCAGTGAAAACGCTCCAGGGATGGAGATATAGATATTCAGGTCTCATCTCAGGAAGACAAAAGCCATTTCATTGTTTAAGAGCTTTCCATTTTCCACTTGGTTTCCCTGGTTACGCTCAATATTTTGGGTTAATGGATGAGAAGGCTTGAGACTCTTGCAATATGTTGACCTTTTCAATCAATACATTTAGCTCCAGGCATTTGTGCAGTCAATTGTCTATGCCTACTATTCTGTATCCTTTCTATAAAATGTCTGGCTGTATTAGGTTAGAGCCTTCCTTTCCTCATCAATATATCAACCTCGCAGGCCAGCCTGCAAGGCATGGTTATATGAACAATGATTTTAACCTTGGAGGCTTGAAATTTCACCAATAATTCCCAAATCGACTAATATTTCAAATGCCTCTGTTCTTATAAAGCTACCTATAGGAAAATAATTTTTTAGGAAAATGTGGTCTGGGCGATATACCTATTCTTAGATAAGCAAGATTTTTCATTACAGTCAAGATTGATCGACCTGTCTATGTATTAAATAGACTAGTGTAGGATAAAGCCTTATAAGTTAGTGACTAGCATGGATTTTTCCCTCACACCCACCACTGTATTTCAGTGTCGGAAATCTTGAGTGGTAGGTAACAGTATAGTTTATCATGATGGAAGCAGATTTTACTAGTACACCTCTAAGTTTTAAACCTTGGATTTTCTCAGTGCATAATAAATAATAGAGCCGTGTGATTCACATCGACTTTATGGGCAATTGGGCATTTTTGTTCTGATAAAAAAAAAAAAATTCATGGGTTTGGAAACAGACAGTGGATATGTCTTAACCCTACAGCTTGTAGCCTAGAAGGTCTTAGATGAGCTACATCATTTCAGAATAAATTTATTTAATCCTTTAAAGTTAAATTTTAACATCTGTAAAATATTAAATTATTCTCAATACTGCATGGAATGCCTGAAGAACATTAAAGATTTTATTTTTTTAATTTTATTATTATTTGTTACTCCTCACCCAAGGATATTTCTTCCATTGATTTTGAGAGAGAGTGGAAGGGAGCAGGAGAGACAGAGAGAAACATTGATGTGAGAGAGAAACATCAACTGGTTGCCACCTGCACGCACCTTGACCACTGAGCCAAACGGGCTAGGGTGAACATTAAAGAATTTAAATGAGAAGTGTCCTTAACATTTTGCAGCTTGATCTTTATTACAGTCCCAGGTGGAAGGAATGGTGGAGAGCAAACACACGAGTCACTGACACATTTCTAAGCAGGAAGCAATGGAATGGTTCCCACTGAGAGATACACATTGCACTGCCTACGTTTACTAAGTTCTTCTGTCTGGTTTCCCAGGCAATTCAATGAGACACGAGGAAGATGAGAAAGTGACGATCCTATGAAGATTTGAGATGTTTTGGAAACCACTGAAATGTTGTGCAGAAGATGCGAGAGATCATCAGGCTCTAAAGCAGTGGTTCTCAACCTGTGGGTCGTGACCCCTTTGGGGGTCGAACGACCCTTTCACAGGGGTCACCTAAGACCATGAGAAAACACATATATAATTACATATTGTTTTTGTGATGAATCACTATGCTTTCATGATGTTCAATTTGTAACCATGAAAATACATCCTGCATATCAGATATTTACATGACGATTCATAACAGCAGCAAAATTACAGTTATAAAGTAGCAACGAAAATAATTTTATGGTTGGGGGTCACCACAACATGAGGAACTGTATTAAAGGGTCGCGGCATTAGGAAGGTTGAGAACCACTGGACTAGAGACTCGAGTTTTCTAGAAAGTGCAGCGATGCTGAATGTACATTTGTGCTGCTGATTCCATTAGCTTTGGGGAGGTTATTAAGAACTAATATTTGCATGGTGCTTCTCCCCTCCCCTCCCATGTGAAGTAGGCAACGTCTGCCCTTTTTATAAATGAGATCATGGACTCAGAAAGGTTAATAGCTTTCAATGCCACTCTGAGGCTGCTTGTTGCCTACCTCACATTCATTCATTCTTTCATCAGAGGGCCCTGATGTTTTACAGCAACACAACTAAAAAGAGCCGCCCGTGGCCATGTGACTGAGTTCCGGCCAATCTGAAAGCTGTTGGGTGGCACTTCCAGAAAGGCTCCTACAAAGGAATGCGGTTTGCCTCTTTTTGCCTTCTTCCTTTTACCTTCTTGTCCCCTGGGATGTGGATGCGATGGCTGCAGCTGAGCAGCCATATTGTGACAGTGAGGAAGAAAGCCATGGTTGTATGAAAATGGTGAAGCAGAGAGGACTCTGGTTGCCCCGTGAGTTTGTGCAGCCACCACACCAGTCTGGACTTACCACCGGTGGAGAAGATAAAGTCTGGGTGCTATCCTAATCAGAATGACACAGTCACTTAGCAGGGGCTTCCACAGGTCGGACTTTTGTTCTTTCCAATCTAGACAGGTACCCGGGCAGATCTTTTAAAGACAGTGTTTCAATGGGGGAGCGACCAAGATTTAACACTAATGCAATAGTCCCTTAAATACTTTTTGGGGAGCATCGAAGTTACTGGTCTTATAAAAGTCGTGCGGTAGAAAATTGTTTTATTTTTTTGTTTCTTGGTTTGGAGGTTTAAAAGGGTTCAGACTTTCTCTTCTCTGGTTAAACATTTAAATAATTTCCTCTTCTTATCTGCTTGGGAGTCTTTTTTTCTTTTTAATATATATTTTTACTGATTTTACAGAGGAAACGAGAGGGAGAGAGAGAGAAACACCCATGATGAGAGAGAATCACTGATCTGCTGCCTCCTGCACGCCCCACACTGGGGATCAAGCCCGCAACCCGGGCATGTGCCCTGACCGGGAATGGAACCGTGACCTCCTGGTTCATAGGCTGACACTCAACCACTGAGCCACGCTGGCTGAGCTGCTGGTGAGTCTTGTTGGAATTTCCGTCAGGTGGCTGCCCTGTCTGGATTGTGTGAAATATAAGAAAGGATGCGGCCAGTGTGGGCTCCTCACCCAGCGGACTAGCACATGACTCACAGCATTCCAGTAAGAGTGGAGCTGGCCTGGCCACCAAAACCTGAGCCCTGAGTCATTTCTAGCAGCTGTGAGAGCCCAGTGCCGCTGCATGCATCCGTGCCATGTGCTAATCCTTTCTAGAAACAAATATTACACCAGCTGCGCCTGTAGTACCTGTGGCCTCTGCACTCTGCTTTTGGAATGGGTTGGAGGTATCAAGTTTGCTTCACTCTATGGCAGCGGTTCTCAACCTGTGGGTCGCGACCCCTTCGGGGGTCAAACGACCCTTTCACAGGGTCACCTAAGACCATCGGAAAACACATCTATAATTACATATTGTTTTTGTGATTCATCACTATGCTTTCATTATGTTCAATGTGTAACCATGAAAATACATCCTGCATATCAGATATTTACATGACAATTCATAACAGTAGCAACATGACAGTGATGAAGTAGCAACGAAAATAATTTTATGGTTGGGGGTCACCACAACATGAGGAACTGTATTAAGGGGTCACAGCATTAGGAAGGTTGAGAACCACTGCTCTATGGCCTTGTTTAACTCTTTATTGCTTTTTTCTTTTGCTATCACAAGACACACACTTATGCACTCATGGATGGGGAAAAGGGTCTTGGGCAGTTAATCTGAGTCACAAGGTACAAAGCCAAGGTCACCTCTTCCTTTCACGGTAGGGAATTCTTGTCTCAACCCTTCTATTTGATCGCTAACATGAGTGCAGGAGGTTAATAAGAGCAGTCTCGATAGTATTTTTTTAAAAAAATATTATTTTATTGATTTCAGAGAGGAAGGGAGAGGGAGAGAGAGAAGCATCAATGAAGAGAGAGAATCATGGATCAGCTGCCTCCTGCACGCTCCCTTCTGGGGATCTCGCCCACAACCTGGGCATGTGCCCTTGACTGGAATCAAACCCTGGGCCCCTTCAGTCCACAGGCTGATGCTCTATCCACTGAGCCAAACTGGCTAGGGCCAGTCTTGGTGATCTCATGTGATGTGCTATCTAACCGATTTATCTTTTTGTTAGGGTATTTACTCCCTCTGTCATGCCCTTACAAGCCACAGCCATATCTGTGTTATCAATCCGTTAACTTATTTCAACACACTTCCAGGAATACTCAGGGAGTTTTAAATCTACAGTTTGGTAAAAGTGTCTCTTCCTATATACATATCCACAAACATAACTCACCATCCTTTCTTTTTTTTTTAACCATTCTTTCATATCAATCTGCACTAATGATACATTCATAGCTCATGGGCTCTATCTAATAAGGATTACACAAGTTTCTACCTACTTGTTTATTCATTGTCTCCAACAGCTAAAGGAAAAGCTTTTATTTTCTCATGTCCCCTTTAAAAATTCAATCCTCTTTTTTTGCAACTTAAACTCCATATCTATTATAATCTTTGTTTCATGTACTAGTCATTCTCACAGATATTTAAACAAGTTTAAAATAAGAGTTTCCTGCAAGGTGTAAAGGCGAGATGTTGTATAAGCAGGCATGTCTGGTCATTTATGTTAGTTACTTCTTTGAAAATTCCAACTTTTCACTATGTACATGTTTCGAATTGCAGACATGGAGATGGATAGCGATACCAGATTTACTGAAGAAGGAAGCAAAGGTTGAATTTAGGCTAGCCAAGATTTCTGCCACAGGTTCTTAAATTTTAGTACTTTCTTTTTAAAAAATAGATTTTTATTGATTTCAGAGAAAAAGGGAGAGGGAGAGAGAGGTAAAAACATCAATGAAGAGAGAATCATTGATTGGCTGCCTCCTGCACGCCCACAATCTGGGCATGTGCCCTGACTGGGAATCGAACCGTGACCTCCTGGATCATAGGCTGATGCACAACCACTGAGCCACACCCACCGGACTGAGCACTTTCTCTCACCAGATAGAGGCTGATGCTGGCTGTTCACCACATGGATTTAATGTGCCATGGATTTTACTATTTAATAAGCTAGTTAGTTTGCACCTTTTGTGTTTTTTTTAAGTTTAGGGAAAAGAAACCATCAACCATCTTACTTTTATCAACCAAAATAATTGGCTTGAAAAGAAAATGAAACTTTCTGTGCAAATGAGTTATAACAATTGCTCTATGATTTATGAAATACGAGTAGGCTGTTGAGAAATACCCTGCCTGGTTGATGGACCATATATTGTTCTAACTGTTTCTTAAGGCTGATGTTCTGAGAACAAATCCATTGTGGAAAGAAATACACTGACTGGAGGAATAAATCACGCATTAGAAGACACTAGAATTATGAATGTCGGTCTGCAATGGAAAATGTATGATTCAGAAACATGCTTATTGGGAGGACAGACAAAGCATAAAGTCATAGGAAGGAAGGGCAGAGGTGGGGAGAATCATTCACAGACGGCCTCTGAAAGCTACGCTGAACAACACTGAGTCCTTTCACAAATCAGTTTTACATTATCTTAAGCCCATGGTCATTTTTAGAAAATTACAAAATTTGCATTCATTTTTTCAAAATTACTATTCCTCTTGTTCTTCATGATCTCTTCCTGGCCATTCTTCTCCATATTCTCATTTAAAACAAAATGAGTCCGGCTAGTGTGGCTCAGTGGTTGAGCATCAACCTATGAACCAGGAGGTCACGGTTTGATTCCTGTTTGGGGCACATGCTCCCTACTAGGGATCAAGTCCACAACCTGGGCATGTGCCCTTGACCGGAATCAAACCTGGGACCCTTCAGTCTGCAGGCCTACACTCTATCCGCTGAGCCAAACCAGCCAGGGCCCTGCCAACATTTTGATTGCACCCTCATGAGAGACCCTGATCCAGAACCACCTGGATTCCTAACCCTCAGAAACTGTGAGCTAATGAATGTTTATTACCTTGAGCTACAACATTGAATTTGTTACAAGGCAATAGATAATATGGGCCGTCACAGTGTCATTATTTGGGTCCAGTTGTCATGCTTTGCGGTCTGGGAATTTTCCTCCTGTCATCCACCTATATAATCTCTCTATATAAAAGCCTAATATGCTAAGTGTCTGACCGAGTGTTGACTTACTGGTTGCTATGATGTGCACTTACTACCAGGGGGCAGATGCTCTGACTGGTAGGTTAGCTTGCTGCTGGGGTCTGGCCAATCAGGACTGGGCAAGATGGGGCTGGACATGCCCTGGAGCCCTCCTATGGTCCCTCCCCAGCCACCAGCCCCGATAAGCCCCGATCAGCCCCGATTGGCCCTGATCAGGATTGGGTGAGATGGCCCTAATTGGCCCAATCACTGGCCAGGCGGAGGGACCCCACCTGTGCACAAATTTGTGCACCGGGTCTCTAGTAGCAATATAAGCTTTCATGCAAGAAAGAGACTTCCCTGAACTCTTGGAATTGGTGAGTGTAACATATGACTCTACTCCTTCCCTATGGAGTCTAAAAGGGTTTTTGCTATAGTAACTTTCCATCTAGGGGAGGAGCACCTCTTGGCTAGTATGTTTACTAGTGGCAGAAAATCCTTTAGGAGATTCATAAACCCCGTATCTGCAACTCACTTAATAAAAGATTGCATTCCATCCTGCAACAATCCTGTGGCGTAGGTCCTAGTTGCCTGATTTCAAAGCTGAGGGGATTGAGCTATAACGCTTTAGGGATGCACACCAACTCGGAGGACTATGAAAAAGTCTTGGGGGTTTTCCTCATGAATATCCAATGGCTTGTGCGTTGTGGAAGAGACAAAGAAAGCAAGGCATGAAGAGAGGAACAGATACAAGGCACCGAGGCAGGGAGAAAGAGACCCTCCTCGCTCCCCAATGAGACCTTCTCAAGGATGACTTTATGAAAGGCTGTTTGAAGGCCTAATCAATTTGACGTGGTCCCCAACCCCCAATTCCCTTGAGGCCTTGTTAACCCAGCCGGTTGGTGCCTGGACAATGAGCTTCCACATTGCTACTTCCCTTTGAACTGCTGCCTCTTTGAAGGAAACATCAGAGGGTCTTGAAGGGCAAAAGTGGCTGATCTCTATGTTTTCAAAGACACTGGGAGCCGGTGAATGGAAAGGGCTGTTTGTGGTTTATGTTGGTCAGAAACTTGACGATCACCATGTGGGGAAGTCCATGCATGACATGGTTCAACGTGATATGGGATATAACAGACACACCAGACATGCTGGTCTGTTCTCAGTACCTCGGCCAAAGGCCATTCACCGCCTGGCCAGTCTTCAGAAAGGAAAACGCCAGTGATCTGAAGCCAAACAGATCCTTGACACTCCCTCAGTCTTGGCTCTCCTACTAACTGGCTGTGTCCCGTCACTCTGAATCTCGGTCTCTTTATCCGCAGACGTAGATAAAATGTTTTCTCAGATCCTTTCTAGCTCTGACACTTTATGATTCAGTTCCTTCAGTCAGTTCTGAGGGACTCCACTTCCTGGAGTGAATGGCTCCAACCTGTCTTATTTGGGTGCTTCCACAACTTGAGTGTTCTCCTTGGTAAATATCTACAGTTTTTCTCCATTAGCACTGGGTTTGTGAATACAATCTTTTCGCTAGGGGCCGAAATAGAATATTGGGAACCATCTAGAACTGTAAGAAACATTCATCATGCTCGTTAACTGTGATTGTTTTGTTCTGATTAAGAAGGCACATTCCAATCTGGCCAGGAGCACTCCCCGGGGACCTGGGAGCCCCCAGGAAATGCAGCCCATCCTCCCCAGCAGGGAGCCGCCTATTACCATGGAAAGATTCACAACCTTGTTGCAGAAACCAGCACAACCAGCCCTTTGAAGACCCCCAGCCCTTTGCATACCCGCAGGCCTTTACAAACCCTAGCCCACATCACCTGCCCATTTTGCATGCCCATTCTTATTCCCTTTGCCTACTTCCCATATAACCTTTGTCCTTCTACCCTATATAAGCAGCTGGCTTATGGGGGGCAGAGCAGATGTCTGTGGCTGACCTGCTGCTCCCCCATCCTGCTGGCAGGATTGAAATAACCGCTCATATAGGATTCAACCTGCCTCTGCTGAATTGGCTCAAGTAGTGACAGGCAGCCCGGACCCTTGGTTGTCCGGTTACATTTTCAGCTCTGAAGGATCTCATCTACTATGTTTCCCTTCGCTCTCCTGGAAATAACCAGTGGAAAATGATGTACAGCTGTTTAGGAATAATTCCCTTCTGGTTACTGTTATGGTAGATCTTGTCATTTAAAAAAAAAAAAACACAGAGAAGTCTCTATTTGAGGAAAACGTGGTAATTCTGAGTAGAATTATTTTTGAAAACAGACTGAGCACGAACAAAGAGTATTGGAAAATGGAATATCCTTTCCGTGGCTCAGTTATTAATTCAATGAGGAGTCAATACGGGTACAGGAAATATTTCATTTTTTAATTTCCTCTCTGATATATTTCCTCAAAGTGAGAAACAAAAGATTACCACTTAAGGTCAGCAAACAGGGCTTTGCCCCAGACATCCCTAAGGAGTATTTTCATTTTAGTTTAACATAGTCCTAGTAAAAATGACAGAAATACTGGGCTAGGCTTCTGCGGTTATTTAATATGCCCGACACTGTTCAATACAACTTTCTGCGTGATGGAATGTTCTAGAGTTACACTGTCCAAGACAGTAACCTCTAGCCACATGTGGCTATTGAGTACTTGAAATATAGCTAGTGGGCCCCCCAAACTGACTTTTACCTGATTTAATTTTAATTACTATACATTTAAATTTAGGTAAGTGAAGGTGTCTAGGGACTAATGTAGCAGAGAGCACTGGTCTAAAGCCTCGCTATGTCATTGCAACTTTGACATGTTGTTTCTCATTCACATTTTTAAAAATATGTTTTTATTGATATCAGAGAGAGGACAGGAGAGGGGGAGAGAGAGAGAAGTATCAATGATGAGAGAGAATCATGGATCAGCTGCCTCCTGCACGCCCCCTACTGGGGATCCAGCTGCAACCCGGGCATGTGCCCTGACCGGGAATCGAACCCTGACCTCCATGGTTCACAGGCCAACGCTCAACCATTTAGCCACACTGGCCAGGCTCTTTTAAAAAAATAAATAACAGCTCCTTTTCTTTTTTTTGTTAATCCTCTCCCGAGGATATTTTCCCATTGAGTTTTAGAGAGAGTGGGAGGGAGAGGGAGAGTCAGAGAGAAACATCAATGTGAGAGAGACACATTGATGGGTTGCCTCCTGCATGTACCCCGACCAAGGCCTGGGGAACTTGCAACCAAGGTACATGCTCTTGACCGGAATCGAACCTGGGACCCTTCAGTCCACAGGCCGACACTCTATCCACTGAGCCAAACCGGCTAGGGCTTAACAGCTCCTTTTCTATCCTGAAATGAAATTCATTGATAATAAAACTAGCTATACAAAGAATTTTAAGACATCAATATAACCTTATGATTATAACATATCAGGGAGGAATAAAAAGACTTCAGAATAAAATCACACGCCTTTGGATCTGCATGAAGCTGCACCGGAAGATGAAATGAGGTCGTGGGATCAGCAAGAATGCAGCAGCTCCACGGGCCAGCAGGTCCAGGTGCGCCCTATCGGAGACCGACCGGCAGGCCTCTCCGGAACTGTGAACAAACTTGTGCTCAAGTTCCAGGCAAAACAGGACACAGTCTTCTGATTTATGCAGTCGTTTCCTTCCCGAAAAATCCCATGTTTAGGAAAGCTGTGCCGGGACACTCATTGTTTATTTGGAAAGCGACGTGTGGTCCAGCCTCCGATCATCTCCAGCAGGTTTCTGCACACATGAGCGTCTAGCAGGACATGCAGGCGTCCCGCGGGGCTTGGGAGGGTCCCGCCCCGTCCTGGGCTTATGAGCAAGGACAGAGCCTAGAATCCCAGCTGCGGCCCGTTAGTGTCTAAGGCAACTCCCCCCTCCCTGTTGGTGGCAAAACCAAAACTACAAAATACCCTCTAGTCCCCCCTAGGGCCCTGGTCGGTAAACTGCAGCTCGCGAGCCACATGCGGCTCTTCGGCCCCTTCAGTGTGGCTCTTCCTAAGCCTTAGGAGTACCCTAATGAAGTGAATAACAATGTACCTACCTATATAGTTTAAGTTTTAAAAATGTGGCTCTCCAAAGAAATTTCAATCGTTGTACTGTTGGTATTTGGCCCTGTTGACTCAAGAGTTTGCCGACCACTGCCCTAGGGTGTACCCTCTCTGCAAAACCACTGATTTAAGAGGTTTTAGAGCCCTAACCGGTTTGGCTCAGTGAATAGAGCGAAGAAGAGAGAGGGAGATAGAAACACCAATGATGAGAGAGAATCATAGATCGGCTGCCTCCTGCACACCCCCACTGGGGATGGAGCCCGCAACCTGGGCATGTGCCCTGACCAGGAATTAAAGCGTGACCTCCTGGTTCCTAGGTTGACGTTCAACCACTGAGCCACGCTGGCCAGGCCTTATATGCTGATTTTAATAATTCCACCTCTGATCTCTGCCTTTCCTCCCCCCAAATGAAACCCCATGTTGATGGCAAGTTGAAGGGAGTTTGTGCCTTAAAAATTCATAAAATGTACCCCAAGTTCTGATCATCTTACCATGAAAGATAGTACAGGGGGTTCCCAGATCCCTTTCGCCCAGCCTCCCCTAGTGGCAGCACATTTGCAACCACAGCACACTTATCAAGACGAAGAAATCGGCATTGGTACCGAACGCATATCCTTTTGTGAAAGGGAGGTGGTGTCTTATACTAGCACGAAGAAACGGTGTGCACTGTGGCCCATGTAACCTACCCATCCCGTGTAATGAGGCATCTTGACTCACTGTGCTGAGGTTTAGTTCCTGGGGGGTGGGGGGAAGGGGTAGGTAATGGTTTGGTCAAAATCTGACTATGTGCCAAAACCGGTTTGGCTCAGTGGATAGAGCGTCAGCCTGCGGACTGAGGGGTCCTGGGTTCAATTCCGGTCAAGGGCATGTACCTGAGTTGCGGGCACATCCCCAGTGGGAGGTGTGCAGGAGGCAGCTGGTCGATGTTTCTCTCCCATCGATGTTTCTAGCTCTCTATCTCTCTCCCTTCCTCTCTGTGAAAAATCAATAAAATAGAAATTAAAAAAAGATGTTAGCAATGACTCTCATGTCTTAAAATAAAAAAAAATAAAAAAATCTGACTATGCCTGTAGGATTCTGTGGCTCTGATGAATTTCATCTGTACTGTGTCTGTCAGGACAAAAGAAAAGTTTAGCCTTGGCTAGTGTGGCTCTGTTGGTTGGAGTGTTGTCCCATGCACCAAAGGGTGGTGGGTTCGATTCCTAGTCAGGGCACATACCTAGGTTGCGGTTTCAATTCCCAGGCAGGGCACATACCTAGGTTGTGGTTTTAATCCCCAATCAGGGTGGGTGCGGGAGACAACCAATTGATGTCTCTCTCTCTCTCTCTCTCTCTCTCTCTCTCTCTCTCTCTCTCTCTCACTTTCTCTCTCTCTCTCTCTCTAAAAAAGCATGTCCTTTGGTGAGGATTCAAAAAAAAAGTTTGAAAACCTTTGAGAATAGAAAAAATTATACAGGAATTGTACAAGGAAAATAATAGGAATAGATAAGAGTTTTAAAAAGATTATTCTAGAAGTTATGGAAAGAATGCATTGGAGCAGAGGCCAGCTGGACAAAACAATTGCAACAGTCTAGGCAGGATCTCACGAAGGTTGGAATTAAGACGATTGCAATGGGGGTGCAGAAGCCAAGGTGGGTCCCAGAGACGCTAAGGAGATGGAATCACCAAGCTTCCGTAACTGAGGGGCGGACGGTTCCTGACTTAAGGGAACACGGGAGAGGGACAGGTCTCAAGTTCAGCTGCTGTTGTGTTGTTTAAAGTGCTCGTGGTGTCACTCAGAAGCGTGAATGGATCAAGTTCTTCGTCAGAAACTTTCCCCTGGCATCTTGGACTAGGCTAGGGGATCACTTTGTTGGGTTGAATTTCATAAGTTATTTGCTTATCATTCCCTCTATAATGTAATGTAGAGAGCAAACAGAGAACAAAGACAGATCAAGAAGCCTCCTTTTTATTTTACTTTTAAAAAACATATATATTTATTGATTTCAGAGAAGAAGGAGCAGGGAGAGAGAGAGAGAAACATCAATAATGCCCTAGCTGGTTTGGCTCAGTGGATAGAGCGTTGGCCTATGGACTGAAGGGTCCCAGGTCCGATCCTGATCAAGGGCACACGCCCAGGTTTTGCGGGCTTGATCCTCAGTAGGGGCATGCAGGAGGCAGACGATCAATAATTCTCTCTCGTCATTGTTTCTATCTCTCTCTCCCTCTCCCTTCCTCTCTGAAATCAATAAAAATATATTGATATATATATAAATATATATCAAAAATATATAATATGTTTCAAAAAAGAAACATCTATGATGAGAGAGAATCATTGATCAGCTGCCTCCTGCAAGCCCCCCACTGGGGATCGAGCCTGCAACCCGGGCATGTGCCCTGACCCGGAATTGAACCAGTGATCTCCTGGTTCATAGGTCAATGCTCAACCACTGAGCCACGCTGGCCAGGCAAGAAGTTCCTTTAAAAGCTCGCTTTCTTTCTCTCTCTGCTCCCATTTACCCTGAGAATAAAACAGAACAAGCAGACCCGGGAAAAGCTCACACCCCTTCCCTCTGCTCTTCCCATAGAGGACACCAAGGCAGGGCTGAGCGTGGACATGGTCTGCAAAGCGCTTCTGTGTCGGCCTGGACTTGCCGGGCACGTAGCTGCTCACTGGGGTGTAATCTGACACATGACGTCACAGTCAGCCATCTGCATTAATCAGCCCCAGCTGCTGGGCCCTCTGCTCTGCGTGGGGGTGTAGCCTCCCCATCTGTTCCTGGGGCCTCCCCACTTATGTCTCCTTAGCCGGAGCCTGCAGCCATGACAGATGGTTCTTTCTCAGCCTCACAGATCAGCTTTCTCCGGTCGGTGCCTCAGCCCCGATCCGTGCTTAACATTGTAAACCACCCCCGTCACTTCCATCACCTTAGGCTTTTATTGAAATGAATTTCTATTGCATATTCATACATACGTATGCACATATATACCATGGCCAGTTTGCACACACATCCATAGCTTTATTCTTCTTAATTCTCACTGTCAACCCAGGCCCATGAAGAGTATTTCTACAATACGCTTGGACTTGGGTTAGGTTCCCTACAGGGATGTGGGTGAAAAAAAATGACAGGGCCCAGGACAAATTGAGGATCATCTCTGAAACCCTTGCCCACCACACTTGCCAGGACTTTGAAATCATTAAAGGTAAAATTGACCGGTCTACTCTATATTCGACTGCTCTGGCCAAGTAGCTTCATTTTGGGCCCTCAGAACCTATCTCTGGAATTGTAGTACTCAGTCGTAACCACGTGGGGGTTGTCAGGACAAAGACGGTCAGCAGAAAGACCAGCCATGGCAGCTGTAGCCCGAGCCAGGGGCTCTTCTCACCAGCAAACCGGGGACAGACTCCCGGGCAATGTCTTGACCACACCTGCCATCAGTCACCACGGGCGGAAGAGCAGAATTTTATACAATTTCACTTCTGGGAAGGAATGTGTCAAAGCAACAGGAGTTTTCGTTTATTATTTGATATTTAATTATTAGCACTGTTTTCCCCCCAATGATGATGGCAGTGATTCCTTTTTTTAAAAAAAATAATATCTTTATTGGTTTCAGAGAGGAAGGAAGAGGGAGAAAGAGATAGAAACATCAACGATGAAAGAGAATTGTTGATCGGCTGCCTCCTGCACGCCCCCTACTAGGGATCAAACCCACAACCCTGGCATGTGCCCTGGCTGGGAATTGAATTGTGACCTCCTGGTTCATAGGTCAACGCTCAACCACTGAGCCACACCAGCTGAGCTGCCTTGGCCTTGCCAAACCAGCTAGGGCGTGATTCCCTTTAAGACAGGGGTGGGGAATGTCCAACCCGCTGGCCATATAAAGCCCACGAAATCATTTGGTCTGGCCCTGCCAAGGCATTAGGGGAGAGTTAATCCAATGTTTGAGTAAATACAGCAGGCTAAATTTTAAGTGGATAATTTTGTATGGCCCGAGAATGATGTTATAAATATCCAAATGGCCCTTGGCAGAAAAAAGGTTCCCCACCTATTTTAAGACTTGACACCTAAAATAGGTTCTTTTATATCTCTTAGCAACCTTTACATTTCATGTAGCTGATTTAAAAACTAGTTCTAGCCCTAGCCAATTTGGCTCAGTGGATAGAGCATCAGCCTGTGGACCTAAGGGTCCCAGGTTCGATTCCGGACAAAGGCAGGTACCTCAATTGCAGGGTCCTCCCTGGCCCGGGCCCTGGTCAGGGCTCATGCAGGAGGCAACCAATCAATGTGTTTCTCACATCAATATTTCTCTGTCTTTCCCTCTCTCTTCCACTCTCTCTAAAATCAATGGAAAAATATCCTTGAGTGAGGATTAAAAATAAAACAAACTAACCAAACTAGTTCTATTGCAGTGGTTCTCAACTGGGTTGATTTTGCCTCTCAGGGGACATCTAGAAATGTCAGGAGACATTTTGGTTGCCCCAACTTGAGGGGGAACAGTGCCACCTGTGTCTAGTAGGTGGGGGCCAGGGGTGTGGCTAAACATCCTAAGTGCACAGACAACCTCACCTCCCCCAGCAAAGAACTGCCCGGCCTCAGGTGGCAATAGCGCTGGGCTGAGCAGCACAGCTTCTCCGTTAGATTGTACATGGGTTACACCCCTTCGTGCTGGCGAGGGATCCCATGAGCCCTTGCTTCTTCTTTTTTAAAAAAATATATTTCTATTGATTTCAGAGAGAAAGGGAGAGGGAGAGAGAGATAGAAATATCAATGATGAGAGAGACTCACAGACTGGCTGCCTTCTGCACGCTCCCTACTGGGCATTGAACCCCCAACCCGGACATGTGCCCTTGACCAGAATCAAACGATTGAGCCCCCAACCCAGGCATGTACCCTGACTGGGAATCGAACTGTGACCTCCTGGTTCATAGGTCGACGCCCAACCACTGAGCCACACCAGAGTGTTTGACCTCAGGGAAGGCTCACCTCTGACACCAAAACCGTTCCCATTTACCGTGGCTGCTTTCTGGGGGCCAGGCAGAAGGAGAGAGATTGTCTTTTCTGCCAGACAACCTCTCTCTCATGTTGGTGGGTGTCTGGGGCTGGATCTTCCCTTTCCTCTTAGGGCTTTTCTCAGGACTGAGGCTTTCTTAGCCTATAATCGCCCCTACATGCTCTCTAAGAAGCAAACAGAACTGATGTATGTAAAACAAATGCCGCATCTTTTTAGATTGATTTCTTCAGTTAAAAGAAAAATAGTGGTACCAGCTGGGCTCGAGAGGGACAGATCCGGGGATCTTTTTCTACTTGGCCACCAAAGTTCTACAAAGCAAGCTCACCACACAGCCCATTTTCTTTCATCTGTAGAGTCAGTGTTTAAGGGAATGCTGTTTTTTGTAAGCTCTCATTTAAAAAAATTATCAATATATATAATCTTAAAAAAACAAAGGAACAATAAGCTAAAAGCCCACCCTTTGAGCCTGGCCAGTCCTGGCATCGACCTATGAACCAGGAGGTCACGGTTGGATTCCTGGTCAGGGCACATGCCCAGGTTGCGGGCTCCATCCCCAGTAGGGGGCGTGCAGGAGGCAGCCGATCCATGATTATCTTCTTTTTTTTTTTTTTAAATATGGAACGCTTTCACGAATTTGCGTGTCATCCTTGTGCAGGGGCCATGCTAATCTTCTCTGTATCGTTCCAATTTTAGTATATGTGCTGCCGAAGCGAGCACTCGATGATTATCTTGATGTTTCTATTTCTCCCTCTCCTGTCCTCTCTCTGAAATCAGTAAAAACATATATTTAGAAAACCTTAAAAATAAAAAATGAAAACCCGCCCTTTGAAATCAGCGTTTCCAGATTGCGGCCTAAAGCTGGATGGCAGTTCAGTTTTCTTCTCTCATCCCCGAATGCCATGCTGCCCCTAGTGGTGGAACAGAGAGGGGCAGGCCCTCCCTAGGTGGACAGGTGATGCTTTGCATGCAAATGTTCAAAGAAAAGAAGCGGATGATCTTTCTTTGGTCTCTGGTCACCTTCTAATATGGTTTCCAGTTCTTAGTAAGAAACAGACTGTTAAAAAACACTCAATTTTTAGGTGGGATGATGTCATTAATAGTTACGTGTTTTACAATGATCTTCAATTTTTAGAGATAAATGGTTAACTATGGGTGGATAAAACAATATCACCTCTGGAAAGTTCTTCAAAATAGTTCAGGAGAAAGGGTGTGGATGAAACAAAGTTGGCCATGAGTTGGTGATGGTTTTAAACGGTGAATACTTGAAAATGTATGTATGTTCATGGGAACAGTCCAGCAAAGATGGAGCGATTGGTGACCAAGAAGAGAGAAGAAATAGCCCAAGCAGCAAACATTCAAGGACATCATATGACAGGGGGTGGAGTTCAGAGACTAGAGTTACTCAAGTAACCCCTGGAAACTCAGTTGAATCTGGAGCATATTGAAAATATCACTCCCCGCCCTGGCCATTCTGCCAGACACAAAAGCACTTTGAAAATGAGGAAAGATGTCTCGAAGCCATATTCATTTGCATTTTGGCTAGATTTTGCTCTTGATGCATTTCTGAACATACTGGGAGCCACACTGGACACATTTTGTACCTTCAAACACTAAAGGTTTATTGACATTTTGAAATGATTCCCTTTTTCTAAAATCTTGACCTCACAAGGCTGCGATCTGGGTCAAGATGATCGGAGGCTTTATAATAACACTTGGGTTGATGTCACTTCTTACTCCCCCTCACAATAATGACTTGCGTGGGACTGTAACGCTTCCTCCTCCATTAGGTAACGAGTGGGTGAAGCTTTCAAGCTGCTATCACTTTTTCCAAATCGTTGCACTCATTCTTACTCCCAATTCATCTACAGTATTATGTAGCAACCAGATAAATAGTCTCTTAAAGAAAGAGCCCTCTCCCGGGCTGTTCCAGAAAGTTCTGCTGACTCATTTGCAGTTGGACTTGAATTTTTCGGGCACATTCTGCTAAAGGAGCCATGCTCTCTGAGCCTCCCTGGTCCTACCCAACAGGGGACACTTACAAGGAGCTTCCCTTTGGGTTTTCAGTATGTGGGCAAGTGAGGGGGTTTAGCGTGGCTTTGGGAACCATTTGTAAAGAACATATTCTGCAAGTTGAAGACTTCCTTGCTATGTTTGTTTGTTCCTGAAATTCCTTTAAAAGTGTACCAAGTAACCTTCTACTAGTACTAGTATGTTCAGGTCCTGGGCTCACAAGGACTGGATTGTTACCATTCCGAGTGCCCCTCCCTCACTGGGTGTTTCTTTCTTCTTCTTCTTCTTTTTTATTAAATATATTTTTATTGCTTTCAGGGAGGAAGGGAGAGGGAGAGATAGAAACATCAACGATGAGAAAGAATTATGGATCAGCTGCCTCCGGCACATCCCCTACTAAGGATTGAGCTGGCAACCCGGCATGTGCCTTGATCTGGAATTGAACTGTGGCCTTCTTGTTCATGGGTTGACACTTAACCACTGAACACACTGGCCAGGCCTCACTGGGTGTTTCTTTTTGGAGAATTTATCTAGATGATCTGACTCACCAGCAAGGAGTGATATGGAGGCTACTCAGCTGACAGTGGTTGGAGATAAGTGCCTGAATCCAACAATAACAGACACAGCAGTGGTAGCAACAACACTAAGATACTCCAAACTACACACACACACACACAAAGGTCCAAAGAATAGCAGCAAGATGGAACTCAATTTGCAAAAGAACCCTTCAGATGAAATCTTGTTAAACTGAAATACGAATGTTTCCAACAGAATGCAATGGAAGTGATATCTTCTACTATTTATTCTAGACATGATGGTTACATCATGCTAACATTTTCATATTTGATTACCTAATTTATTCAAATCTACCACACGTTGGTGTGGCCTACATGTGGGTACAAGTGGTTAGTCATTAAAATTATGCCTAATAGAAGAAATTGAAATTAGTCTTCAGTTTATTGCCAATGGCATTTCCCTGATTTCTTGATGGGAAAGTCCACCCGTCAGAAAACATGCCTTTCAAGAATTCGGTGGTGGAGTTTTCCTTAGAGTTTCTGGAGACGGAGCCAGGAGGCCGATCAACCCCACTCAATTAACAGGGGACACGTGGAGGAAGCAAAGACAGCCCCGGGGATCAGGTAGCCTGAGGTCTAGTTTTAGACCTACTTTTATTTCGGAAAATCACTTCATTTCTCTGGGCCTCAGTTTTCTCCTCTGTAAAATGAGGGTTTAGAAAGCCTAGTTCTTGAGTTATGTTGAGTGTTTGCATTCTGATGGTATATTTACCAAGGATGATTTTTTAGGTGCAGTCACTATAGGGAATAAAAAAACTTTTAAGACATAACACCCACCTCCAGAATGATTCAAATCTCACTGGGAAAAAAAATATTTAAATGAAAAATAAATAGCTATTATAGGCCACATCATGTGGTGGGGATAGGAGGATTACAAGTGTTCCATCCTCAAAATTGAAGGGGCCTCCATTTTGGCTGCTGTTGGGTGGGCAATGTGTACAGAGGAATATAGTGAGTGCTTGTCCAAAGTGTTCATTCTAACTGAAACTGACTCCTTTCCAGATGTGGGGTTGGAAGACAAACACAAGAGGAAGGGACCTCACAATCTAAAAGCTTCTGAAGGGCCTTCGCCAGTTTGGCTCAGTGGGTAGAGTGTCAACCTGTGGACTGAAGGGTCCTGAGTTTGATTCTGGTCAAGGGCACATGCCTGGGTTGCAGGCTCAATCCCTAGTGGGGGGGTGTGCAGCAGGCAGCAGATCATTCTCTCTCTCTCATCATTGATGTTTTTATCTCTCTCTCTCCCTCTCCCTTCTTCTCTGAAATCAATAAAAATATATAAAAGCTTTTGAAGGGTGTGCTACTATATATGGCTAGCTCTGCAATGCAATATGGTCCAAGCCCCAAGGGGACCTATAAACCATGAGGGATGTGGGCTGAGTTGAGTCGCATTGGTCAGGAAAGAGGTAGCAATTGAGATGGGCCTGGGCTTTGGGAGGGAAGCCATTCCAATGGAAATCAATGTGATAATTAATGTTTCCCATACATGGCTGTGTGGAGCTCAGTAATCCATAGTTCAAAAAAATTAATTCTATGTTCAGCCAGCTTTTAGAGCCAATGCCTTATTAGTCATATCTCCATGGGAGCGCTGTGTTCAAACTGGGTACGTTTAGTTCAAAGGGGAGATGTAGAACTTGGAGAGAGTCCAGAGAAAGCAATCAAAGCCATTAAAAGTTAGTGTGGTGGAATTCCAGAAAAAAATGGTACATGCAATGAAGAAAGAAGACTGAGGGAAAAATTAGACTTTAAGTATGAAAATTGCTATTGCATGGGTGGTAGCTGATAGTTCTCTGGGTGCATCCACAATGAGAAAAGTGGGCGTAAGCAAACACAGGGACAACTGGAATTTAAAACAGATGTTCGAGCAAAGTCCTGGAAAGATCAGCGAGAGACTGAGAAGAGTGGAGATTATGGTATCTGTGTAAATTTTTTAAAGGTATAATTTACACTGATTTTAAAAGATGGGGGCTAGGCAAGGCAAAAAGTGCTTCATAGATATTCAAATTACTCAGGGCTGACCCTTCACATCTACCAAGGAACCACAAGCAAGGATGCATTTGCACATGTTAGATTCATGTGACGAGGGGCCCTATGCCTGGAGATTGTAGACACTGCGCATGTGCTTGGAGGATGGAGACTAGGGAGGGAGGATCTTTTCTGTCCCCATAAATGTCGGAGGACAGAACAAAGTGCATTGAGTATTTAAACATTCTCAGACTCTCTAGCAGTTGGCCATGATGGAGGCCCATTGTTATTGGTCCACAGAGTGGAGACTGAGCCTGGAATTAGATCATAGAATGTATATCATAAAGAATCACTTTATCAGAAACAATCTAATTGGTGGCATTATCAAGCAATTTGCTTCACTCCGAACGCCCACCTAGCACTAGCTAGTGGTTCCCCAAGTGTGTGTGGGAAACAGTGACAATGGGGATGTTATGAAACTGCCACTAAAAAAAAAAAAAATTCTTTGGTCTGTGGTTATATAAGTTTATATAATGCTGCCTTAAAAAGGTAAACAGATTCATTTATTGCAGGGATTCCCAGATGCTTGATTCTTCTAGAAGGGCATAAAAGCAAGCAGATCAGGGATGTATCTCAACAGATCATTTCTCCATGAAACACACTTTGAGACAAAAAGAATGATCTGGACCAACTCCCTCCTCTATCTATCTACAATCGCATTGTGAAGTTCAGAGAGGTAAAGAGAGTTACCTGATGTCACATATAGACAGCAACAGGTTGAGGCATAGAAACAAGCCTCCCAACTTGTTTTTGAGGGTGCCCGTTTCAAGAACCCACTCAGTTATAGTGCTACAGAAGGCCAAAGAAATACCAAGCCCGCTTCTTAGGGAAAGGGAGGGACCCTGTCTATTAAGACTAGTGGACTCAGGGAATCATTTCCAAACCAGAGTGAAGAAACATGCAGAGAGCCTGTCTATATATATATATCCTGTTGGGGTCTTTGTCTTGCAGATATGCCCCTTGCCCCCTTCGTGGCCCTGCAGGAAGGCCCCCACATGTCAGGCCACATCCCCTGGACCCTCCTGGCACCAGCACAACAACCCTCCCCCACCCCCACCCCCACCCCCAGGGCAGTGCACTATTCACAGTCCCAGGGTTTCTGCATAGAGATAACAAGTTCTGCAAGACCAGTTTCCTCCTCAATAGACTGTATACCCAGGTTACCCAAATAGTTACCACATCCAGTGTATGTTTGGGACAA
This sequence comes from Myotis davidii, assembly GCF_000327345.1. NCBI lineage: Eukaryota > Metazoa > Chordata > Mammalia > Chiroptera > Vespertilionidae > Myotis > Myotis davidii. The sequence goes on from NW_006289164.1 coordinate 40,702, forward strand.
ACTGATGTGTACAGTTGGTTTATAGCCGGTGGAGCAGCATTGATAACCAAAGCCAAAGGGATTAATTGCTAAGCTCCCACTGCTGTAGGATATGATGTGATATTGACAAAGTTGTGGCTGGGAGTGATCTTGTAACTATTATGCCTGTGGACAGTCTCAGGCCAACATGCATTCATTCGTTCATTCAGTTATGTATGTATGTTAATCCTCACCCCAGGATATTTTTCCATTGAATTTTAGAGAGAGTAGAAGAGAGAGGGAAAGACAGAGAGAAACATCGATGTGAGAGAAACACATCGATTGGTTGCCTCCTGCATGAACCCCAACCAGGGCCCAGGTCAGGCCAACATTTTAACACGCCCCATATTATATCTAACTATATAAAAGGCTAATATGCAAATTGTCTGCTTGGGAGTTCCACTGGGAGAGTGGGAGTTCGATTGCTCACTATGACATGGCTGGCCACCAGGGGGTGGTGCGGAACATGGAAGGCGACCAGTGGTGGCGGGGTACTGAGGGAGTGAGGGAAGGAGGAGGGGTGGAGGTAGGGAGGCCAGGCCTAGGGGCTCTAGCCTGCATGAATACATGCACCATACCTCTAGTTGCAACAAAGTTCTGTGTGCAGGTTTCAATTTTATGTAGAGACTTCCTTGATGCATGCTATTCTAGGATGCTAATAAGTGGTTTATATGTATATGGTACACATTTACCTCAAGCATGGGCTAGAGCAGTGGTTCTCAACTTTCTGGCCCTTTAAATACAGTTTCTCGTGTGTGACCCAACCATAAAATTATTTTCGTTGCTACTTCATAACTGTAATGTTGCTACTGTTATGAATCGTCATGTAAATATCTGATCTGCAGGATGGTCTTAGGCGACCCCTGTGAAAAGGTCGTTTGACTGCCAAAGGGGTCGCGACCCACAGGTTGAGAACCGCTGGGCTAGAGGGTAGAAAAGATAATGTATTACAGATGGGTGTTGGAGTGAAGCAAATTGCTTGACAATGCCACCAATTAGGTTGTTTCTGATAAAGTGATTCTTCATGATATACATATATGAAGAAACATGCAGAGAGCCTGTCTATATATATATATCCTGTTGCAACAAAGTTCTGTGTGCAGGTTTCAATTTTATGTGATCTACATATCTAACAGCCATAGATAATTATTTAAGCATAAATTCCCTACTGTAATCTACATTTTTTTGCCATTTTATACAAAATGGACTTGCCCTGGCCAGTTTGGCTCAGCAGATAGAGTGTCAGCCTGCGGACTGAAGGGTCCCAGGTTTGATTCCGGTCAAGGGCACATGCCCGGGTTGCGGGCTTGATCCCCAGTGGGGGTGTGTAGGAGGCAGCTGATCAATGATTCTCTCTCATCATTGATGTTTCTATTCCTCTCTGAAATCAATAAAAATATATATTTTTTAAACATGGAATTGATTTGGGGCAAAAGATAGAGTCGTTAAAAAGAACTGGAACCAAATAATTGCTGTTTTTAAAACAGTGACTCAAGAGCTTTTTAGCGTCTGTTTTGTAGTTGTTCAAAGCCTGCTCCGCTGGTGCCCATGAAGAAGCTGACGCCTGCTGTGCGTGGCTCCCGCTGCAGAGGCAGCATAAGCTGCTCCTATGTGTAGCTGGCTTTCTGCTGCGATGAACAGGCTATGTGAAGTGAGCGGAGGACTGGTAGTTCCTGCTGGAATCAAGGATCAGAAACTCTTGATGCCAAGCCATGAACACAGTTGACAAGGCACCAAAGGCCATTTTTATTTGGTAATTGCCGTCTTTGTTCGGAAGCGTTGCCAATGCTAACTGGTTGAAAAGCTTTGCCAATGCTAACCGGTTGAAAAGCTCCCAGGACAAAATGGGGAAAAGCATACAGTTCCCTCATTAGCCTCAAGGGTATTTGAATTATTCCTGCCTTTTGTGACATTTTGGGTTTCTTTTGAAAGACAGAGTTAAAGTGCTTTTTAATTTGTGTATTTAAATTCGATGGGATGGGAGATACCATCATCCTAACCTGTAAAGGGGCCTTCTAAAGGGACCAACTGACTTTCCTGTTTGAGAGCTTTACATGTGTGGCTACTTCGTGGAAGGCAGGAGTCAGCAAGTAAGCCACATGGCCAGAGAATCTCCAGGAGACTGGAGCAATGCATCAGCACATTCAAATACCTCCCCGCTCAAAGCAAGCACACAGCGGGCCCAGAGGAGCAAATCCTCTCTTTGGGGGCACCTTGAACCTCTGTTATCAACACTGACATATTTTTGTTTGTTTATTCATCCTCACCTGAGGATATTTTTCCATTGATTTTCAGAGATGGTGGAAGGGAGAGAGAGAGAGACAGAGAGAAACATCGATGTGAGAGAGACACCTCGATTGGTTGCCTCCTACATGCATCCCGACCAGGGCCGGGGAACCTGCAACCAAGGTACATGCCGTTGACTGGACTCGAATCTGGGACCCTTCAGTCCTCTGGCCGATGCTCTATCCCAGTGATGGAGAACCTTTTGAGCTCGGCGTGTCAGCATTTGGAAAAACCCTAACTCAACTCTGGTGCCGTGTCACATATAGAAATTGTTTGATATTTGCAACCATAGTAAAACAAAGATGTATATTTTTGATATTTATTTTATGCCATTATAGTTAAATGGGGAGAGGGAGAGGGAGGGAGGGAGGGAGAGAGAGAGAGAGAGAGAGAGAGAGAGAGAGAGAATGAATTAGTAATTAATACTTTGGTCACTCAAAACTTTCGTGCGCTTATATGCAGATATGCATAACCGTGGACATGGAGAAGGGGGTGGTGAGGGCCTGGGGTGGGGGACGTGAGCGGGCTGGAAGAGGTTAATGTGGGGAAAAGGAGGACTATGTCATACCTTCAACAATAAAGATTTGAAAAAAGATTTGCATACAAAGTTGTAGATAATAGAAAGTCTTTTCTGGATGACCTGAAATATTGGAAGATGAAGACATTAAGTGAAAAGGTAGAAGGTGAATAAGTCACAGCCCCTCTGTTAAGGAGGCTGGTAATGCAACAATCTCAGTGGTACTTGTGGTCCAAACATTTATTATCCAAAGACTCACAGATCAAATAGACAAGCAAAGGTCAAAATAACATTAAAAAAGAAGTTGCCCGCTTAATAAACTTTGTCCCCCACAAAGCATCCCTCTTTATTTGACACTAAGGCATATCCCTGCCTATTGCGTCAGTGTTTTTGCTAGTTAGTATTTGAAGATGAAGATCTTAAAGGAAAAGCCATTCAATTTCACGAATGTTAATTAATGTTAAGAGCCATTAAATTTAGCTAATGACTTTATGGCCGTCACTGGCGGTAGAAAATAAGGTCACATCCTCTCCATCAAAGAGTTCTAAATGCAGGGAAGAATGCAGCTGTTGTGAAAGCTAATGATGCAATGTAAATAGTTTTCACACTGAAACCACAAAGCTTGCTAATATGAAGTGTCCCAAGCTGATGGTCAGAATGGCTCAAACCACCGGCAAAGCCAAACTAAGAATCCGATCGCTTTACACTGGAAGGAGAGATAACTCACAAAGCTGCTGGGAATACTTTGGTGTTTGCAATGACGATGATGGGTTTCTGAACTGGAGTTGGGCACCCGGCTCTTGGTGGCTGTCCAAGATGCTGGAAGCCCAGATCTGCTTTGTGCCTCCCACCTGTCACTTGGTCCCTTGCCACCTCCGTGTCCACCAGGTCACTCAGGGCTGGAGGAATGCGGGCTCCTCTCTTGGTGGGAGAACTGACAAACCAGGCAAAGTGTGGAGTGTGATCCAGTTCATCGCAGCAGTTCTCGACCTGTGGGTCGCGACCCCTTTGGCGGTCGAACGACCCTTTCACAGGGGTCGCCTAAGACCATCCTGCAGATCAGATATTTACATGACGATTCATAACAGTAGCAACATGACAGTTATGAAGTAGCAACGAAAATCATTTTCTGGTTGGCTCACAACATGGGGAACTGTATTTAAAGGGCCAGAAGGTTGAGAACCACTGGTATATTGGGACCCTCACAATGGAGGCCGCCCCAGCCCATGGCACACATCCAAAGCTAAGTCATCCTGTACTTCCGGGACACACCTGTCAAGGAAACCTAACACACACCAATCACAATTGTCCAAGTCAGCTGAGCTGGTTTACCTTCCGCTAGAACACAGGCGCTGCTTGTCCTATAAAGAAATCCCCAACCTCCTACCCGTGGTCGGCAAGCTGCGGCTCGCGAGCCACATGCGGCTCTCCTAGCCCACCTGGCCCTGTCTCCATGTTGCCTCTTCTAACATTCTAGAAAACTCTTGCCCAAACTCCCTCAGGAAGTGCGCTCCTTTGCGTGTGAGGCACTGCATTCCCCCAAACCATGGACTCTAGTCCAGTGATGGCGAACCTTTTGAGCTCGGCGTGTCAGCATTTTGAAAAACCCTAACTTAACTCTGGTGCCGTGTCACATATAGAAATTTTTTTGATATTTGCAACCATAGTAAAACAAAGACTTATATTTTTGATATTTATTTTATATATTTAAATGCCATTTAACAAAGAAAAATCAACCAAAACAATGAGTTCGCATGTCACCTCTGACATGTGTGTCATAGGTTCGCCATCACTGCTCTAGTCCCTTGCATAAAGGACATCAAACTCTCAGCTGTTTGTTTTGTCACTTGACAAGTGTTTGCTGATAATTCCATTAGGGACGGGAGGGAGAAATAGAATAGTGGGGACTAGCTATAGCACTAAGAAATACTTTTAAAAATATATTTTTATTGATTTCAGAGAGGAAGGGAGAGGGAGAGAGATAGAAACATCAAGGATGAGAGAGAATCATGGATCAGCTGCCTCTTGCACGCCCCACACTGGGGATCAAGCCCACAACCCAGGCACATGCCCTGACCAGGAATCGAACGATGACCCCCTGGTTCATAGGTCAACGCTCAACCACTGAGCCACGCCCTGGGCTAATTCTAAGACATATTAGTCATGCTCTGTTAACCATGACTGTTTTGTTCTGGTTAAAGAAAGCACATTCTAACCTGGCTGGGAGTTGTACCCTCCCCCTCGGGACTGGGGACCGGGGAGTTAACCTGGAAATTCAATCCAGCTACTTCATCTGAGAGCTGCCTATTACCATAGAAAGATGAACAACCTTGTTGCTAGAGAGGAAAGATGGCATCCCTGATGCGCCTGCTCTTTGCAAAACCCCCAGCCCACATTGCCTGTCATCTGTAACCATTATACCCATTCTTTTTGTTTTTAATGTTAGATTTTTTATTTTTTAAATATATTTTATTGATTTTTTTACAGAGAGGGAGGGTGAGAGATAGTCAGAAACATCGATGAGAGAGAAACATCGATCAGCTGCCTCCTGCACATCTCTCACTGGGGATGTGCCCGCAACCCAGGTACATGCCCTTGACCAGAATCGAACCCGGGACCCTTCAGTCCGCAAGCTGACGCTCCATCCACTGAGCCAAACCGGTTTTGGCTATACCCATTCTTACCTGTGGCGAGCCGGCACAGCCATGGCATACTCAGCCCCAGGGCGCCTTATGTGCCAGCCAGCTTAGCCAGGTTCAGTGACCCTGAGAGGGAGCGGTGAAGGATGGAGAAAAGACAGAGAAGAGAGGAAAGCTGGGTCTGGGTGGGACACTGTCCACTCTGATGGAGAGCTAGCGACAGTGCCACGGACTACAAGCTGTGTATTTTATAGCAGATGCCATGAGGCAAGGTCAGGGCGTGGTCAAAATGTTTATAGCATTCTCTTGGGTTTCGACCCTACTCAACTACATGCACCTGAACTCTATCAAGCCCACATCACTCAGGCACTAGGGGCCACGTGTTTGGACCGTAGGTTCAAGCTCCAACTACAGCTGTTGGCTATAATTGTGCCAGGAGGGCTCTGCCCTCCCAGCTGGGACTTGCAGGTGGCCATGAGAGGACTGTGCCCTCTCATTAGTCTGAGGCTTGAACCTGACCAAACCCTGTAGCGGCTCCCCACACTTACCCTTCTTGCCTACTTCCTCATGTAATCTGCTTCCTTCTACCCAATATAAGCAGCTGGCTTACTGGGGGGCTGAGCAGACATTATGGATGACCTGCTGCTCCCCCATGCTGCTGGCAGGATTGGAATAAACCAGTGGTTCTCAACCTTCTGGCCCTTTCAATACAGTTCCTCATGTGGTGACCCAACCAGAAAATTACTTTCGTTGCTACTTCATAACTGTCATGTTGCTACTATTATGAATCGTCAGGTAAATATCTGATATGCAGGATGGTCTTAGGCAACCCCTGTGTAAGGGTTGTTTGAAGGCCAAAGGGGTCGCAACCCACAGGTTGAGAACCGCTGGAATAAATGCTCATATGATTCAACCCTGTCTCTGCTGAATTGGCTCAAGCAGTGACTGTCCATGGCGCTAATGCTGGGTCGGCAGCCGGTGTGGGCGGTCTGGCCCTCACGGCCAAGACGCCTGCATGCTGTGGCCTTGGACTTGTGACCAGGAGCAGAGCAGGTGCTCCTCACCTGTGTCCTATCGGAGCTACTTGGAGCTCAGAGTTGGCAAAATGGACCCAGCGATGCCACATTGCTCCTCTGTAAGCTTTTACTTATTTTTTAAATCCTCACCCAAAGATATTTTCCATCGCTTTTTAGAGAGAGTGGAAGAGGGAAAGAAAAGAGAAACATGGCGATTGGCTGCCTCCTGTATGGACCCCTGGGAAGAGCCTGCAAACCAGGTATGAGCCCTTGACCAGAATTGAACCCCGGAGCCTTCAGTCCCCAGGCCGACGCTCTACCCACTGAGCCACACCAGCAGGGCACTGCTGCTAACTGTAGATGTTCTACTCCAACTGCTATGATGCTGCTGATGATGGCGGCTTTAAGGCATTCATCCTGTAGCCCAATACTTCCGGTTCCCACCGGGGCCAATCCCAGTACGGAGTCACGTTGCAAACAGACTAAATCAATGTCTACAATGTACGGAACCCACACTGAACTTGACAGATCTCTTAGTCAAAGGGGAATCGGACTCCTAGCACACAGCCCAGTGTCTAAAAATTATCAGACTCATCCGCCTCTACAGTGTCAGTCGTCACAGGGTGACAGCACCCGAGTCCCCCCTCCCTCCCCCCAAACCTGCAAACTGACCTGAAGCGCCCTGGCTCTTCTCTGCGGATTGCTTCTTCCACCACCGGGAAGCGCGGGCCGAAAACAGGGCCTGATGGGAAGGCTCGTTTACCTTCCCAGGACGCTGCCATTTGCCTGCTGTGGATATTCTGTCCCTGTCAGAATCCCATAAGGGAATTCTGCCCCGACCTGGAGCGAAAATCCTCCTCCAATGATTTTCACACGACACTGAAAGTCTTCCGGACGCTTCTCTCCAAAGCAGGCTCATGAGCGCTTTCTGCCAGGATCTGATAGGGGATGCGGGGCATCGCGGGTTATAAGGTCCCTGTCCCCGGGGCTCGCCATGGAGCAGGGAAGCAGCTACGGGCAACGGGCAACGCTTGAAGGCAGGGTGGCTACGTTGCGAGAAAACTTGATTGGCAAAAACAGGCTGGGGAGGCCTGCTCTAAAACAGCTTCTGCACTGTGGTCCCGCACCCGCACCACCTGGGAGCTTTTTAAGCTCCCGGACCAATGATCAGGATCTCTTGAGGATGGGCCTCCCAGGCGGGACTTTCAAACCCCCCAGGTGAATCTCGTGTGCAGCCTAGATCAGGGGCGGGCAACCCCTGGCACGCCTGCCAAACACGGCATGCCAGCAACTTTTGCTGGCACGCGAAACCCTCTTATAATCTTCCATTTACAGTTTTTTCTTAATATCCTTTTTTATTTTTCAGATAAATTCAGTGTAGGTGCACCTTAGATAAATAAATAATTTTACATAACATGTATACATTAAAAAATAAATGTATTTTTCATCATCATATACTGTGATTTTCTTGCTTGAATTTATTATTTCTTCCAGGTTCTTCACATACGTACACCTTCAGAGATATCAAGTAGGCGTAACATGTTCTCAACAAATTAGGGTTGGCACGCAGAAGAATTTTGAGTCAGAGATTTTGCTGGTTTTGGCACGCACTCACAAAAAGGTTGCCCACCCCTGGCCTAGATGGAAAGTGTCTGCCCCGAAACCTCAGGAGCAAGCCGGCTGGTAACTGATCGGGCCTGCATCCCAGCCTGGAGCATCACGACTCCACTTTACCCCACGGTGCCTGAATGTGGTCTTTTTTCACGTGTGCTTGGACGTGAAAGGTGGGGAGTCCATGACTTAGGATATAAGCAGCCATAACGCAAACGCTATGTTCGAGTTCCTGCAGTTCTTGAACAGGGAGAAGCGAGGCATTTTTTTTTCTTCTTGATAAAGCTACATTTAGCTACTCACTCTCTTCTAAACTGAGAAATGTCAATGCATTCAAATGACACTTTTTCCTGGTCCTACATGCTGCATTTAACACTGTGATTTTAACAGGATTGTCTCTCTAGTGAGAATATAAGGAACTTTATGTTTCTGCAAGTAAATCTGAAATTCATTCCTGAGGACATGGCTGTGCCTCTTTTCAAATCTTCCAGAGCACGTCTGAGTTTGCCAGCAGAGGCCTGGCTTAGACGAATACTTCCCTATTTAATTTTTCTATTTTTTAAAAAAATATATTTTTATTGATTTCAGAGAGGAAGGGAGAGGGCGAGAGAGAGAAACATCAATGATGAGAGAGAATCATGGATCGGCTGCCTCCTGCACACCCCCTACTGGGGATCAAGCCCTCAACCCAGGCATGTGCCCTGACCAGAATTGAACCTGGGACCCTTCAGTCCACAGGCTGACGCTCTATCCACTGAGCCACACCAGCTAGGGCTAATACTTCCCAGGTTCAAGAGGATGAAAATGCTGAGTCCCTCTAAAGCAGCGGTTCTCAACCTGCAGGTCGCGACCCCTTTGGCGGTCGAACGACCCTTTCACAGGGGTCACCTAAGACCATCCTGCAGATCAGATATTTACATGACGATTCCTAACAGTAGCAACATGACAGTGATGAAGTAGCAACGAAAATAATTTTATGGTTGGGTCACAACATGAGGAACTGTATTTAAAGGGCCAGAAGGTTGAGAACCACAGCTCTAAAGTCCAATATTCCATGACGTTTTCACTCGAAGAGCGCTTTCTAGAGGCAAAGTCTCGGTGGGTAGGCCCCCGTTGGGCCTGATTACTGCTTCCCTGCTGTCACTGAAGAACGCCTTGCCGTCTGCCATCAGCCAGGACACAAACCTTGCTTTTTCCTGCCTTGGCAAGCCTTGGACTATTGTATACTTACAAATGTCTTTTTAAAAAATACAGATTTTTATTGATTTCAGAGAGGAAGGGAGAGGGCGAGAGAGAGAAACATCAATGATGGGAAAGAATCATTAACTAGCTGCTTCCTGCACACCCCCTACTGGGGATCGAGCCTGCAACCTGGGCACGTGCCCTGACCAGGAATTGAACCGGAACCCCCTGGTTCACAGGTCGATGTGCAACCACTGAGCCACCCTGGCCAGGTTCCAGTGCCTTTGTTACATCAACCTAAAAGAAAGCACTTCACTCAGATTTCAGAGCCGCAAAAGTGCGTCGTGCGGTGTTGAGCTCAGATTATGAGGATCAAGGAGACAGTAAACCCCTGTGGCATGTCCATTTCTCCGTCCTCCTGGTTCATGGAGCGCACGTTGGCTCATGGACTTTGGGCCGAGTCCCTGCAAAGCCAGCTCACTGCCTCATGTAAGTCTCCAAAGTAGCTCACATCATCCCCCCCCCGCGCCCCCCCCAGGTTGATTCCAAAATGGTTATATGAGTTTATTGACGCAAGTTCAAGGGCGGCTAAGGATCCCGGGAGGAAAGAGAGCAAGTAGGTTTTTTTGACCTCTCCAAAGGCCCTCTGGGGACTTTCTCACGAGGGCAATGACTCAAGGTGGCCCTCTCCAAATGGCAGTTCTTTCTGTGGCAGCTCTAGAAGGAATGCCACAGTGACCCATGTGGAGGGTTGGCCTGGCCTCAGCGATGTTGGCAAAGAAACTCATATTATCTTGAGAAAATATTACTGATGCACATAACACATGGGTGAGGTGATCTGGTGGAAATTGGGGAGGGAATGAAGTCCCCTCCTGGTTAGCGTCCCCCCCTCCCGCCTCTGGCACTGCTACTGAGTCCTTGGGCCTCTCAGCCTAGAGTGGGCTGGGCATTTTGCAGTGGTCAGCTGACCTGAGTGAAGAATTGAATAGTAATGGGACAGGAATGCTGCAGAGGGTATCAGGTTCCATTAGTAACTGCTCAGACTTTTCTAGAAGACCCAGCTGCCGGTCTTTGCTTAGTCAAGGCTCATCTTTCCTACTAACGTTTGTCTTCACCACAAAGCACCCCACAGCTGCGCAGGCCTCAGTAACAGGCCCTCTTCAGACTCTCAGATTTATTCCTGAAATGAAAACAGCTTCTCTGCTCAGAGGAGGGAAGACTCGGGCTGTGTGATCCTCCTTTTCCTCCTGGCCTAACCCGAAGACACTGCCATGACACCCCCCCTGTCCCCCCCACCTCCGCCCAGGCTCCAAAAGAAAGAAAGACCAAATTCGAAAAGCATTAGCTTCTACCATTTTTCTGGCATGTAACATAAGATACCTTGTTTTGTTTTTATTTAAAAGGATTAGATATATTTTTTAATAATTAAATTTAGTGGGGTGGCCTTGGTTAATAAAATTATAAGGTTTCAGGTGTACAATTCTATGATGCATCATCTGCATTTTGCCTTGTGCCCACCACTCAAATCTTCTTCCATCATCATATATTTGACCCCCTTTACTACCCCTCAATACCCTTCCCTCTGGTAACCACACTGTTGTCTGTGTATCTGTGTTTTAGCTATGATTTTCTATATTATAGAAGAAATATATATGTTACAAAATTGGAAAATGCAGATATAGAAAAACATGAAAATCACTATAATCCCCAGACTCTGAGAGGAACCCCAGTAACACTTTAGACTTCATTATTTCCATCATTATTCTATGAATTTGTATGGGTACTGAGGCTCATATTTTGCATATTAAGTTGAAACTAGCCTTTTTTAAACCTAACATTTTAGTATGAGTAATTTTCATGTCAGTAATTATTTTTATCCAAGATTATTTTTCATCTTGAACAGTTTATGAGGTATAATTAATATCCAATAAACCACGCATATATAAAGGGTCCATTCTGATAGGTTTTCACATCTGTACATAGCCATAAAACCAGTGCTGTAATCAAAATAATGAATATATCCATTACCCCCAAAGGTTTTCTTGTGCCTCTTTGTAATTCCATCTCCCCCATCCATTTCTGTATCCTCCCCCTACCCTAAGGCAACCACTGGTCTGTTTTCTGTCACTATCAATTAGTTTTCACTTTCTAGAATTTTCTGTAACTAACTCATACACTATGTACTCTTTTTGTCTAGGTTCTTTCATTCACCATACTTATTTTGAGGTTCATGCTGTTGAGTGGATCTTGATATTGCTGAATAGCATTCCACTGTAGCAATACACCACCATTTGTTATCTACTCACAAGCTAAGGGACATTTGGGTTGTTTCTGGTTTGGGACCATAACAATTTGCTCTGAGCATTCATGTACAAGTGTTTGTGTGGTCATATGCTTGCTTCCTCCTTGGATCCAAGGTCATTTTAATAGCTGCATCCTAGTCCATTCTATGAATGTACCACAGTTCATCTAACCCCGATTTTCGATGTTTAGATTGACTCGAGTTGAGTTCCCTCAAAGTAGGGTGTGAGGCAAGGATTTGGGTGTAGGCCATTCATACAACAGGTAATCCTGGGGTCAGAACAGAAGGGGTGAGGGTGAGTCAGGGAAAGGAGAAAAGCCAAAAAGGTGTGTGTGGGCAATTGGCGCTCAATCCCATGGGGCCCTTCTCAGGAATCATGTGGGACAGTCCCTCACGTGGTCTCACTGGGGGAAGGTGAAGTTGTGCATTCAGGTCCCATCTCTTTCTCCCGTTGATGGAGGGTGGTCCATCAATGCACTGTCACTCAGTTCTCTGTTTGGTCTGGCAGAGGCAGAATGGCCTTCACTGGCACTCAGAAAATCTCTTAAATGACTGTCGTCTATGCCTCTAGCAGAGCTCCTTGTGTCTTACCTGACAAGCTCATCTGGATTGGAGCCTGTCATGTGGTCGAGACATATGGGACAGCCGGGCCGGTGTGGCTCAGCGGTAGAGTGTCCACCCATGAACCAGGAGGTCACAGTTGATTTCTGGTCAAGACACATACCTGGGTTGCGGGCTCGGTCCCCAGTGTGGGGTGTGCAGGAGGCAGCCAACCAGTGATTCTCTCTCGTCACTGATGTTTCTCTCTCTCCCTCTCCATCTCTGAAATCAATAAAAACATATATGACACATGGGACATTTTGAGCCTTGGTAATCCCAGAACTCAGGCCAGTGTGGCTCAAGAGGCTGCCTCGGGACCCTAAATCTTAATTACTTAAGACACGGACAAGAGCTTTTTCAGTACAGAGAGATACTTGCTGCCATTTCATTGGGGGCCTGGGGTCTGATCTCATATTCCAGGCCATGAGCCCATGGTTTCAGAGTTCTGGGCTCCTCTGCCCTGGCTTTCACCTGGTGGGCGGGCACTGCCTGTGGCCATGACACATGGCTCCCCCCTTCCTGGCAGCTGTGGTCCGGCAGGCGGTGTCCGCAGGCGCATCACCCAGCTGTCCGCACTGACATTTGATCCGTGGAAGCTCCCCCTCTGCTCCCGTGTGTGTGTTTGCCCTCTGGCAGCTCGCCACCCGGCAGCTGGTGACAAATCTGTGAGCAGCCACTGCCCTGACATACGTGCTCGGCTCCCCAGGGCTGTGCGCAGTCAGCCGGGCTCCACACCCCAGGCGGCGCCATCGCAGGACTTGGCTTGGCCTGCCATGTAGCGGCAGGGAGAGGATGTGAAATGGTGAGTGGGAACGGCTACTGTACAGAGAATAAAAAAATAAAAACGAGGCAAGTCCACAGTTCTGACGTCAGAGACGGACTCCACCGGGATCCCAAACATTTCCTTTTCTAAATGATCTCAACTCAATGAGCAGCAATTTTCCCTTTTCCATTGGGGGGACCATCTTCAGACGGTGAGGACTGATGGACAGACGAAGGACCACGACGTGTGCGACCCAGGGAGCCTTGTGAGGAAAGAATATGAAAGAAGAGGTTGAAAGAGAAAGAAAATTGCCTTCTTCCCACAACTGTTGTCACCAATAGGAGAGTCCAGAGAAAAGAAACTAGGTAAAATCTGTACCTGGCCCTGGCTGGTTTGGTTTGGTGGATAGAGCGTCGGCCTGCAGACTGAAGGGTCCTGGGTTCAATTCCGGTCAAGGGCACAGGCCCAGGCTGTGGGCTCGATCCCCAGTAGGGGGCGTGCAGGAGGAAGCTAATCAATGATTCTCTCTCAACATTGATGTTGCATCTCTCCCTCTCTAACCCTTCCTCTCTGAAATTAATAAAAATATATACTTAAAAAAATCTGTACCTGGTCATTAAGTCAATGAAGCCCACAGGGAGGCCTTGTCCTCACACTCTAATATGATTCTTGAATAAATTACAACAAAAATGCTTCTAAGATAATAGAGGAACACAAAAATAGGAGTGTGAAATTCACAAAGATCAGAAAGAAGCATCTCCAAACCAATAAACACATGCACACACACAAATGTAAGTAGCAAGAAGAAACCCACATAACCCATAAAGATATAAACGTCATTCGTAATCAGAGACATTCACTTCAAAATCACCAGGTGTTTATCACCAACAGATTAACAGACATTTTAATCTTTGACAAGATGAACTGTGGCATGGATTTAGAAGAGAAAGTGGAAACTCATTAGCTGCTCCTGGGAGCAGTGCCTCCCAAACGATTTGTGGTGAAGAATCAGTTCTTTCATTCATTGTCCCAATAAGAATGTTTTATAATACTAATCACATCTTACATCCTGCCCTAAGTACAGCATGTACCTTTCCCCAATATCAAACTGCAACAACTTTGTATACTTATCTCTCATATGTCTCTTAAGAAACTTTTCCTAAAATATATTTATTTTTATAATAAATGTTTTGTGGTTATTGTTAATCCTCACCCAAGGATATTTTTCCATTGATTTTTAGAGAGAGTGGAAGGGAGGGGGGGACAGAGAGAAACATCGATGTGAGAGAGACACATCGAATGGTTGCCTCCCGCACGTGCCCCAACCAAGGCCAGGGATCAAGCCTGCGACTGAGGTACATGCCCCCAGAATTGAACCCAAGACCCTTCAGTCCTTGGGCCGACACTCTATCCACTGAACCAAACCCGCCAGGGCAAGCTTACTCTTTATGCTTTTATTGATTTTAGAGAGAGAGGAAGGGAGAGGGAGAGAGAGATAGAAACATCAATGATGATGAGAGAAAATCATTAATCACTGCCTCCTGCATGCCCCCGACTGGGGATCGAGCCCACAACCTGGTCATCGAGCCCACAATCGGGGCATGTGCCCTGATCAGGAATCAAACCGTGACCTCTTAGTTCATGGGTCAACACTCAACCACTGAGCCACACTGCCGGCAACAATGAAAAGTTTTTCATCTCAATCCATATTCTTCAAATGGACTAGTTCCATATTCTTTTTGTTTTATTATTATTCTTAAATAATAAAGTTTTCTAGTGCAATACTTTTATAAAATATAAAATCACATTTGGACACCATGGAAATGTCAAATTATAATAAACATTTCTAAACACTTACTCTCAAGCTCTATATTTATCTCACCATGGACCAGTAAATCACCATTTATGAACCAGATTCTAAATTCATAGATGAAGGACTAGTTGAAAGTATCTCTTAAAATTAAACAAAGTTTAAAAAATATATGCTTACCTTTTACTTTGACAACAGATTTCTAGAAATCTATTATAAATATATGTTGATTCAAGATATAAGGAAACAACCTGAAAATATATACTAATGGGGAAAGGATGATTATAGAATGGCCATACGGTGGTAGATTATATAGCTGTTGAAAAAAGTAAGAATATTTATATTGGGCTCTCACATTCAAACGTGCCTGTTCGAAAGCATAGAACACAAGGCTTCTAGGAGAGCAGAGTGTCTAGGGCGTGGCCACGTCCAGAGAGAAGCGCCCCCATCTGTTAGGGCCTCCCCAGAATCCAGCCCAAGATAGGTTCTCTGTGGCCCTGACTGGGGTCCCTGCTCGGTGCCAGGGGCTGTGGAGGCCAGATCCGGAATGTCAGCTGTGTCTGCACAGGATGGGCTGTCTTCACAGGGAGCCTACCAGCTGCCCAGAGAATCCAGACCAAACACAAATAAAAGCCCTTGGGTGCAATACTGGGTGAAGAAGCAAAACAGGACGGAGGGTCTCATTAAAATGGGGAAGAAACAAGGCTCTCTACACCAGCGGTCACCAACCGGTGGTCCACGGACCACTGGTCATCCGTGAGGTCCGAAAGGTTGGCGACTGCTGCCCTATACCATTGTCTTAGCAATACAATTCTAGACCAGATACAGGAACATTGTTATTGAACATGAGAAAACAAAAAGCATTAATTAGAGATGATATAATTGCCAATGGAGAATCCCCAAGATAATTGAAAAGTGGTTATCTTTACGGAAGTTTAATGAAATGGCTGGTTAAAGATCAGTGTAAAAAAGTTAGCTGATGGCTTCAGCTGGTTTGGCTCAGTGGATAGAGCTCCAGCCTGCCGACTGAAGGGTCCTGGGTTCGATTCCGGTCAAGGGCAGGTACTTGGTTGCAGGCTCCTCCCCGGCCTAGGCCCTAATCAGGGCTTGTGCAGGAGGCAACCAATCTGTGTTTCTCTCACATCGATATTTCTGTCTTTCCCTCTCTGTCCAACTCTAAAAATCAATGGTAAATATCCTTGGGTGAGGATTAACAACAACAAAAGTAAGCTGCCAGCTCGCCAGATAGCTCAGTTGGTTAGAGCATCATCCTGATATGCTAAGGTTAGGGGTTTGATTCCCAATCAGGGCGCTTTTAAGAAGCAATTAATGAATATATAAATAAGTGGAATAACAAATTTTCTCTCTCAAATCAATAAGTAAACATTTTTTTTTAAAAGTAACCTGCTTTCCTGACCTCCCCAAAGTAACAAACCAAAAATATATGAGGAGTTGGGGGAACAACACTCCACCTCAATATATCCAGATATAACCTTAATTCAAAAAAATAAACTTTTATGTGAGGAAAGTTATAACATTTACTGAAAGTGTTCAAAGAAAATATAAATAAACAAATGGCCATATAATGGGATGAGAAGATTGAATATTACATGTTTTTTTTCCAAATTAGCATACTGATTACAACTCCAAGAGTAATTAACTGAGCTGCTCTGCTAGGTTTTAAATTATAATGTAAATTTTAGTATGTTTTTTTAAAATTGATTTTTAGAGAGAGGGAGGGAGGGAGGGAGAGAGAGAGAGAAAAGCATCCATGAGAGAGAAACATTATCAATTGGCTGCTTCCTGCACACCCCCTACTGGGGATTGAGCCCTGCAACCTGGGCATGTGCCCTGATGGGGAATTGAACTGGTGACCTCTTGGTTCCTGTGTCCACACACAACCACTGAGCCACACCAGCCGGGCAATCATAATGTAAATTTTCCCTTATAAAGAGACGTATTATTTCAATGTTCTATTTTGTGTGTGTATGTACACACACGTACATTTTACAAACTACAGAAATGGGAACATCAGGATTGAAAGAATAAACTCATTAGTCAATTTTATATGGGAGGGTCTAGAGAAGTCAAAGAAATAAGAGGTCTAAGAATTTTTAAAAAGGAGATTAAAAAAGTCCTTATTTGTGGACAATATGATTATCTCCATGGAAAATTCAAGAGACTTTAAAACAAACTTTCAGACTGATAAAGTTTGGCAATGTGCTGGGTACAAAACCAACACACTCACATGTTTTGCATTCCTACAGAGTATAACATTAGAAAATGCTCTCAAATAAAGTTCTCATTTTGTACCCAGCACAATCATAGCCACAAACACTATATAACATGTAAGAATACATTTACACAAGATGGGCAAAACCTTTCATGAAGAGAATTCCAAAATAGCACAGAAGGATATAAAAATTGATCTGATTATATGCAGAGACATAGCAGGTTCATGGAAGGAAAGACAAGACCAGGAAGATGACACTTGTCCCCAAATTATGACAATGGAATTAAAATAAACATTCCAACAAGGTTTTCCATGGAATTTGATAAGCTGACTTTAACATTTGCATAGGACAGAAAGGAGACTATAATAGTCGGGACTCTCCAGAGAAACAGGACCAGCGGGATACAAAAGATGGTTTATTATGAGGAATTGGGAACTGGCTCTCAGGATTATGGAAGCTGGGAAGTCCCGTGATCTGCTGTCTGCAAGCTGGAGACCAGGACTGCCAGTGGTGCAATTCCAGTCCTCAGAACCAGAGGAGCTGGTGGCTGAAACCCAAGTCCAAGGGCAGAAGACTGAACAAACCCTCCCTGCCTCTGGTTTTTGTTCTATTTAAGCCTCAACTGCATTAGGTGATGCCCAAGCACAATGGGGAGGGCAATTTACTGCACTAAATCCATCCATTCAAATACTAATCTCATCCAGAAACACCCTCACAGACACACCAGGAGATAATGTTTAATCCCGGCACCCTGTGGCCCAGTCAAGTTGACTCATAAAATCAACCATCATGATAGCTAAGCCACAGCCAGAGAGCTTGCTCTACCAGGTACCAGGGCTTGTTAAAAAGATAGAGGAATGGCAACAGCACACTATTTGAGTTGGACATATAGACGCAGGCATGTGTACAGATCTGATGCGGGAAGGAGCAGAGCCTACAAATCAGTGCAGAAAGTCTGAACTAGGCAAGAACGAGTCTGGGAAAATTAGTTATCCGCCCGGAAAGGAAATGAAGTCACTATCTTACACCTCACAACAATACATTCCAGAAGACTGAATAGCTCAGCGTCAAAACAAACCACGACCATTTCTGGAGGAAAAGAAAGGAAAATCCTTCATACTCTTCATCTTTGGAGGATTCCACAGGCAAGCACAAGAAAACAAACCTCTTCATTAAGGAAAAGGTAGACAAATGTAACCACACTGAAATAACCCTAAATACAACAAAACCCTTTCAACAACATTTACAAGACAAGTCATAGACAGGAAGAAGATATTTGCAATGCATACAATCAACAATGGTTAGTATCTAAAATATGTACAAATTTCACAATTCAGCAAGAAAATGGCCAATACCCGCAAATGGGCAGAATATATCAACAAGCAAATTCACGGAAGAGAAAACCTGAATGTCAAGTAAATGAAAAGTTGATGTATTTCTCTATTTATCAGGAAAATGGCATCTCACAGCCAATAGATTAGCAAAATGAAGAAAAAGGAACTTTCATACATTGCGGCTGTAGATGTTACTTGGTAAGTCATGATGGAATGGAATTTCTCACTCTACTTTGTGGATCTGTGACCTAGAGGAGTTCTCTGACATGCACACAAGGAATAACACCAGATTATTCTCTGCAGCATCGCCGTGCTGGTGAAAAGTGGAAATAGCTTAAATGTTCATCAGCAGAAGAGCAGGTAAGTAGATTGTACTACATTCAGCAATAGATATTATATAGTTCAAAAGAGGGAGCAAACAAGGGTAAAAACTCATTAAAACAAAAAGGTAAGCTGCTGAAGGACACCTCCTATGATGCCATTTTCAAAACTACAGTCTTATTATGGACACATGCACATATGGTGGTAGTATGAAATATGCAGAAGACTGACACCAGAAAGGGGCGATCTCTAGAGCAAGATGAAAGGGATACATGAGAAGGAGATGGGGCCCAGCCAGTGTGGCTCAGTGGTTGAGTGTTGACCTATGAACCAGGTCACAGTCCGATTCCCAGTCAGGGCACCTGCTGGGTTGCGGGCTGGATCCCCAGTTGGGGGTGTGCAGGAGGCAGCCCACCAATGATTCTCTCCCATCATTGATGTTTCTCTCTCTCTCCCTCCCTTCCTCTCTAATATATATATATATTAAAAAGGAGATGAAAAACATCTGAGTTTTGAGCATGTAGGTGGCCCTTATATTACTCTCTATGTTAATATATATTTGAAGCATTTTATAATAAGAATGGGATATTGTTGCCTGTACTTTATAAAGTTCTTTCAGGTGGTGAAAAGTTTACGGTAGAAATATTCCCCATAGAACGTTTTCCAAAACCTTTGCTTCAAAGCAACAGCTACTCCTTTACTTCCCATTCAATGATATGAGCAATTGGTATTTTCTCAATCTTATATACAGTACAAATAAAAGCATCTTTGGAAAACTTTACGATTCTTATCTACCATAATATAGACTCTAAGCTCAAAAGTGTGAATTGGCCTTGCAAACAGTTTCAATATGTATGCCTCCCTCTTCCCAGCCTCCATGGGCTCTAAACAAATTCTAGCTTCTAAGTCTGTTCCGGATAGATTCTGGGCCCACCAGTGCATGTAGCTTCCCAACCACCAAGGGAACGTGAGTGATTCGGAAGCCCTGGGGTTGTCCTTCTTCAGCAATGGCCAGAATTGTAACTGGAGAAGAACGGGTGCAACAGTGTATGGAGCAAAGCTATTTCTTTTATTCCGTGTATGCTGTGAGCATAAAACATCTTGGACACGGTTAATGTGTGGCTTCCATCTGGCATTTTCATATTATGTAAAATTGTTATGTCAGCAACAGATGGTAGAGCTGAGTGTTAGGAGCTTTTACTTGTGCCCAATGATCAGGTTTGCAAATCTGAACATGAAACAGTTCACAGGTCTGGGGAAAGGCATTAGGTGCTAGATTTTCTCCTCTTGAGCTGCCTTGCAGGTATCCGTTTCCTTTCTCCTCTCCTCCTAACAAACCTTCATTTTGCTCTGTTACCCCCCCGCCCCCCCAAGCTCCGAGCTGACTCCTTCCCCATGAGTCCTGCCAGCTCCTGGCACATGTTCTCGGTAAATGGAAGGACCTACAATGCGTGTGTGAGTCACGTGTTTGTATCTCGTCTCTCTCTCTCTTGCTTGATGTGACCAAAGATGATGCTAGATGTGATCCCTTCCAGCAGCCCTTTAGCGGCCATGAGGAAACCTCCACTTTAGGATGAAGGGGGTGCTGGGGGTCATGGGAAGGAGAGTCAGAGAGAGGCTGAGTCTTTGACATTAGTGAGCTGTCGATTGCCTATCAACTGCCTGCCCTCCGGACATGGTGTTTTGTCAGATGAAAGATATCCTTATTATTCAAGTCTGTTGAACCAGGGTTTCTTTTACTTGGAGCCAAAGCATCCTGATAGGAGAAAAAGCAGCTTTAATATGAATTTATAAGTCTCTTATATAAAATTCATAAAACACAAAGCAAAGGAACCATAGACATGGGTCAGGAGCATTTGACTTCCTGCTTCCCCACCTGGAGGTCACTCCATTCATTATTACTCATCAAGGCAGGAGTCTGGAACCCAGCCTAGGACAGCACATTGATTTATAGGTCTTACCGTTGTTTAGTCCTTTACAGTTTTAAAAATACTTCCATATATATGATTGTCTCATCGAGTGAGATGAGCTGTGTAGGCACTTAACAAAAAAAGTAGAGTTCAGCGACATTATCAAGGGCAAATATATTACAAACAGATCACCTAAATTTAAGACTATTGAATTTTCTTCTGAGTCTAATGACTCTTTAAATATTGTATGTAAATAAGTGTTTCCAGAGGAAATACCATACCAATACATACGTGACCATAAATGTTCTGTAAATTGTAGTGGTCAGGATGGGGTAAGTTATGCTTCAACAATTAATGCCTCCAAATCTCAGTAGCTTACAACAGCAACAGATTCTTTCTCATCATTGGAAGTAGTTGGGTTGGCAATACCTCTGCTCTGTGTTGTCCCCACTCCAGGCCCTAGGCTAATGGAGCTCTCTAGCTGAATCATGGCTGGTTGTCATGACAAGGGGAAACGTATATAGAAAGCCACATGCTGGCTCTAAAATCTCTGCCTAGAAGTCCCGGAGTGGGACATTTCCAGATGCTCTGTCTTTATCAGAGTCCCGACTCTTCTCTTTGCACTGCACATGAGCCCAGGTCTTCGGGATGCAGCACAGAATCTGAATAAGGGAGTGCTGTGGTCTGAATTGTGACCCCACAAATGTATGTTGAAGCCCTAGTCCCCAACATGACTATAGTTAGAGATGGAGGTAATTAAAGGTAAATGTGGTCATAAGGGTGCAGTCCTAACCCAATAGGATTGGTGGCCTTATAAGAGGAAGAGCTCTGTTCAAGTGCACGCACTGAAGAAAGGCCGCGTGAGGTCAGAAAGGAGTCATCTTGTCCACAAGCCAGGAAGAGTGTTTTCACCAGAAATGGACCGTGCTGGCCCGTCCTAGGACTTCCAGCTTCCAGAACTGAAAGGAAACCGCTTTCTATTGTTGAGGGCCCTCTCTGGTATTTTGTTATGGCAGCCAGAGCAGATTAACACAGGGAGCTTAGTCAGATTTCCAGGCCCAAGCAGCTGCTGAGCTCCTCAAAGCAACCACACTAATGGCACGCTCACCTCTCCAGTATTCTGGAGATACGTTTGGGCAGGAAATGAAAAGGAGAGATACGTCAGGGCACATGCCCAAGTTGCAGGGCTCAATCCCCAGTAGGGGGTGTGCAGGAAGCAGCCAATTGATGTTTCTCTCTCATGGATGCTTCTCTCTCTCTCCCTCCCTCTCTAAGGTGGGCATCACCAAAGCTGCTCAATCTTGGGCAGCTATGACAATAAGGAATCTTCTCTTTGAAGGCTGGGAACCCCGATGAAGTGACACAGGGCTGCTCAAGATGAGCAGCACATTGCCGGGCCTGCATGGCTCAGAGGTTGAGCATCGACCTATAAACCCGGAAGTTACAGCTTGATTTCCGGTCAGGGCACATGTCCAGGTTGTGGGCTTGATCCTTACGTTGGGGCGTGTAGGAGGTAGCTGAGTGATGATTCTCTCTAATCATTGAAATCAATTCCTCTCTGAAATCAATAAAGATATATTAAAAAAAAAAGGGCAGCTCTGAGCTCCTGGATTCAGGAAGATACATGACATTAAAACTCTTGTCCCTAACCCACCTGCTGCTGATGGTGCATTCTGGAGTTGGTGTAAACTGTAAGAACCCCGGAAGCCTGCTTTTTTGGTTAATAGCCTTCAACAGCTCAATTCCAGCCCCGTCCTCCTCAGGGCTTTAGGCAAGCAAAGGGGATTCTGTAAGTGATCGGTGTTAAAGCCAGAAAAAAGCAACCACCACTCTGACACTGCTTTGTGCTTCTGCCTTTCTCCTGTTTGCATCTCCCAAGTGGGTCTGAGGGAAAGCGAATGCTCATGCCCGCTCTGCAAGGGAACATGACTCTCTTTGTGAGAAATGTCACCTGATGCTTAGGCTACTACTACTTGGCGAGCATAATAGACTATCTGATCAATTTGTGCAATTGGGACGAAGTCCTTTAGAAGAGTGGTGACAAAGTTGCTTTCAGATGAGTTCCACTGAGGATATCATTAGTATTTGGTAATGAATGAAAATTAGTACTGCAAAATAAAGATACCATTCAAAAGGTTTCTAATGTATCTTCACGTTATATGACTGGACCTTTCATACTTAAATGAACTTACCCCAACCTACATTTCCAAAGCCTTCCTTTCTTCTCTTCTCCCTTGGATTTTGGCTGTCGTCATGTGGCTTTTCCAATATACCTGTAAAGACTACCAAATGTGTTCTTAGGTATGTGGACGCAGCATATCACTGTATTGTGGGTTCAAAGACCAGCTATGACAATTACTCGTTACTTTGGGCAAGTTACTTAATACCTTTGTGCCTCCATCTTTATCTGTAAGGTGGGATGACCTTAATAGCACTTACCTCATAGGATGTTGTGAGGATAAATGAGTTAAAATCTGTAAAATCTGTGGAATGTTGCCTAGTACTAGATGGTAAGTCTTATGTGCTTATTAAATAAAATGCCTCTGGGTCTTTGCATGTTTTTCCTTCTGCTCAGATGCTTATCCTCCACTTTGTCAGCCTCCCCCACTGGTGGGGGTAGGGGAGGCTGACGAAAACAGCTTTATTGACATGTAACTGACATGTAATAAACACAAATATTTAAAACTTTGACATATGTATACATTCCTGAGCACAATAGAAATAATGACTATCCATCACCTCCAAAAAGTTTCTCATGCCCCTTATAATTCCTTTCTCCCCTTCCCCTACAACTGCTAGTTTGCTTCCTTCCCCATAGATTTCTTTGAATTATCTAGAATGTTATAAAAATGCAATCATATAGGGACGGGCAAAAGTAGGTTAATAATAATAAATAAATAAATAAATAAGAATAAACTGTTTCATGTCTTCACAACTCAAACATACATTTGCCCACCCCTGTATAGCCTTTGTGCCTATCTTCTTTTACTTAGCATGTTTTTGAGGTTCATGTTGTACTTCATCTCAGTAGTTCTTTTTTTACTGTTGAGTAGTATTCCATTATATGGATATACCACTATTTGTTTATAAATTACCTATTGATAGACATTGGGACTTTTTCTACTTTCTAACAGTCGTTTCCCCAGGGCCTTGAACAGTGTCTGGCACATAGTAAGTACTCAATAAATAATTTTAAACAAATGAATGAAAGAATGTCTTTCTGGTGTGCTTCAACTTTTCCTTGAAGCTCAAGTTAGTGCTGCAATATATGCAACCATTACAAACTATGTTTTCAAAGAATAATTGATCATATGTAAGAACACATGTTGATGATGAAGGCAAAAAAGGCAAAGCCCAGTAATGTATACATGCATAGTATGCAGAGAGGATTCTAATATAATTTCCTCCAAAGAAGACATATAGATGGCCAATGGACATATGAAAAGATGCTCAACATCACATCATCAGGGAAATGGAAATTAAAACCATGAGACATAATCTCACACCCATCAGCACGGCTATTATACTAGCAAAAAAGTCAACAAGTATCGTGTTGGCGAGGATGTGGAGAAAAGGGAACCCTGTGCACTCTTGGTGGGACTGCAAACTGGAAACCTGTGGAAAACAGTAGGGATAGTCCTCACAAACTAAAAATGGATATTCCATATGGTCCAGCTATTACACTTCTGGGTATTTATCCAAAGAAAATGAGAACACTAGTTCACAAAGATATATACACCCCTCTGTTCATTGCAGCATTATTTACAACAGCCAAGGTATGGATGCAGCCTTGGTGTTCACTGATAGATGAGCAAATAAAGAAGATGTGGTACACATATACAATGGAATTTTGCACAGCAATAAAAAGAATAAATCTTGTCATTTGCAACAACATAGATGGAATTATACTAAGTGAAATAAGTCAGGTAGAGAAAGACAAATACGGTATGGTTTTACTTACATGTGGAATCTAAAAACAAAATAAAGCGAATAGAACAAAACAAAAACAGATTCATAGAAAGAGAGACCAAAGGGATGGTTACCAGAAGGAAAAGGGTAGGGGAATGGGTAAAAAGGGGGAGCGGAATATAGCCCATAATATTGTAATAAGTTTATACGGTGACAGATGATTACTAGAATTAACGAGGTGATCACATTGTAAGATATAAAAATGTCAAGTCACTATATTGTACACCTGAAACTAATATAACCAATATAAGATTGTACACCATCTATACTTAAATAATAAATTAAAATAATTAACAGATATAATCTCTTTGACTTTCCCTTTCATGCTTTCCATATTTTCCAAATTTCTGACAATGAAGAAATAAAGCATTTAAAAAATTATTTTATTAAAGAATAATCTGCTTAAATATTACTTCCTGCATGAAGGCTTTGCCATCTCCCCCAGGCAGGCTCAATTACTTCTTCTATAAAGGCAACATGGTATGTATCAGTAAACCCTTGCCAGTAATGCTACATAACAAATCACCATGAACCTCAATGTCTTATAAATACAAACCTTTATTTCATACCCTTGGGTCTGTAGGTTGGCTGGGTGTGGGGTATGGTGCTCTGCTTAAGGCTGGGGGTTGACTGAGCTGCCTTATAATCTCCTGACATAGCCTTCTCTGAGAAGAGATGAATACAGTCACATGATGCCTCTCAACGCTGGGGCTCAGAGCTGGCCCATAGTCCTTTATACCTACACTGGAGGCCGGTGCATGAAATTCGTGCACTTGGCGGGGGGAGGGGGCAGCAAGGGGAGCGAGTCCCTCAGCCGGGTCTGCGTGCTCTCACAGTCCAGGAGCCTCAGGGGATGTCTGAGACTGATGGGGAGTGGGCCTAAGCCAGCCGTGGGCAAACTATGGCCCGCGGGCCGGATCTGGCCCGTTTGAAATGAATAAAACTATTGAAAAAAAAGACCATACCCTTTTATGTAATGATGTTTACTTTAAATTTATATTAGTTCACACAAACACTCCATCCATGCTTTTGTTCCAGCCCTCCAGTCCAGTTTAAGACCCTATTGTGGCCCTCGAGTCAAAAAGTTTGCCCACCCCTGGCCTAAGCTGTCAGTCAGACATCCTTAGTGCTGCTACAGAGGCGGGAAAGGATCCCGCCGCCACCACTGCGCTCACCAGCTGTGAGCCCAACTTATGGCTGAGCAGTGCTCCCCCTGTGGGAGTGCACTGACCACCAGGGGGCAGCTTCTGTGTTGAGCAGGATTGGGCAAAACCTGCTCTCCGACATCCCCAAAGCGGTCCCAGATTGCGAGAGGGCACAGGCCAGGCGGAGGAACCCCCCCTGTCCGGTGCATGAATTTCATGCACCAGGCCTCTAGTAAATAAAGAAATAATTCATAGGCACAGACAGTGGTATGGTGATTGCCAGAGGGAGAGGGAGGTGGGGAGGTGGAAGAGGGATAAACGGTGATGGAAGGAGACTTGACTTGGGGAGGAGAACACACAAAACAACACACAGTAC
>NW_006289164.1:66850-71907 GCF_000327345.1 Myotis davidii
GGTCCGAGATTGCGAGAGGGCACAGGCCAGGCGGAGGAACCCCACCGGTGCACAGTTAGGGTTGGGGAGGGATGGGAGAGGTTGGCCAGCTGGGGAGGGACTGCGGGAGGGCTCCAGGGCATGTCTGGCCCATCTCGCTCATTCCCATCGGCCAGATCCCAGCAGCAAGCTAACCAATGGGTTGAAGCATCTGCACCCTGGTGGTTAGTGCGCATGACAGTGAGCGGTTGAGCAGCCTTAGCATATCATTAGCATATTACGTTTTGATTGGCTGAATGGACGACTGGACACTTAGAATATTCAGCTTTTATTATATAGGATTCCATGGCAAAACAAGACACACACTAAGTTCATGTCAACAGGCAGAGGATAATTCCTTCCATGGAGATTGGTGGGGTGGGAAACTAAATACTTACTGAACAGTAATTTAATGTGCCACATTCCAGGAGTCAAAACACTGGTTTGGGGTCTTTCAAACCTGGCTTTGGAAGCTGGCGTGACCATGGAAGATCCATGTGCTTTGGGGCAATTTATTTAAGCCACGTTTCCCCTTTTGCTTAATTGGCAATAATGAAAGGCTTGGAAGAGGCTTTTTAAAGGCTTTAAAGGTGCTAGGTGTGTGGCGAGCACATCAGTGCGCCAGCCAGAGCTCCTTCTAGAGAACCTGTTGCCTGGAAAACGAGTGTTTCACAACACTGGCTGCCCTCTAGGTCCAGCCCCCACTGGGCTTGCGCAGAGACCATGCTTCCCTTAAGCCGCCCACAATGAAGCACAGCAGGGAAACTCATTTAGGCCCATTGCCAGGGGCCTAGAGACTCCTCTAACTGGAGATGAATGGAAGACTTCCCATCAATCAGGCCCAAACATCCTCAGACTGACACTGCAGCCATAGCCAGTATCTAGTTTCCAAAACTTTCAAATCACCCCAGAGACTCTGTAACCATGAGGCAGTATCTTCCCATGTCTCCCTCCCCTGGTCCCTGACCTCTCTTCTACTTTCTGTCTCAGACAGCTGTGTTATTAGCTATCTCCCTCTTAACTGAACTCAAAAGACTGGAATTCTGTTCTAGCCGTCTTTGTATTTTAGATAGTATACAACTTTTGACTGTAATGAAAAATAAACAGGGAGGGTTCCCAAGTCTTTTTTAACTTGAATGTAATTTTGGCTGAAATGACCATGTCTCAATATTTTTGCTGCGTAGCAACATTTGTAGATAAGAGGGGTTCTTCCCTAGCCGGTTTGGCTCAGTGGATAGAGCCTTGGCCTGAGGACTGAAGGGTCCTTGGTTTGATTCCAGTCAAAGGCATGTACCTGGTTGCAGGGCTGTATGGGAAGCAGCCAATCTATGTCTCTCTCACACATCAATGTTTCTCTCTGTCTCTCCCCCTCTCCCTTCCACTCTCTCTAAAAATCAATGAAAAAATATCCTAGGGTAAGAATTAACAACAACAACAACAAAAAGAGGTTCCATGCTCAAGCAGATGAAGTTATAAGATACCTCTTTTATCTTTGCCCCTTGTGCCCTCTTTCTGCATTGTCTGTAGACTCCCAACACCTGACTATTTTAGCAGAACGCCACTAGGTCAATGGATGATTCTGGGACAAGGGAGCAGAATACAGAGCCTCTCCCTTCTCAACATTCTCAGCACGGACTTGAGGTGCTGCAGAGGTTTCAGCAGAGGGATCTTTCCTCGATCGGGTACTTGACTTCGTTCCTCCTCAAATGAAATGAAACTGGCCCATCTATGTGAGTAGAAATGCGCATGTCTTTCTAATTCAAAGGAGCCTGGATCATTCCAGAATGAAAGTACGGCCATTACGTTCTGAGGCAATCAAGGGTAGCAGCTGGGAACATGTTCGAGTTTAGACTGTGCGCGCTGACGGGGTTCCCAGGCCTAACGGAGGGGACCTGGAGCAAGCCGAAGGGAAGAGCACTATGCTGGGGGTGCGTGGGTTGGGGTCAACCACATAGGTGGCTATCACTACATCACTAACGCCAAGTGCATTTGGAGACAGCTCTCTGACAAGGTAATGCTTTAGAGCAGGGTTCCTCCACCTTGGCACTGGGGATATGTGTGGCTGGATCATTCTTTGTGATGTGCATCGTAGGGTATTTATAGTAGCATCCCTGACCTCCATAAACTAGATGCCAGTATCACTCCACCTGTGCCCTCCCTCCAGTGGTGACAACCCAAAATATCTCATTTCCAGATATTGTCCAATGTCCCCTGGGGGGCAAAATGTCACCTGATTGAGAATCACTGATTTACATGAAAATGACCATGAATGAATGTCACCACGCATTAGCCCTATCCTGCCCTTGCTGCATTTTGAATATGGAGATACTGTTTTTCCAGGTGTTTCTTCTAAAGCTTTTCTGTTTGGATTTCTGCATCAGAATGAGGAAATGGCAAGAATGCTTTTAGGGATCTCCTCTTCTCTCATATCCTTCCTTCTTCCTACTCACACCTGCTAGGGTTTTGTTTTCTTGTTTTTTCCCTCTTCCTATTGAAAACTAAGTATTGTCTTATTGAATTGATTTAGACTCTCAGTTTATTCTGTTTTCCTATTGCACTAACTCAATGGATGTATATTCTTCCATAATAATGAACAAAGAATGCTTTTTGACAGGTGGTTTTTACTGGGTAGATTTCACTTACACATTCCAAGGGGTTTCATTTTATGAACCATCACAAAAGCCTTCATTTTCTGAGTATCGCAAAAGTTCTAAAGGCACGTTAAACCCTCCAAGAAAAGAGCTGCTGGGGGGAGCTCCCAGGCCTTGTTTCCTCGACTTTCTGTGGCTTGAGGTAAAAACGGAAACCTGCTCCGTGAGTGATCCTTCTCTTGGCCTAAGCCCACCAGGGAGCTAGCAGCCTAATTAATGTTTGTAGAACATTTTTGAGATGAAAAACACCATTAGCTCAAACCACTGCTATGAAAAGTGTTATTTTCAAAACCTCACCAACACATTAGCATCTGTCTTAACTAGTCCCGAGGGAAACAGAAAAGACCTGAAGTACCAAAGGGTGACAGAGGAGATGATGAAGGTCCTAACAGGATTGCTGGCGCCAGGGAAGGCGGCACTTGAGATAATGATAGATTAGGTGGCTGGCGTGCTGTATAGAGTCCTGCTACCCACAGCAGCCTCAAGCAACTAATTATTTTTGCAGGCGAATAAGGGGAAATGCTTCTATTTGTTTTATGCTCCAGATGTTACGGAAACAAGAAATCAAGTCTCAAATCGACAGTGAGAACCAGGAGAGAGAATTAGCCAGCTGGGAAGGGTGCATCTGCTAAGAGAGTCAGACAGTAAGGGGACTGACTGGTCAGGAGTCATAACCACAGGAATGCTCAAAACATAGGGCTCCTAGGCATAGATGAAGCCTCTGTGACATCTCTTCTGGGCATGGCCCTTTCCTCAGTCCTGGTTCTAGGTGGGGAGTGGACATCCATTTTAGTGACCTGGCCTACGACATGGGTACCGTGTATCTGAGGAGCTTGGAATTCATAAAACCAAAAGACATACCAAAGCTGACATGGTTGGTGAGCAGTGTGTGCCCCAGGGTTTGGCCCTAGTTCAACCTCTGTAGCCTGGCATCCTTGTGTTAGACACACCTGTGTGGTCAAGGGCTGGGTCTTGGGAGACCAAGCATAGCAGGTGGAGTGCGCCTCTGAGCTGTCATCCTAACATGCTCCAGAAACTGCTGGAACACCTACTACCAAGGACCTAGACCAGACTTCTGGCATCCTCTCCTCCTTCCTTCCCCAACTAGTTCTGTCCATGAGACCAAGTCTGTCCCAAATGGCCACTCCTTTGTGTCTAGAGACTTGTCCCCACTACCTTCCAATTGCATAATCCTTAACTAATGGCATTGATGACGAGAGGGGAGCATGATTAATCTTGTAAAAATGTGCGTTTGTTTGCAAGTCCATTCTCAAGTTCTAAAAATGAACACTTATTTTATTCTTTAATACTCTAGAGGGAGATGTAAATATATATGCTTCTCAGGAATTTAAGTTAAGCTTAGGATTATTTGAAGTCATATCAATCTACACTTCATTCTAGTGTTGGTAACAAGTGAATATCATTTTTCCATAAATAATGGGATCTGTGGCTTTGCTATAGGAGCCACTGTACTTTAAGTTTGAGAATGCCTTACAGGTATTGATCTGCTGTCCTATGGATTTGAATAAATTGGGCAAAGACTTTGCTCTCCTTCAAAGACTGCCCACTGCATTTCAAATGAAAGCCGAGCTCCTCCTCATAACATACAAGGCCTTGTAAAGCTAGCCCTTGCCTACTCTTGGGCCGCTCTTACCCTCACAGACTGCACTCCATCTCCCCTGCCCTTCTGTCCTCGGGACACATCCATTTCCATTTGCTATTCCTAGAATGCTTATCCCCTTCCATCTTCACCTGCTTGGCTCCTTCTTGTCATTCAGTCTGAGCTTTCCTCAAAGAGGATTTTCTGACCACTCCAACTAAAGAAGTCCCTTTCTCCAATTACATCACCTTACCTTAGGAGATTTCTATAGCATTTATTACTCTATTAATGTGTATCTTCACTTGTATATTTATCTATTATATACAGGGTGCCACGTAATGTATCATCCAAACTGAGACACCTTTGAGAGTGAGAACTATTACTATGCTGGGACAATGATATAATGAAATAACAGGGACACCAGGCTGAATGAATCAGTGGAGTTGTAACCCACCAGAGAATATTATCCTCCTCTGAGCATGGGCATTGTCTACCTTCTTCGCTGTTGATGCCCAGAGCATGGAACTGTACCTATTACTGATAGGTACTTGTTGTTGAATGGAAGATTTCTACATGCATAGAATTACATGTTTAATGTTTCCTTGCAATTTTGCCTCTTTTCATATATTAAAATATGGCCATGGCTGGTGTGGCTCAGTGGTCGAGCATCAACCCATGAATCAGGAGGTCATGGTTTGATTCCCAGTCAGGGCACGTGCCGGGGTTGCGGGCTCGATCCCCAGTAGGAGGCATGCAGGAGGCAGCCACTTGATGATTCTCTCTCATCA
>NW_006289164.1:71979-84541 GCF_000327345.1 Myotis davidii
TTCTTTTCATATATTAAAATATGGCCATGGCTGGTGTGGCTCAGTGGTCGAGCATCAACCCATGAATCAGGAGGTCATGGTTTGATTCCCAGTCAGGGCACGTGCCGGGGTTGCGGGCTCGATCCCCAGTAGGAGGCATGCAGGAGGCAGCCACTTGATGATTCTCTCTCATCACTGATGTATATCTCTCTCTCTCTCCCCCTTCCTCTCTCAGCAATCAATAAAAATATATATTAAAATCAATAAAAATGTATTTTTAAAAATATGTAAATATATATTTACAATGTAATTTTCAGAGAAAGAAATCAGAATATGAAAGTATATCAATGTTATGGCACCTATCTAATATGTGTTCATATGGATAATGACTGATGAAAAATGGGAAAATGGAAGTGTTCATGTTCTTCAGTGTTGGGATAATAGTTGGCTTTTTCTTTGTCAAACTCTCTTATCCTTGTTACAATAATATCTGTTAACTTTTCAAAAAATAAAAGGAAAACATGGAAAAATTGAAAGGGTGCCTTTTTAGTATATTTGACCCCAAGCTATATCTCCAAGCTTTGGTTTGCTTTTTTTATGAATTCCAAGCTCTTCAAACACCTTTTCCCAGAACTATGATCCCCCTGCCACAATCCATGTCAGCAAAATGGATCCCCCTGCCTTTCTACCCATGACTCAGTTAGAACAAAAGTTACATACTGTTATATCTGATGGTGGAACCTAAATTGCATTCATATCCGTGTTGTAAGAAGTCTGAATGGAGTTTTAGCTCTCTTACCTTTATACACTAGAAGAAAGAATGGTGGTTGAATGAGTTAAACCACAATAATTTAAACTATCAAGAAGCACTCATTTACTTCAATAAACACTTACTGAGTGCCTACTATGGGCATGGCCAAGGACACGGAAGTTCACAGGGATCCTACTTGGTTGAATTGAAATTCAGACTAGGTTGCTTCCCTCAATGGAGACATTGGCAGCTGGAGGGTTAGGACTGAGAACCAGGGCTTTCTTAAGGAGAATTTTACATGGAACATTTGAGAAAAAAAAAAAAAAAACACCGCAAAACAAAAGAACAAAGTGCATGATGGAGAGTCTGGCCAATTGGAATTACGTTTCCTGAGATATATTGATTCAAA
Organism: Myotis davidii; assembly: GCF_000327345.1. Lineage (NCBI taxonomy): Eukaryota > Metazoa > Chordata > Mammalia > Chiroptera > Vespertilionidae > Myotis > Myotis davidii. The sequence goes on from NW_006289164.1 coordinate 73,119, forward strand.
CAAGCAATAGCCCACCTGCTTTACTGATTTTTAATCTGTCTTAGACTTTCAAACAAAGAAAACAGGACAGTTGAAAGAGCAGGTGGTAACTAAACATGGTGTGACATTGATTGACCTCTGCATTCAGGGCTTTCTCATTCATGATGGTGGTGAAGTAGTTGGTCACCAAGTTCTTATTCAGCTCTCAGTTTCTGTTTCAATGGTGCAATCTAAATAAAATTTAAATAACTGAATTAATAATTGCAGAAGAGCTATTGAAGTCCCCCTTAATCTATATAATTCCACATCTATTTCTAACATATCACGTAATACCTATTCCTATCAGGAGGGTGAGAGTACAAAGGTTTTTCTCCAGAATATGCACATGAATATTCCTCTTCCTTGTTTTCCCTAACCTGTTAACTAAGAATTGAATCTATACCCCACTTTTCTTTAGGAATAACATTTTACATGAAGCATGTCTGTATTGATGGTTCCTCGGTATTAAAATATTTCATAAATGTGGGGATAAGATTACTGGTACCAATGTCATGAAAAAAATTGAACAAATCAAGGAATGGATATAAGAAAAAATGTGCTTATGAATAGTTAGTAGTCATTAAATGTTAAAATTCTTTTAAGAAAATACATAGCTAACCAAAAAATGTATCCCAGTCGTCTTTCATTGCCATGGACACCAATGTTGATAAAGACACCATCATCTCTTGACCGTGTATCTGCAAAATGCTATGACCATTAGTGTGGTTAGCAATAACATTAGCTCCTCCCATATTACCTAACACTCTGATGATAAATAATATAGTTGTGGATATATAATTTCATACTTGGGATACCTGCAAAATCCTGTGGTCAATACCATAGTTTGAACTGCCATCATCTTTTATGTGGATACCTGCAAAATCCCATGGTAACTAACATGGTTAAGAACCTATCACTCCTTACCAGAAAACTAAAGTATCCCAAGGCTACTAGCAAGTTAAGAGACTGATCGCCTCTTACTTGGACACATGAAAATTTCGAAGGTCAGCACAGCAAATACAGACACAATAATCTCCTGCCTGCATACTTGCAGCTCTTCACCTGCCCTGCCCCATGGTCATTAATATAATCAAACAAATACCGCCTCTCACTTGAATACTTAGAGTCACAGGATCAAGGTTACAGTAGGAATATGTCATATCATGCTGGGACAGCTGCAAAATCACAAGGTTATCATCTTAATTAGGGACACCATCAACTCTTACCTGGATACTTGCAAATTCCCAAGAAAAACGCCTCAGTTAGAGGTGCCTTCATAGTATATATGACAGGACATTGGCAAAATTCCCCAGATCACTGCAGTGGTTAGTCAACACAACTTACAAGGATACTTGCAAATAAACTTGGCCACTATGCTTGTCTAAGAACACCATCATTGCCTACTTGGATGTATGCACATTCTAATGACCTCTAACTGGTATAAACACCATCATCTTGTACGGGATGCAAGCAAAACTTTGCCTTTAATATCATACGTAAGTTCTCAACAATTACTGCACTGAAACCTAGAAACACCAAAGAAATAAAGTGTTTAAGAACAATTCCACAACCTGGATTCCTGAAAATCCTATGATCACTACAAACTTAAAGGGAACCATAAAACTCTAAATTAATAAGGGCTAATTATTAGTATTAGTTGGGACAATATCATTTCTTACCTCGATACCTGCAAAAAACTTGGCAATACAAAAGTTAGGAATGTCATCTGTGTTTACCAAAATATCTGAATATCAGATGGTCTGTAGTGTCCAAAAGGCCTGCAATATCACTTATCCTGGATCCAAGCAAAATACCTTTATTGATCATTATGAGGTTTATCATCATCTTAACAGTAACCTAAAGGACACACTGTAACAAATGTGTCTATAAACACACCTTTATTACCTGGACCCTGAATAACCTTGTTACTATCATCACTGCAAGACTCATCAAATCTACCTGGAATCTTGGAGCACTTCAGGTCTATGCCAATCTGAGAGACACCATTATCTCTTGAATGCTAACCTGGGGAAAAACCAAGGGTTGCTATTGTGATTCTCAGATCCATGATAATTATATGGATATCGGACAATCACTCAACAACAACATAATTAAACACAAGTATTTTCCAATATATAAACCAGTAGGAAAACATGATTTTTAGAACTGGTAAAACACTATCATTTCTTACCTGAAACCTAAAGAAAAAAAATCTCATGGTAGAACAAGGACAAGCATCACTTACCTAAGAATATAAAGAGTGCCTGGTCTGTGATATGGTGAAGGTGCATATCATCACTAATCTGGATTCTAGAAGTGTCCCCTGCTAATGGCCATTGATAGGGTCACCACAATCCATTGTCATGAACCTGAAAAACCCATTATGACATATGTGTAAAAGGACACAACCTGTTCTACCAAGACACCCACCAAAAAAAAACACCCAACATTCATCACTTTCATCATTATGAGAGCATCAACTCTACCTGAGCAATAGCAGTACACCATGTCAGGACCATGGTCAGGTAAGACTTTCTTAATGGAACACCTGGAAATTTACATGATTTGAATATCATGATGATTATGTGGATGTATGCAATTACTCAAAACTTGCATAGTTAAAAAGAAATGTTATGTAAAATATAAAAAATGAAAATTAATAACTTCTAGAACTGGTTAGGGATCTGCAAAGAAATAATGGTAAATTCCCTAGCATTCTGGGAATGAGATGCCCGGTGCTGTGGCTTAAGCCCATATCATCACTCACCAGCATGCAAGCCATATGTTCCATTAATGACAATGTTAGGTAAACTGTGATTATATGAAAGGAACCTGGAGACACATTATAAAATCTGTATTAAAAGAAATAACTTTTTCTACCACTAGACAGGCAAATAAACTTGTTTACTTTGACATTATGAGACAGTAAATCTATCAGGATACATGAAGAAATCCAATGCTTACACTAAAGTCAGAAAATCAACATTTCTGCACTGTGCACCAGAAAAAAATCTATAATTAGTACTTTGGTAGGGAACGATCATTATAAAAACCTGTATATTTTTAATCCCTTAATATATATATGGTTAAATATAAAAAAATCTATGTATATTAAAGTATAAACACATGGCTATCAGAATTGGCGAGGAAGCCATCATTCCTTACGTGAATACATAAAAAAATCATGGAAATGAGAAGTGATAGCACATGGTATTACATACAAAAATATGTGATGAACAGATGGCTTGTGCTGTGCATAGGTACACAGCAGACCTTACCTCAATACCTGCTGGATGCCTTGAGAACTACCATTGATAGGTTTACCAGTAAAGTCCTCACATGAGACGAAGGAAACATTGTGGAAAATGTATTCCATAAATGTCTTAAACTGCCTCGAAAACTGCACATTCTCTGGGTCAACAGCATTGTTTAAACACCGATTATTAACCGGATAGTTGAAGACATCCATGACTGCAACGAACTGAGAGACACATTCTTGTTTCGCAGAGATGTCTGCAAACATTCCACAGTCAGTATTGTGGTCATGGACCATGGGAGAAATTACCTGGAAGTCTAGCTATCAATCAGTCAGTATGGGGGCATAAAACACAATCTCTGAGCAGGGAGACAGCAACAGCCCATGCTCACGAGTATTGTTTGGGTCAAATGAATTCTGAACTGCCTAGAGGCCAAAAATATCCTTAATATAGAGTCTGCAAAACAACATTATCCACATCCATCATGCTCTCATGAGTGAAGTCACATAATCTCATACCTGAGTACTAATAAACGACATAGGTCAGCTACAAAACAATAAAATGGTATTATATAAACCATACACAATTACCTAGATAACTGAACGCCAGATGTCCATAAGATGCATAAAGCACAGGTCAACACTTACCGGGATTCAAGCACCATCAGGGCATTGATCATGATGAAGTTCACCATGGTATCTAGACCCCAACCTGGAAAACACATGATGCCATACGAGTCCACAGTCACACCTTCAAAAAAATAGAAACTAAAAATAGCCTTGTACTGGGCCACCATTGCACACCCCAACTCTACCTGGCATCTCACAGTCCTCTCAGATCTATGCCACTGCCGGAGACACCGTCATCTGCTGGCTAGTCCACTCAGAGAAAGAAAAATCCAGTTATTAATGTAACTTGGGAGATTCATGGTAGTTACACTGATATCTTCCAATCCCTCAGCAATCCTGTAGTTCAACTTAAGTTTTGTCTAACATGCCAACCCGGAGAGTCAATATGGTTGCTCATATACCTATAGAGTCCCAAGAATTTCTTACCTGACTCCCGGTAAACAAGTCATGGTAACAATGAGTGTGAGGACACATCACCACTTATCTGCATATGAGAAATGTCCCCCGTTAACCTCCGTGAACTTGGTAATCTTTTCTTCACAAGACACTGAAACATAAAAGATACATGTGAATACACAGAACTTCGTGTAGTGGGACACCCCAGATTAGCTGGGACTCTTCCTAATTTAAGACACTATCAACTCTACCTGAGTACTTGCAGAACTCCAAGGTCAGACAATGGTCAGATATGACATTTACCCACAAGACACCTGCAACATTTATTTCCATGGTTAGTGCAGTGGTTCGGTGTGTTATGATAAGGACATGGATACCGCAAGCCCTCATTCCTCTCAGGGATGAAGAAAAATGTTCTCAAAAACATCGGTCACCAACCGAAGGTCCACGGACTACTGGTGGTCCATGAAGTCCGAAAGATTGGCAACTGCTGCTCTGAAATACCATATGCACAACACGGAGCTTGCTAGATTGCTGAGGACGATCACTTCCTACATGAATACCTGCAAACAAGGGAGGGTCACCTTGATTTTGTTGAGAGACACCTCAGCGCTCACCTAGCGATCCGCAGATCAGAGGGCTCATGCTGTGGTTGAAGCCACATCACCACTTACCTGCATAACAGCCACGGCCTTCGTTCCTGTGCAGTAGCACAGTGGTTGTGAAGTCCTCAAAGGAACCAGAAGTCATGAAATGTCTGTAAAGGACAAACCTTATCGACACCAGAACAAACTGTTCTCTCAGGAGTATCCATTATGAGACACATCAACTCTACCTGGATACGTACAGTCATTCAGAGTCAACACTACTGTCACAAATGCATCACTTCTGGATTCGACACCTGTGAAAAGCCTATGAATTGTCCTGCAGGTTGGCAAGCCAGGGTAAGAACCAGTGTGCCTGCAACCCTCAAAGATGCACAGTAGGAAACATAAACCTTCTCTAAAATAGAAAATTTTAAAATCCTACTTAAGATGATTGGCAAGGAATCCATCGTCTCTTACCTGAATATCTACCTGCAAGGGCATCATGGTGACACAACATCATTTACCTGGACATGAGAGCATCACATGATCCGTGCTGGGCTAAGGTGCACAACAGCCCTTACCTCAGTACCAGGCATGCGGCTCCCCTCCCCAAACTAACCCAATAGCTAACATAAGTGTTAAGAGCATCCTCTTCCTCACCTTGAGTAAAAGATGATGTGCACAGCGTCAGAACCCACTGGACCACCTACTGGGTTTAGAGGCAGGTTCCCACAACAACCATGGTTAGCTCACCGAGTTCTCCTCACAAGAATCTGAAGAAACACATGTAACAAAAGTGTTTAGGATCACAAGTTTTACGACCACACCAGCCAACAATGCTTTGCACTTCCATTACAATGAAGCACACGAACTCAACCTTGACAACTCTAATAAATCAGGTCAAAATCTTCCTCAGCAGACACTATCATCTCTCATGGGTATCCCTCAAGAAATCCTATGGAGACTACTAGTTTGGGAATGCCAGGGTACTCAGCGGATATCATCTACCTAGGACACTCAGCACGAAACATGACTTGTCTGAAAGAGAAAAGGTAAAAACACATGATTATTACCTGACCACCTGCAACAAAGTGATGGAACCAGGAAGTGTAAGGTACACAGTCAAGTCATCTTTTCCTTAGGAACATGAAGATCGGCTGGTCTGTGCTGCGGTGCAGGCCCACTTCATCCCTGACCCCAATACCTACTGGATGCCTGCGTAACGACTGTGGATAGGCTTCCCGGGGATGGGCTGACCGTGGCCTGAAAGACACACTGTGGACTATGGGTGGCACACACGTCTTAGGCTACCTAGACAACTGCACATAGCCTTGGTCAATGGCTTTAGTTGGAGACTCATGACCATTACCTGGATACTTGTAGAGGTTGATGATATCTTCTTCCCACGAAGAGATAACTACAAACATTTCACGGTCATTAACGTGGAAGTGGACAATGGGAAAAATTACCTGGAAGTCTACCTATCAATCTATCAGTATGGCGGCGTAAAAGGCAACCTTGAGCAGGGACATGGCAACAGCCCATGCTCACTAGGACTGCTTGGGTCAAATGAATACAAAACTGCCTACAGGCCTAAAACACACTGAATATGGAGTCCAAAAAACATCATTATTCACATTAATCATGCTCTCATGAGTGACGGTCCAAGAATCTCCTACCTGAGTACTAGGAAGGACTTCTCGGGTCAGCTGCAAAACAATAACACGGTCTTAGGGAAACCATACACACTTACCTAGATAACTGAAGATCAGATATCTATAGGATGCATAAGGCACAGGTCATCACATACCGGGATTCAAGCAACGACAGGGCAATGATCAAGATGAAGTTCACCATGGAATCTAGACCGCAACCTGGAAAACAAAGAATGCCATATGTGTCCAGTGTCACACCTTCTAAAAATAAAAACTGCAAATAGCCTTGTTTTGGGCCACCACTGCACAGCCCAAACCAACCTGGCATCACACAGTCCTTTCAAATCTATGCCACTGCCGGAGACACCTACATCTGCTGGCTGGTCCCCTCAGAGAAAGAAAAGTCCAACTATTAATGTGACTTGGGGGAATCCATGATAGTTACCCTGATATCTTCCAATCCCTCAGCAATCCTGAAGTACAACCTAAGTTTTGTCTAACATAACAAACTGGAGGCTCAATATGGTTGCTGGTGCCTGTAGGGTTTCTAGAATTTCTTACCTGTCTCCGGCTAAACAGGTCATGGTAACAATGAGTGAGGACACATCACCACTTACCTGCATATGAAAAATGTCCCCTGTGAACCTCCATGAACTTTGTAATCTTTTCTTCACAAGACACTGACACAAAAGATATGTGTGAATACATAGAACTTCCTGTAGCATGACACCCCAGATTAGCTGCGACTCTTCCTTCTGTAAGACACCATCAACCCTGCCTAAATACTTTGCGGAACTCCAAGGTCCGGACCATGGTCAGATGTGACAACATTTCACCATGGGACACGTGCAACCTTCCCATGGTTAGTGCTGTGGTTCAGCCTGTTATGATAAAGCCCTGCATATAGCAATCCCTCTTCCCTCCCAGGGATACAGGAAAATGTTCTCTAAAGTATAACGTGAAACACATGCATCTTGCTAGATTTCTGAGGACTATCATTTCCTACCTAAATACCTGCAAAGAAGAGAGGGTCACCTCGATTTTGTTGGGAAAAGCATCAGTGCTCACCTAGTGATCCGCAGATCAGAGGGCTCATGCTGTGTGTGGTTGAAGCCACATCACCACTTACCTGTACAATAACCAATTCCCTTGTTCTGGGGCAACGTAAAAGTTATGGACATTTCGTCACAGGAACCCGAAAGTCATGAAACGTCTCTAAAGGACAAATATTTCCCCATCAGGACACCCATAGCGACCTCGTCCACTATGAGACACATCAACTCTACACGGATAAGTGTAGTCACCAAGAGTCGACAACACTGTCACAAACGCGACACATCAGGATTGGACACCTGAGAAAAGCCTATGATCTGTACTGCGGGCTGGCAACAAGGGTAAGTACCAGTGTGCCTGCAATCCTCAAATGTGCACAGTAGGATACGTGATCATTCTCTGAAATAGAAAATTTTAAGCTCCTACGTAAGAGGATTGGCAAGGATACCATCATTTCTCACCTAAATCCATGCAAGGGTATCATGGCGACAACGAGTGCTAGCACATGGCATCACTTACCTAGACATGGGAGCATCACATGGTCTGCGCTGGGCTTTTGTAGGGGGAGGATGGATGAATGACTGGTACTATGAGCTGTAGTACCATAGTACCAGTCAGTCATCCGTCCCCGCCTACAAACATGGTAGTTAACACAAGTGTTAAGAGCCTCTTCTTCACTTAACCTCACCTCGAGTATTAAATGATATGCACAGCGGTATGACCCCCTTGAACACTTACCAGGTTTAGACGTAGGTTCCCTTAATGACCATAGTTAGCTCACCCAGTTCTCCTCACCAGAATCTGAGGAAACACATGTGACAAAAGTGTTTAGGATCACAACTTGTTTTACTACCACACCTGCAACAATGCTTTTCACTTCCATTAAAAGAAAACACACCAATTCAACGTAGATAATGCTATTAAATCAGGTCAAAATCTTCCTCAGCAGACACCATCATCTCTCATGGGTATCCCTCAGAAAATCCTATGGTTACTATTAAGTAGTTTGGGAACGCCAGGGTACTCACCTGATATCATCCACACAGGACATTCAGCATTAAACATGACTGATGTCTGAAAGAGAAAAGGTAAAAATACATAGTTACTACCTGACCAACTGCAACACAGCGATAGAACCAGGAAGTGTTAGGTACACAGTCATCACTTCCTTAGGAACATCAAGCTTGGCTGGTCTGTGCTGCAGTGTAGGCCCACCTCACCCTTGATCCCAATACCTCCTGGATGCCTGCATAACTACCAGAGATAGGCTTCCCTGGGATGAGTCACCGTGACCGGAAAGACACACTGTGGAAAATGGGTCACATACACGTCCTAGACTACCTAGACAACTGCATATTGCCTCCGTCAATGGCTTTGGTTGTAGAGTCATGACCATTATAGGCACACTTGTAGATGTCGATGACACCGTCTTCTCACCAAGACATACCTGCAGACATTCCAGTCATTACTGTGGAGATGGACCACGGGAGAAATGACCTGGAAGCCTGCCTATCAATGGATCAATGTGAGGGCATAAAAGGCAATCTCTGAGCAGACAGATAGCAACACCCCATGTTTACGAGGATTGCTTGTGGTCAAGTGGATGTTGACCTGCCTACAGGTCCAAAACACACTCACTATGGAGTCCAAAACACATCATTATTCACATCATTCAAGCTCCCATGAGTGACTGTCATAGAATCTCATACCTGAGTCCTAGGAAGGACTTCACGGGTCAGCTGTGAAATAATAACAGAGTCTCAGTGAAACCATACACACTTACCTACACAGTTGAATGTCAGATTGTCTGTAGAATGTGTAAGTCACAGGTCATCACTCACCTGATTCAAGCACCGTCCTGGCAATGGTCATCATGAAGTTCACCATGGTATCTACACTCCACCCTGGAAAACACAGGATGCCATACGTGTCCAGACTCACACCTTCTAAAAATAGAAACTGCAAATAGCTTTGTTCAGATCCAGCACTGCACACCCCAACGCTACCTGGAATTGCACAGTCCTCTCAGTTCTATGCCATTGTCAAAGACACCTTCATCTGCTGGCTGGTCCCCTCAGAGAAAGAAAAAATCTCCTGATTAATGTGACGTGGGAGATCCGTGGTTGTCACACTGATAATCTTCGAAACTCTCAGAAATCCGGTAGTACAATGTAAGTTTTGTCTAACATACCAAACTGAAGATTCAACATGGTTGCTAGTACCTGTAGGGTCCCTAGAGCATCTTACCCGGCTTCTGGCAAATGAATCATGGTAACAATGAGTGTGAGAACACATCAGCACTTATCCGCATATGGGAAATGACCCCCGTTAAAAGCCAGGAACTTCGTTGTCATCTCTTCTCCACAAGACCTGAAACACACAAGATACGTGTGAAAACACAGAACTTTGTGTAGTGGGACACCCCAGATTAGCTGGGACACTTCCTTCTGTAAGACACCATCAACCCTGCCTGAATACTTGGTGGAACTCCAAAGTCCGGACCATGGTCAGATATGACATTTCACCACGGGACATCTGCAACCTTCCCATGGTTAGTGCTGTGGTTCGGCCTATTATGATAAAGCCCTGCATACAGCAATCCCTCATCCCTCCCAGGGATAAAGGAAAATCTTCTCTAAAGTATAACATGAAAAACATGCATCTTGCTAGATTTCTGAGGACTATCATTTCCTACCTAAATACCTGCAAAGAAGAGAGGGTCACATTAGAGAGCGCCTGAGAAAGCACATGGGTATTTCTTATATTTTCAGCTGAATCCAGTGGCTTTGGCAAAGCCACGACCTGAAAACATGCTTTGCGAAAAGGCAGGCGCATTGTCAGCTTACCTTTCAGCCCAGGTGCCAGGTGGCGGGTTTTGCTATTTAAATCCAGCCAAGCACCTGGAATGAATAGGACTCGGGCCCACCCAAGAATGCACAGAATCTCCTTTGTTTTGACTTTTAGTAAAACTTCCTGTTTTTTGCTGTATAAAAATAAACACGTTGTATTGGCTCTAGGTCCCTGTCCCTTCCTCCATCGGAAGACAGTGTTCCCACCCAGCCCCAGGTTTTACTTTCCATCTCTGTGTCTGTCTCTTTCTTTACATTTCCCAATCCCCAGCCGTCCCTACTCAGGAACCGGACCGCTCTCTAGCCACATTGGACGCAGAGAAGAGACACATATTTATAGGTCACCGCGATTTTGTTGGGAACAACATGTCTCTAAAATATCACATGAACTACCTGGAGCTTGGTAGACTTCTGAGGACTATCATTTCCTACCTGAATACCTGCAAAGAAGAGAGGGTCACCTTGATTTTGTTGAGAGAAACATCAGCGCTCACCTAGTGATCTGCAGATCAGAGGGCTCACGCAGTGGTTGAAGCCCCCATCACCACGTACATGCATGACAGCCATGTCTTTCATTATAGGGAAAAGTTACAGTCATTGTGATTTACTCACAGGAACCTGAAAGTCATGAAATGTCTAAACGACAAACCTTTCCCACTAGGCCTCCCGTAAGCAACCTCATCCACTATGAGACACATCAACTCTACCTGGATACGTGTAGTCACCCAGAGTGGACATCACTGTCACAAACGCGTCACTTCAAGATGGACACCTGTGAAAAGCCTATGATCAGTGCTGCGGGTTGGCAAGCCAGGATAAGTATCAGTGTGCCTGCAATCCTCAAACGTGCACATTAGGAAACGTAAACCTTCTTTAAAATAGAAAACTGTAAACTCCTACTTAAGAAGACCGGCAAGGAATCCATCATTTCTTACCTGAATCCCTGCAAGGGGATCATCGCTACAAGGAATGCTAGCAC
>NW_006289164.1:84645-96031 GCF_000327345.1 Myotis davidii
GTGTCTATTACCTCAGTGCCAACCATGCTGCTCCCCTCCCCCTACAAACATAGTAGTTAACACAAGTGTAAACAGCATCCTCTTCACTTAACCTCACTTTGACTATCAGATGATGTGCAAAGTGTCAGGACCCACTTGAAAACCTACCAGGTTTTGAGGCAGGTTCCCATAACGACCAAAGTTAGCTCACCTAGTTCTCCTAACAAAATCTGAAGAAACACATGTGACAAAAGTGTTTAGGATCACAACTTGTTTTATGACCATACCGGCCAACAATGCTTTTCACTTCCATTACGTTGAAACATACCAACTCCACCTTGATATCTCTATTAAATCAGGTCAAAATCTTCCTCAGCAGACACCATCATCTCTCATGGCTATCGCACAAGAAATTCTATGGAGATTACTAGTTTGGGAACGCCAGAGTACTCACCAGATATCATTCACCCAGGACACTCATCATTAAACATGACTTATGTCTGAAAGAGAAAAGGTAAAAACACATGGTTATTACCTGGTCAACTGCAACAAAGCAATGGAACCCAGAAGTGTTAGGTACACAGTCGTCGCTTCCTTAGGAACATGACGATTGGCTGGACTGTGCTGTGGTATATGCCCACTTCATCCCTGACCCCTATACCTATTGGATGCCTGCATAACTACTGTGGAGAAGCTTTCTGGAGATAGACTCACTGTGATTTAAAAGGCACACTGTGGAAAATGGGTGTCATACACGTCTTACACTACCTAGACAACTGCACATTGCCTTGGTCAATGGCTTTGGTTGGAGGTTCATGACCATTACCTGGACACTTATAGATGTCGATGACACCTTCTTCCCATAAAGAGATACCTTCAAACATTCAACAGTCATTAATGTGGAGACAGACCACAGGAGAAATGACCTGGAAGTCTACCTATCTATCACTAGCAATATAATAAAAGCTGAAGCGACCCTTAGGGCTGAATGACCAGAAACACTGGTCATTTGATGTGCACGGACCACAAGAGGGCAGATATTCAATGCAGCAGCTGCCCACTGGTGGTCAGTGTGCTCCCACAGGGTGAGCGCCACACAGGCAAAATCCCAGGCTCATTGCTTTTAAGCACAGAGGTGGTGGTGGGAGCCTCGCCCACCTACACGGCAGCCCTAAGGAGCAGTGAACAGAGCGTTAAGTAGCAGCGAGCAGGCAGGTGGTAATGAGTGTGGGGTCCCAGAATGTGAGAGAGATGTCTGACTGCGGGCCTAAGCTGGCAGTGGACATCCCCCGAGGGTCCTGAACTGCAAGAGGGTGCAGGCTGGCTGAGGGACCCTCGAACCCCAGGGCACAAAATTTTGAGCAACGGGCCTCTAGTGGGGGCATAAAAGGCAATCTCTGAGCAGACAGGTGGCAACAGCCCATGGTCACTAAAATTGCTGGGGTCAAAGGAATCTAAAATGCCAACAGGCCCAAACACAATAAAGTCCAAAAAGCATTACTCACATCCATCATGCTCTCATGAGTGACTGTCACAGAATCTCATATGTGAGTACTAGGAAGGATTTCACTGGCCAGCTGCAAAACAATAACACGGTCTTAGTGAAACCATACACACTTACCTAGAACCTAAGATGAGATGGTCTGTAGGATGCGTAAGGCACACGTCATCACTTACCCGGATTCAAACACTATCCAGGCAATGGTCATCATGAAGTTCACCATGGTATCTAGACCGCAACCTGGAAAACACAGGATGCCATGTGTGTCCAGAGTCACACCTTCTAAAAACAGAAACTACAAATAGCTTTGTTCTGGGAGAGTATTGCACACCCCAACTCTACCTGGCATCTCGCAGTCCTCTCAGATCTATGCCACTGCCAGAGACATCTTCATCTGCTGGCTGGTCCCCTAAGAGAAAGACAAAATCAGTGACTAATGTGACTTGGGAGATCCGTGGTACTTAACACTGATTATCTTCCAATCGCTCAGCAATCCTGTAGTTCAACTTAAGTTTTGTCTAACATACCAAACTGGAGATTCAATATGGTTGCTAGTGCCTGTAAGGTCCTGAGAATTTCTTACCTGTCTCCTCCAAAATAAGACGTGGTAACAATGAGTGTGAGCACACATCACCACTTATCCTCATATGAGAAATGTCCCCCATTACCTGCCATGAACTTCATCGTCATCTCTTCTTCACAAGACACTGAAAAGCACACAAGATACATGTTAATACACAGAACTGTGTGTAGCGGGACACCCCTAATTAGCTGCGACACCTCTTTCTGTAAGACACCATCAACCCTGCCTGAATACTTTGCAGAACTCCAAGGTCCGAAAAATGGTCAGATATGACAACATTTCACCGGGGACACCTGCAACCTTTCCATGGTTAGTGCAGTGGTATGGCCAATTATGATCAGGACCTGCATATAACAATCCCTCATCCCTCCCAGGGATAAAGGAAAATGTTCCCTAAATATCACGTGAAAAACCTGATTCCTGCTAAATCTGAGGATAAATATTTCCTACCTGAGTACCTGCAAAAAGAGAGGGTCACGTCAATTTCGTTGGGAAAAGAATTAGCGCTCACCTAGCCATCTGCAGATCAGAGGGCTCATGCTGAGGTTGAAGTCACATCACCACTTCCCTGTATAATAACCGAGTCCTTTGTTCCGGGGCAACGTTAAATCATGATCATTTCATCACAGGAACCCGAAAGTCATAAAATGTCTCTAAAGGACAAATATTTCCCCATCAGGATACCCATAAGCTTCCTCGTCCACTATGAGACACATTAACTCTACATGGATAAGTGAAGATACCAAGAGTCGACAACACTGTCACAAATGCGTCACATTGGGATTGTACACTTGAGAAAAGCCTATGATCAGTACTGCAGGCTGGCAACAAGGATAAGTACCAGTGTGTCTGCAGTCCTCAACTGTGCACAGTAGGATACGTGATCCTTCTCTGAAATAGAAAATTTTAAACTCCTACTTAAGAGGATTGGCAAGGATACCATCATTTCTCACCTAAATCCATGCAAGGGAATCAGGGCCACAACGAGTGCTAGCACATGGCATCACTTACCTAGACATGGGAGCATCACATGGTCTGCGCTGGGCTTTTGTAGGGGGAGGGTGGATGAATGACTGGTACTGCGAGCTACAGTACCATAGTACCAGTCAGTCATCCATTCTCCCCTACAAACATGGTAATTAACACAAGTGTTAAGAGCCTCTTCACTTAACCTCACCTTGAGTATTAAATGATATGCACAGTGGTATGACCCCCTTGAACACTTACCAGGTTTAGACGTAGGTTCCCTTAATGACCATAGTTAGCTCACCCAGTTCAATGGCTTTGGCTGGAGACTCCTGACCATTACCTGGATACTTGTAGATGTTCGATGACACTTTCTAGTCATCAAGAGATATCTGCAAACATTCCGTGGTCATTCATGTGGAGATGGACCATGGAAGACGTTACCTGGAAGTCTACCTAGCTATTGCTATCTATATAATAAAAGCCACAGGATCCCTTAGGGCACAATGTCCAGAAACACTGTTCGCTATGATGTGCACTGACCATCATGGAGCAGACGCCCAACACAGGAGCTGCCCTGTGGTGGTCAGTGTGCGTCCACAAGGAGAGCGCCACACAGGCATAACCTGGGCTCATGACTGGCAAGCACAGTGGTGGTGGTGGTATCCTCCCCTGCCTGCATGGCAACCCTAAGCAACAGTGAAAATAGCGGTACATTTCAGCGTGCAGGCAGGTGGTAACAAGCATGGAATCCCGGACTGTGAGAGGGGATGTCTGACTCTGGGCCTAAGCCAGCAGTTGGACATCCCCTGATGGGTCTGAACATGTGAGAGGGTACAGGGCTGGTTCAGGGACCTCTGACTCCCAGTGCACAACATTTCATGCACTAGGCCTCTTGCAGGGGCATAAAAGGCAATGTATGAGTCAAATGGATTCCAAGCCTTTACCCACTGGGACGCTGGTAAGCAACCTCGTCCCCTATGAGAAACATCAACTCTACCTGTGTATGGATAGTTAGCCAGAGTCAACATCACTGTGACAATCCTGTCACTTGTGAATTGGAAACCTGTGAATAGCCTATGATCAGTAGTATGGGTTGGCAAGCCAGGATAACTATCAGTGTACCTGAATTCCTAGGAAATGAACAGTAGGAAACATAACCCTACTCTAAAATGGAAAAGTATAAACTCCTAATTAAGACAACTGGCAAGGAATCCATCGTTGCTTACCTGAATCCCTGCAAAGGAATCATGGCGATAACGAGTGCTAGCACACGTCATCATTTACCTAGACATGTGGGCATCACATGGTCTGCTCTGAGCTTTTGTAGGTGGAGGGCAGCCACATGGCAGGTACTGTGGGCAGCCATTACCTCAGTACCACACATGCTGCCAACCGCCCCCTGCAAACGTGGTAGTTAACACAAGTGTTAAGAGCAGCCTATGCACTAAACATCACCTTTAGTATCAAATGATTTGCACCAAAGTAGGACCCACGAAAATGCTCACCATGTTTTGGAGGCAGGTTCCCATAATGACCATAGCTAGCTCACCCAGTTCTCCTCATAAGAATCTGAAGAAACGCATGTGACAAAAGGGTTTAGGACCACAACTTGTTTTATGATCACACATGCAACAATGCTTTTCAATTCCATTAAAATGAAATACAACAACTCAACTATGAAAACTGTATTAAATCATGTCAAACTCTTCCTCAGCAGACACTATCATCTCTGATGGATATCCCTCAAAAATACTATGGTTACTATTAAGGAGTTTGGGAACGCCAGGGTACTCACCGGATATCATCCACCCAGGACACTCAGCACTACACACGTCTTATTTCTGAAAGAGAAAAGGTAAAAACACATAGTTATTACCTGACCAACTGCAACAGAGCGATAGAATCAGGAAGTCTTAGGTGTAAGGCCGTCACTTCCTTAGGAACAGGACGATCGGCTAGTCTGTGCTATGGCCCACTTCATCCCTGACCCCAGTACCTCCTGGAAGCCTGCATAACTACCGAAGATAGGCTTCCCGGGGATGGGCTCACCGTGACCTGAAGGAACACTGTGGGAAATTAGTGGCATACACATCTTAGCTACCTAGACAACTGCACATTGCCTTGGTCAACGGCTTTGGTTGGAGACGCATGACCATTACATGGATCTTGTAGATGTCAATGACCTCTTCTTCTCACCAAGAGGTACCGGCAAACATTCCATAGTCATTAATGTGGAGATGGACCATGGGAGAAATGACCTGGAAGTCTACCTATCAATCTATCAGTACTGGGCATATTGGCAATCTCTGAGCAGGTAGAAGGCAACAGCACATGCTCACTAGGACTGCTTGGGTCAAATGGATTCTGAACTGCCTACAAGTCCAAAAGACACACATATCATGAAATCCAAAAAACATCATTATTCACGTCCATCAGGTTCTAATGAGTGACTGTCACAGAATCTCTTACCTAAGACTTCACGGGTCAGCTGCAAAACACTAACACGGTCTTAGCGAAACCATACACACCTGCCTATAAATCTGAAGGTCAGTTGGTCAGTATGATGCGTATGGCACATGTCATCACTTACCTGGATTCAAGCTCCATCCAAGCAACTGTCATCATGAAGATCACCATGGTATCTAGACCACAACCTGGAAAACACAGGATGCCATTAGTGTCAAGACTCACACCTTCAAAAAATAGAAACTGCAAATAGCTGGGTTCTGGCCACCACTGCACAGCCTGACTCTACCTGGTATCACACAGTCCTCTCAGGTCTATGTAAATGCTGGAGAAACCATCTGCTGGCTGATCCCCTCAGAGAATGAAAAATCCAATGATTAATGTAACTTGGGACATTCGTGGTAGTAACTCTGATATCTTTGAATCGCTCAGCAATCCTGTAGTTCAACTTAAGTTTTGTGTAACATACCAAACTAGAGAATCAATATGGCTACTAGTACATATACGGTCCCTAGAATTTCTTACCTGACTGCAGCTAAACAAGTCATGGTAACAACGAGTGTGAGAACACATCACCACTTTTTCCATATGAGAAATGGCCCTGTTAACCGCCAGTAACTTCATCGTCAACTCTTCTTCACAAGACCCTGAAAACACACAAGATACGGGTGAAAACACAGAACTTTTGAGCATACTTGGTTCACCGAGATCTCCTAGAAGGTGTAGCAGGATACCCCTGATAAGCTGCGACACTTCCTTCTGTAAGACACCAACAACCCTGCCTGAATACCTTGCAGAACTCCAAGGTCCGGACCATGGTTAGATATAACAACATTTCACCAGGGACACCTGCAATCTTTCCGTGGTTAGTGCTGTGGTTCAGCCTATTATGAGCAGGACCTACATACAGCAATCCCTCATCCTACCCAGAGATAAAGAGACATGTTCTCTAAAATATCACAGGCACAACCTGCACCTTGCGAGGTTGCTGAGGACTATCATTTTCTACGTTTCACAACGTGTGTCTTTTGGACTTGTAGGCTAGTACCTGTAGAGTCCCAAAGAAGAGGGGGTCACCTCAATATTTTTGGGAAAAACGTCAGTGCTTACCTAGCGATCTGCAGATCAGAGGGCTCATGTTGTGGTTGAAGCCCACATCACCACTTAACTACATTAACAGCCACGTCCTTCGTTCCGGGGCAAACCTTTCCCAACCAGGACAGAGGTAAGCAACCTGGTCCACTAGGAGAAAATTCAACTCCTGTAGTTACCCAGAGTCGACATCACTGTCACAAACGCGTCACTCTGGGTTGGATACCTGTGAAAAGCCTATGATCAGTACTGTGGGTTGGAAACCAGGATAAGTACCAGTGTGCCTGAATTCCTGGAACATGCACAGAAGAAAACGTAAACCTTCTATAACAAAGTAAATATTAAACTCCTACTTAAGAGGATTGGCAAGGAATGCATCATTTCTTACCTGAATCCCAGCAATGGAATCATGGCGACAACAAGTGTAAGCACATGGCATTACTTACCTAGACATGTGGGCATCACATGCTCTGTGCTGCACTTCTGTAGGGGGAGGAGGGCGCCATGGCTGGTCCTGTGGGCAGCTATTATCTCAGTACCACTAATGGCACCAACCTCCGCCTTCAAACATAGTAGTTAACACAGGTGTTAAGAGCATCCTCTTCACTTAACCTCACCTTGAGTATCAGATGATGTGCACAGCGGCAGGATCCACTTGACCACCTACCAGGTTTACTGTCAGGTTCCCATAACGACCATTGTTAGCTCACCGAGCTCTCCTCACAAGAATCTGAAGAAACACATGTGACAAAAGTGTTTAGGACCACAACTTATTTTATGACCACTCCTGCCAACATTGCTTTTCACTTCCACTGTGATGAAACACACCACCTCAACCTTGATAACTCTGTTAAATCGGGTCAAACATTCCTCAGCAGAAACCATCATGTCTAATGGGTATTCCTCAAAAAATCCAATGGAACGCCAGGGTACTCACCGGATATCATCCAGCCAGGACACTCAGCATTAAAGATGACGTATGTCTTAAAGAAAAAAGGTAAAAATGCATGGTAACTACCCAACCACCTGCAACAAAGTGGTAAATCCAGGAAGTGTTAGGTACACAGGCATCGCTGAGTTAGGAGCATGAAGGTTGTCTTATTTGTCCTGTGGTGTAGGCCCACCTCATCCTTGACCCCTGTACCTACAGGATGGCTGCATAACTACCGTGGAGGCTTCATGGGGATGGGCTCGACATGACCTCAAAGACAGACAGTGGATAAAGGGTGGCGTATACGTCTTAGGCTACTTAGACAACATCACATTGCCTTGGTCAATGGGTTTGGTTGGAGACTCATAACCATTACCTGGATCTTGTAGATGTCGATGCTACCTTCTTTTCACAGAGCGATACCTGCAAACACTCCACGGTCATTAATGTGGAGACTAACCATGGGAGAAATGAACAGGAAGCCTGCCTATCAAACTATCAGTATGAAGGCATAAAGGCAATATCTGAGCAGGGACACAGATATAGCCCAAGTCCACTAGTATTGCTTAGGTCAAATGGAGACTGAACTGCATACAGGCTCAAAAAACAGTCACTATGAAGTCCTAAAAATATCATTATTCACATCTATCATGCTCTCATGAGTGACTGTCACAGAATCTCATACCTAAGTCCTGGACTTAACGGGTCAGCTGCAAAACAATAACATGGTCTTAGCGAAACCAATCACACAATTACCCAGACATCTGAAGATCAGATGGTCTGTAGGATGCATAAGGCACATGTTTTGACTTGGATTCAGGCCCCCTCCGGGCAATAGTCGTCATGAAGTTCCCCATGGTATCTAGACCGCAACCTGGAAAACACACGATGCCATTAGTGTCCAGACTCACACGTTCGAAAAATAGAAACTGCCAATAGCCATGTTGGGGCCAACACTGCACACCCCAACTCTACCTGGCATCTCCCAGTCTCAGATCATTGCCATTGCCGGAGACACTTTCCTTTGCTGGTTAGACCCCTCAGAGAAAGAAAAATCAAAAGTGATGACTTCGGAAATCCGTGGTACTTACACAGATATCTTCCAATCGTTCAGCAATCCTGTAGTTCAACTTAAGTTTAGTCTAACGTAAATTAACTGGGGATTCAATATGGTTGCCCATACCTGCAGTGTCCATAGAATTTCTTACCCGACTCTTGGTAAACAAGTCATGGTAACAGTGTGAGGATACATTACCACTTTTCTGCATGTGAGAAATGTCCCCCATTAACTTTGTCATCTTCTCTTCACAAGTCCCTGAAAAAAACACAAGATAGGTGTGAAAACATAGAACTTTGTGGAGCGGGATCCCTGCAACCTTTCCATGGTTAGTGCTGTGATTAGGCCTGTTATGTTCAGGAATTATATAGAGCATTCCCTCATCCCTCCCAAGGATGAAGAAAAAAGTCTCTAAAATACCACATGAACCTGGAGCTTGCTAGGCTGCTGAGGACAATCATTTCCTACCTGAATACCTGCAAAGAAGAGAGGATTACCTCAATTTTGTTGGGAAAAACATCAGTGCTCACCTAGCGATGTGCACATCAGAGGGCTCCTGCTGTGGCTGAAGCCCACATCACCACTTACCTGCGTAACAGCCACATCCTTATTATTCCTGGGCAATGTTACTGTCATTGTGATTTGCTCACAGGAACCTGAAAGTCATGAACAGTCTGTAAATGATGAAATTTCCCCTCCAGGAAGCCCGTAATCAACCTCGTCCACTATGAGACACATCAACTCCACCAGGATAGGTGTAGTCATCCAGAGTCAACAGTATTCTCAATAAGGTGTGACTTTGGGGTTGAACACCTAAAAAATGCCTATGATCATTACTGGGGGTTGGCAATGAGAGTAAGTACCAGTGTGCCTGAATTCCTGGAGCATGCACAGTAGGATACGTAAACCTTTTCTAAAATAGAAAATTTTATACTCCTACTTAAGAGGATTGGCAAGGATACCATCATTTCTTACCTGTATCCCTGCAATGGAAACATGGCAACAGTAAGTGTAAGCACATGGCATTACTTACCTAGACATGTGGGCATCACACGGACAGTGCTGTGCTTTTGTAGGAGGAAAGAGGCGGCATGGGTGGTACTGTGGGCAGCCATTACCTCAGTACAACACATACCGCCAACCTCCTCCTACAAACATGTTAACACAAGTGTTGAGAGTGTCCTCTTCACTTAACCGCAGCTTGAGTATCAGATGATGTGCACAGCGGCAGGACCCACTTGACCACCTACCAGGTTTACTGGCAGGTTCCCATAACGACCGTTGTTAACTCACCGAGTCTCCTCACAAGAACCTGAAGAAACACATGTGAGAAAAGTGTTTAGGATCACAATTGTCTTGTGACCACACCTGCACACAATGCTTTTGACTTCCATTACAATGAAACACACCAACCCAACCTTGATAACTCTATTAAATCAGGTCAACATTTTCCTCAGCAGACACCATCATCTCTCACGGGTATCCCTCAAAAATTCCTATGGGAACGCCAGGGTCCTCACCCGATATCATCCAGCCAGGACACTCAGCATTGAACATGACTTATGCCTGAAAGAGAAAAGGTCAAACACATGGTTATTACCTGACCACCTACAACAAAGCCATGGAACCAGAGAGTGTGAGGTACACGTATTAGGTACACAGTCTTCGCTGCCTTAGTAACATAAAGCTCAGCTGGTCTGTGCTGTGCTGTAGGCTCACTTCATTCCAGATCCCGATACCTACTGGATGCCTGCATAACGACCGTGGAGAGGTTTCGGGGGATGGGCTCACCGTGACCTGAAAGACACTGTGGACAATGGGTGGCATTCACGTCCTAGGCTACCCAGGAAACTGCACATTGCCTTGGTCAGTGGTCGGCACTCTTATTAGTCGACAGAGCGAAATATCCACAGTACTTCTTCAGATTAGACTCATCCAGGACGAAAACCGATTTCTGCACATGGTCAACAAAGTTTGAATCGCACTGTACGCGCGACCACACGTGGTATTTTGCGGAAGAGCCACACTTTAAGGCCAAAGAGCCGCATGTGGATCACAAGGCGCAGTTTCCCGACCGCGGTCCTTGGTCAACGGTGTTGGATGGAGACTCATGACCATTACCTGGATCTTGTAGATGTCGATGACACCTTCTTCTCACCAAGAGTTACCTGCAAACATTCCACGGTCATTAATGTGGAGACGGACCATGGGAGAAATGACCTGGAAGTCTCCCAATCAATCTATCAGTGTGCGGGCATAAAGGCAAACTCTGAGCAGGGAGAAGGCAACAGCCCATGATCACTAGGACTGCTTCAGTCAAATGTAGTCTGAAATGCCTACAGCGTAAAAAGCACACTATGGAGTCCAAAAAACATCATTATTCACATCATTCAAGCTCCCATGAGTGACTGTCACAGAATCTCATACCTGAGCCCTAGGAAGGACTTCACGGTCAGCTACAGAACAGTAACACGGTCTTAGTGAAACCATGCACACTTACCCAGACAGCTGAAGGTCAGAAAGCACATGTCCACTTACTCAGATTCTGGCATCACCCGAGCAATGGTCTCATAAAGTTCACCATGGTATCTAGTCCGCAACCTGGAAAACACAGGATGCCATAGGATTCCAGACTCACACCTTCTAAAATTAGAAACTGAAAAAAGCTATGTTCTGTACAACACTGCACACCCCAACTCTGCCTGGCATCTTGCATTCCTCTCAGATCTATGCCAAGGACACCTTCATCTGCTGGCTGGTCCCCTTAGAGACAGAAAAATCAAGTGAATTAATATGACTTTGCAGCTC
>NW_006289164.1:97480-99427 GCF_000327345.1 Myotis davidii
ATCGCACTGTACGCGCGCCCACACGTGGCATTTTGCGGAAGAGCCACACTTTAAGGCCAAAGAGCCGCATGTGGATCACATGGCGCAGTTTCCCGACCGCGGTCCTAGGTCAACGGTGTTGGATGGAGACTCATGACCATTACCTGGATCTTGTAGATGTCGATGACACCTTCTTCTCACCAAGAGATATCTGCAAACATTCCAAGGTCATTAATGTGGAGTCGGATCTTGGGAGAAATGACCTGGAAGCCTCCCTATCAATCTATCGGTATGGGGGCATAAAGGCAATCTCTGAGCTCGAAGATGGCCAAAGCCCATGCTAACTTGTATTGCTTGCGTCAAATGGAGTCTCAACTGCCGCCAATGTAAAAAACACCCTATGGAGTCCAAAAAACATAATTATTCACATCATTCATGCTCTCATGAGTGACTGTCACAGAATCTCATACCTGAGTCCTAGGAAGGAATTCACGGGTCAGCTGCAAAACAGTAACATGTGTTAGTGAAACCATACACACTTACCCAGAAAGCTGAAGGTCAGAGGGTCTGTAGGTTTCATAAAGCACATGTCATCACTTACTCAGATTCTGGCATCACCCGAGCAATGGTCTCATAAAGTTCACCATGGTATCTAGTCCGCAACCTGGAAAACACAGGATGCCATAGGATTCCAGACTCACACCTTCTAAAATTAGAAACTGAAAAAAGCTATGTTCTGTACAACACTGCACACCCCAACTCTGCCTGGCATCTTGCATTCCTCTCAGATCTATGCCAAGGACACCTTCATCTGCTGGCTGGTCCCCTTAGAGACAGAAAAATCCAGTGAATTAATGTGACTTGGGAGATCCTTGGTACCTACACTGATATATTCCAATCGCTCAGCAATCCTGTATTCAACTTAATTTTTGTCTAACAAACCGAACCAGAGATTCAATATGGTTGCTAGTGCCTGTAGGGTCACTAGAATTCCTTACCTGATTCCGCTAAACAAGCCATGGTAACAATGAGTGTGAGGGCACATCACCACCTTTCCGCATATGATAAATGAAACGTGAACTGCCATGAAGTTCACAGTCATCTCTTCTTCAGAAGACCCTGAAAAACACACAAGATACATGTAAAAACACAGAACTTTGTGTAGTGGGACACCCCAGATTATGGTCGGATATGACAAATATTCACCACAGGACATCTGCAAACTTTCCATTGTTAGTGCTGTGGTTCGGCCTATTATGATCAGGACCTACAGACAGCAATCCCTCATACTTCGCAGACATAAAGAGATGTGATCTCTAAAATATCACAGGAACAACTTGCAGCTTGCTCAATTGCTGAGGACTATCATTTCCTACTCAGACCTGCAAAGAAGAGTGGGTCACCTCGATATTTTTGGGAAAACCTAGGCGCTCACCTAGCGATGTGCACATCAGAGGGCTCCTGCTGTGGCTGAAGCCCACATCACCACTTACCTGCGTAACAGCCACATCCTTATTATTCCTGGGCAATGTTACTGTCATTGTGATTTGCTCACAGGAACCTGAAAGTCATGAACAGTCTGTAAATGATGAAATTTCCCCTCCAGGAAGCCCGTAATCAACCTCGTCCACTATGAGACACATCAACTCCACCAGGATAGGTGTAGTCATCCAGAGTCAACAGTATTCTCAATAAGGTGTGACTTTGGGGTTGAACACCTAAAAAATGCCTATGATCATTACTGGGGGTTGGCAATGAGAGTAAGTACCAGTGTGCCTGAATTCCTGGAGCATGCACAGTAGGATACGTAAACCTTTTCTAAAATAGAAAATTTTATACTCCTACTTAAGAGGATTGGCAAGGATACCATCATTTCTTACCTGTATCCCTGCAATGGAAACATGGCAACAGTAAGTGTAAGCACATGGCATTACTTACCTAGACATGTGGGCATCACACGGACAGTGC
>NW_006289164.1:101528-101897 GCF_000327345.1 Myotis davidii
CTGTGGCTGGGCTCACCGTGACCTCAAAGACACACTGTGGGACATGGGTGGCTTATACATCTTAGGCTACCTAGACAACTGCACATTGCCTTGGTCAATGGCTTTGCTTGGAGACTCATAACCATTACCTGGACCTTGTAGATGTCGATGACACCTCCTTCACACCAAGAGATATCTGCAAACATTCCAAGGTCATTAATGTGGAGTCGGATCTTGGGAGAAATGACCTGGAAGCCTCCCTATCAATCAATCGTTATGGGGGCATAAAGGCAATCTCAGGGCCCGAAGTCAGCCAAAGGCCATGCTCACTTGTATTGCTTGCGTCAAATGGAGTCCCAACTGCCTACAATGTAAAAAACACACACTATG
>NW_006289165.1:0-1627 GCF_000327345.1 Myotis davidii
GAACATTTAAGACAGTGGTTCCAACATGGAGCATATGCCACAAAGGGGAGAAATTTGATTTTTAAGGGCAGACATTTGAGAATGAGTTATTAACAGCTAATTTCTTTATTTTCATGGTTCTAGAAGCCTCATGTACAGTATATACATGTATATTGTAACATATTTATGCATTTCAGTTGTCTACTAGTATTATGTTTTGAAACTTTACTTGCTATTTTTTCATATCACTTCATATTATTTTTTAAAACCATTTCTTAGTGATTTTTCCCTCTGTACTTCAGCTGTTCTTAGTGACTTTTCCCTTAGTACTTCAACTCTCCTTTCATGGTTTTATTTTTCTCTTTCATGGATGCCATGTTCTTTGGAAGCGTGTTTAGACCAAGTTAACGGCCTTTTAGGCCCCTCCACGTGAATAGGAGCTCACTTTTTGAGCAATAGGAATCCTATGTCACCAGGGAGGCGGCATCAGGATTTAGAGAAGTTTACATGGGCCTGGCCAAAAAAAGGTGGGAAACCACTGCTTTAAGATCTACCCTCATAGCTGTGCATTACATCCTGATGACTTGGGTATTTCTTAGCTGGAAGTTTATGCCTTTTGACCATCTTCCTCCATTTCATCCTCTCAATTGCAGACATTTCGCTGCAGCATGGTCAGTATCCTGTCACTAGACACACCCAGGCACATGGAGGACTGCGCGTCAGAACTGAGGCGTGAGAATTAATGCGGGACTTCAATGGACAGCTGTCCTTTCATGTCCACAAGGATCAGAGAGGTACATGTATGTTAGTATATGTGCTGATGATCTAACGTAGAACTAGATGTTCTAAATCACATAATGACATCAAAGGATGTACTTCCTACTTTCCCGTCGAGTTCCACTTCCTGAGCACTCCGTAATAATTTCATTAGAAAAGCCTTCTTCTACCTTTTCGTAGAATAAAACAAGAGCAGTTGACTAAATAAGAGGACATGCCCCCAAGAGAATGAGAAAATCCTAATGGGGACCAGGAGGAAAGAACTGAATGCTTTTCACATGAAACACTAGCTGTTCTAACGCAGAGCTGCTGGGCCACAGGCTGGCTTTGAGTCATTCTCAGTCTCCCAGTCCCTTGGGCACTTTGGTTTCGACAGTTGGGCTGATCACGCTGGTGGGGTAAGTGCTGTCCAAAGGCACTTTGCCTCCATCCCACACAGATCGCCTCCTCTGGCCCCTTTCTCCAGTGTGTTCCAGAGGGGCCTGAGCTCAGTGACAGGACCTGGAGAGAAACCTGAAAATTCTTTACAATCGGGTTAAATTATAAAATAACTTCCATTTTCCTTCAGTGAGTGACATATCCCCTCTGTAAAGATTCACCTATTATACTCTCCAATCAGCAGCTACAAGCCTGTCACATCATTAGTTAACAAGGAAACTGCTCCATGAGGTGTCCCCAGAATCACAGGCTTTCCCAGTATTGAAACACCTGGAAGATCACAGTGGCTTTAACTGTGAGAGGCTAAGTCATTTCCCCAAATCTGCAACGCTAAGTTCAGGGACAACAGCAAAATAAGCCCCTCAGAGAAAGACAAGCTACTCCTGCTCGTCAGTGAGATCCACATGATCTCACTCATATGTGGAATCTGATG
>NW_006289166.1:0-384 GCF_000327345.1 Myotis davidii
AGGAGTATTATTTGTTTCTATCCTGATTTTTTTCCCCTCTTGTTATTTTGCCATCCAAAGAATGCTACAAAAACTAAATCAAACATCGGCAACAGCAGCTAAATGAGTGCCGGAAAAAGAGAATGGTGGGACACTTTGGATTTCGATAGTGAGATTGGTGGTGAGACAGTAGAAAGCTATAATATGTAAGTGAGATGGGAGATGCAGGATTTAGGGACTAATTTAGTGAAGAGTCAAGGATGACCGAATTTTTCACATGAGTCACTAACACGATGTTTGTTTAAAGGAAAGATGATATATGCATATCGTTGCATTTGAGAATCTCAACCCTCAATGTGTATAGGATATTCTGGAAAGTTTTAAAAGATACAAATACCCCACCTT
>NW_006289167.1:0-345 GCF_000327345.1 Myotis davidii
GGAGCAAAGAATTTTCAGTAAACATCAGAGGCTGGCCCAGATGTCAATGACTGGAGCCCTGCCTTGGTCTGGCACCCTTGCTCACCTTCTCCATTATCCTGCCATGGTTGACGCCCGCCATGTTCTGTGCTCTGCCACCTGCTGCTGACACCCGCCATGGTCAGTGCTTATCCCCTGGTGGTCAGCACACATCATAGCAACCAGTTGGTCAGTTGTTCAACAATTAGGTCTATTTGCATATTAGCCTTTTGTTATATAGGACTAGAGGCCCGGTGCATGAAATTCGTGCAGAGAGGGGGAGTCCCTCATCTAGGCCTGCACCCTCTCCAATCTGGGACTCCTTGG
>NW_006289168.1:0-243 GCF_000327345.1 Myotis davidii
CACACACACACACACACACACACACGTACCAAACATTGGCTCAGGTCCTGAAAAGCAAAAAACAAAAAACAAAAACAAAAAAAAACCCAAACAACAACAAAAAACAAAAATCAAAACAGAAAACAGAGGAGATGACTGTGAAGGAAGCTGGATATTGGTCCTTTAAGTGCAGATATCACATTATTGACCTTGAGCTGATACCATGGCAGTATAAAATATACCCTGGACTGTAATTCATGTGTT
>NW_006289169.1:0-416 GCF_000327345.1 Myotis davidii
ATTCAAATCAAAATCATCGGCCACAGGCAAGACAGCTCCTTGGTCTGGGCTGTCTCCTTGCCTGTGGGCCAGTTTTCATATCACAATTATGTGCTGCAGCAAAGTGGATCCTCTTGCCGGGCTGTCTGGAATGAACCACGATCACGATCACGATAATGAATCATTGCTGGAGGCATGGAGGCTTCTGGGTCTCGCAATGTCGCCTTGCCTGCGGCCCGTTATCATGATTCGAAAACTGGGGTGCATCCAAGGCTGCATTCTGAGACCCATAAGCTGCCCTGCCTGCACCCAATATCGTGATCGTGATCGTGATCTTGATTGGAAGACAGGCCACAGGCATGTCGGCTTCTGCGTCTTGAATGCCACCTTGCCAGCGGCCCAAATTTCAAATCATGATGACGGACCACAGGCAAGGT
>NW_006289170.1:0-255 GCF_000327345.1 Myotis davidii
TGGCTAGTTGAGATTAATTTTCTTAGAGTTCTGAAGGCTGGAAGTCCAAGACCAGGGTGCAAGCATGGTTGGTTTCTGAGTAGGGCTCACTGCCTGACTTGCGGACAGCTGCTTTCTGAGAGAGAGAGAGAGAGAGAGAGAGAGAGAGAGAGAGAGAGAGTTAGTTAGTTCTTTGGTAGCTCTTATAAGGGCGCTCAGCCCATCATGAGGGCCCAATCCTCGTGACCTCATCTAAACCTAATTACCTCCCAAAGG
>NW_006289171.1:0-868 GCF_000327345.1 Myotis davidii
AGCAGCGGGTCCAAGGGAAACATGAAAGGCCACCATGAAGTGGGGACAGGAGCCCTGGGGAGCACACCTGTGGCTGCCATTCACCTCAGCCTGACTGCCTGGCTCTCCATCTCTAGGGACTAATGCAGCAGCATCTCGGGTGGCTGTGCCTGGTCCATGAGGACCTCATCCTGCCCCGTCAGTTGCTTATGGTGCGCCCCCAGGCATATGGGGTCCTGCATCAGGGTCTTCTGGAGTTCAGTCAGCTGATCCTGCTACTCCCCTAGCTCTTCAAGCTCCCACTCCTCAGCCCCCTGCTGGTTCTAGAGGCCCAGAATAGAAGGTTCTTCCTGCCCCAGAGTGAAAAGGTGAGGATGCCTCACTGGGTGCAGGCTCCGGGGAGTCACAGATTCTGCATCCCTGTACCCCCACAAGCAATGATGGGCCAAGAGCAGGGCATTTGCAGACCCCAAAAGAGCAGGGACCCTCAGGGGAGGCACCAGGAATTAAGGAACTGCACTGGGCCAGGCCCAGGGCAAGAATTGACCATCACATGGTGCTACATTGCGTCCTGCTCCCTCTCCATACACGGGACTTTTAGGGGCAAATGATGCCCGTTCTCTGGATCACTTGATTACACTCTCTACTTTTAAAAGCCTGTTGAAAAGAAAAAGGGGGAGTAGCCCTAGCCTGTTTGCCTCACTGCATAGAGCATTAGCCTGTGGACTGAAGGGTTCTGGATTTGATTCCAGTCGAGGGCACATGCCCAGGTTGCCTGCTCAGTCCGTAGTGTGGGAATGCACAGGACGCAGAATCAATGACTCTCATCATTGCCATTTCTATTTCTCTCTTCCATCTACCCCTCTGAAATCAATAAAAATATATTTAA
>NW_006289172.1:0-693 GCF_000327345.1 Myotis davidii
AATCAACAAATGACAAGTGCTGGAGAGGATTCGAAGAAAAAGGAACCCTTGCGCACTGCTGGTAGGAATGCAGACTGGAACAGCCACTGTGGAAAAGAGTATGGAGTTTTCTCAAAAACTAAAAGTGGAACTTCCATTTGACCCAGTGATCCCACTTCTAGGAATATATCCCAAGAAATTAGAAATACCAATCAGAAAGGATATATGCACCCGTATGTTCATAGCAGCACAACTTACAATAGCTAAGATTTGGAAACAGCCCAAGTGCCCATCAGCAGATGAGTGGATTAAAAAACCGTGGTACAATTACACAATGGAATACTACACTGCTGTAAAAAAGAAAGAACTCTTACCATTTGCAACAGCATGAATGGACCTGGGGAAATAAGTCAGTCAGAGAAAGATAAATGTCACATGATCTCACTCATATGTGGGATGTAATGATCAACATAATTTGATGAAAAAGAATAGATCAATCTAGAGACAAATGGTTGGGAAGGGAAAAGGGGTTAGAGAGCAACCAAGGGACTTATATGCATGCATATTAGCATAACCTATGGACACAGACACTGGGGTGATGAGGCCTTGCCTGGGCTGAAAAGGGATGGGGGAGGGGGTCAATTGGGGAAATGGGGAAAAAATGTAAATCTTTAGACAAAAAAAAAATGGTGGTACATCTACAGGATGGAATAC
>NW_006289173.1:0-211 GCF_000327345.1 Myotis davidii
AGCTTCCTGAGACTTCAGAATGCCTTTGTGCACGCATCCCTGAACCGGAGGTGGGAGCCGTCAGTTGGTCAGCTCCCAATATAGAGGGGCCATGCGAAAGTCCACGGCCAGCGTGGCTTTTCCCGGGGTTCAAAGGCTTGGAGGAAGAGCTGATGCACAAATGATACACAAGAGGAATTACTATTTTTAATACCAGGGAAAACCAGAGGAA
>NW_006289174.1:0-258 GCF_000327345.1 Myotis davidii
TAGCCAACCAGGACCAGCAGTGGGGGTCAGGCCTGTCCCCGTGTAGAGGACAGTGAGCTCAGCATGTTGGGCCAGAGCCTGTTAACACCCGGCCCAGAGAAGCCCATGCGTTTCACTGCAATTTGCCAGGGAGCCGGGTCCAGCAACACCAGATATAGGCCCTCCGTGTCCAAATCCCCAGCAAGGACCACAGGGCCATTTCTGCCAGGGTATCACTTATGACGACAGTGCCCATCAAGGGCCTGGCCAGCAGTGTGG
>NW_006289175.1:0-536 GCF_000327345.1 Myotis davidii
ATTATGATTATGAAGGAGGGAAAAGTACAGTAGTAGAAACAAATCACTAAGTATTAGATTCTGTACTAAGCACATTTAGCCAGTAGTCCTGCTAACTGTATGTTGTTATTTTATGACAGCATTTGTCAAACACTTTTGGTCTCATGACTGCTATAACCTGAAAAATTATTAGACTCAAAGTGACATTGTTTTGGTGGGTCATACCTATCATTAGTAACTTGTATAATAAAATAAAACTAAGAAAAACTAAAGTATTAATTCATCTAAAGTAATAATAAGCCCATTACACGTTAATAACATAAAAATATTTTTAAATAAAAATAAATTAGCCCTGGCAGGTGTGACTCAGTTAGTTGGAGCATCCTCCCATACACCAGAAGGTTCCATTCTGGTCAGGGCACATACCCAGGTTGCGAGTTGGATCCCCACTCTGGGTGTCTGGAGGAGGCAACCAATTGGTATTTCTTGCTCACATTAATGTCTCTCTCTCTCAAATAACTAACTAAATAAATCTATATCATAAAAGGCCTGTGGTC
>NW_006289176.1:0-487 GCF_000327345.1 Myotis davidii
AAGGTCCTTCACTAGAATGAAAGCCATCCTTAGTCTTCTTCAGCCAGTGAAGAGGGCGTACCATATTGTGGCAGCTCCTCGTTAAAATGCTTCCCCATGAGTCTATCCCTGCATATCCGAGCCTTGGCAGAGACACCAAGCCTGGGTGCTCGCCGGAAGCAAATCTCAGTCCCTACATCACACGCTTCTGAAGTAGTCGATGTTCGCGAAAAAGAGTAGCTGGTTATGGGGAGCAGCAGAGCGATTCAAAAAGCGGAGAGTGGAGAGCAGCTTAATTCTCTGCTGCAGGAGGTGGGGTAACAAAAGTGAACGTCGCTGAGGCAGGAAGTGTTTGGTTTCCGGCTTCGGAGGCCCTCCACTGCCTCTGTTGCTTGAATCGCTTATCCATTAGAGAGTTCGCGTCGAGTAGTAAGTAGCCTGTGGCGAATAAAGAGGCAAACCAGGGAAAGAATTCAAAGAGAGTAGAACTGCGAAATCGTTTGTTCTC
>NW_006289176.1:560-1447 GCF_000327345.1 Myotis davidii
CTCCCGTTGAAACTCGAGAAGGTACCTCTCCCTGCACGCAGGATCTCAGAGAGAAATGTGGAGAAAACCAGACAAGCTAGGGGATTGGCAAATGGGTGCATCCACCGTAGGTGATAACAGTGAGTGTAGAAGAGTGGGTGGAAGAAAGAATATGTTGTGCAGAGGGACGTAAGAGCACTTCCTTACCATGAAGACTGGGGTGCAATTTCTGTGGAACTGTCTGTGCAAAGGAAGGCTGACGAATCGTGGGGGAGAGGAGGAACTTCTAAAGCGTCCTACCATGTTTGCAGATAGCCAGGATAAAACATGCTGGGTCGAGACAACTCGAGCCAAGGGAGAGGAAATATGCGCTAATCCGGCCCCGGGGAAATCAGTCATTTTGGAAGGAACCCCAGAGGCACTGCTATCGTTGCCCTGCCCTTCAGCTGAGGGAGAAGCTCTTCATCTTGGACAGTGGACTGATGTAATCGAAAGGGAATACGAGGAGGGGCAATCAAGGATTAGTGCTTCTGTCCCCTATACTCTCCTTTCCCACACCTATCAGAGATGAAAAACTACTTAAGGACCGATGTCTCTTTCTCCGTACGCTCAAAACCGAACCCCCTCCTATTAAACTTGTATCCATGTCACGCTTGTGAGGCCCCCTCTTTATGCACGGGAGTGTACGTTGGCTCCAAAAGGATCGGACACAAAGCAGATTGTACATAAGTATATTTTGTGCATGCTGAGGTACTCTTGTGAGCAGTGTCAGCAGAAATAAGTTCGACGATCAGGCGTCGTGTTTTCGGTGTTGTTTATACAGTTTCTAAACCTCCTCTATTCTTCAGAATTCTCAAACAGCACCAGCGCCTTCTGACGACGTTGTCTTATTATTCATTCCTCTCGCT
>NW_006289177.1:0-458 GCF_000327345.1 Myotis davidii
AAACAGCAAGGATGGACCGGCTCCCGGCAGCAATCGAAGCGTGGGAGGACGGTGTTGCAGGCCAGGCAGCAAACACAGAACCCCGGGTGCCAGGGTTGCTGGCTGGCTTGCTTCCGGCGATCGCCATGATGATCAGAGGGCAGGAGGGCCAGAACACAGGCCAGGCAGCAACCCTGGACTCACAGCATGGCAATCAAAGGAAGGGTGTGCCTGGGTGCAGGCCACGTATCAACCCCGGACCCCCACCATGGCGATCGAGGGCGGGGGGGCCAGAGCGCCACCAAGGCAGCAACCCCAGAACCCCACTATGCAAATCGAAGGGCGGGGGGCCGGGGTGTAATCCAGGCAGCAACCGTGGACCCCCACCATGGCAATAGAAGTGCGGGATGGCCGAGAAGTGCGGGATGGCCGGCGCACAGGCCAGACAGCAACCGTGGACCCCCACCATTGCAATCGAA
>NW_006289178.1:0-637 GCF_000327345.1 Myotis davidii
AAATAAATAAATGGGACTGCATCAAAATAAAAATGCTTCTGCACACAAAAAAACCAAAACCCATCGACAAAACAAGATAGCCTGCTACATTGGAGAACATATTTGCCAATGTTCTCTCTAAAAAGGGTTTAATCTCCAAAATTTATAGGGAAGTCATACAACTTAACAAAAGGAAGATAAACAATCTAATCAAAAAAATGGGCAAAGGACCTAAACAGGCCCCCCCTTTTTTTACTTTAAATTATTTTTTTATATTAACATTCTTTTTTCATCTATATGTGCCCATCCATACTTTTTTTTTCCCTCTTCCCTTTTTTTTTTCCCCTTTAGGCACTTTTCAAAAGAGGACATATAGAAGGCCAAGAGACATTTGAAAAAACACTCAAAGTCACTAATCATCTGAGAGATGCAAATCAAAATGACAATGAAATACCATCTCACACTTGTCAGAATGGCTATCATCAACACTTATTATTTGTTGCCTTTTTGATAATAGCATTCTGACAGAAGTGAGGTGATGCTTCATTATAGTTTTGATTTACATTTCCATGATTATTAGTGAGGTTGAGCATTTTTTTTTTAATGTCTGTTGGCCACCCATATGTCTTCTTTGGAGAAATGTCTATGTAGGTCCTCT
>NW_006289179.1:0-311 GCF_000327345.1 Myotis davidii
AAATATTCTAACTTTTACTGAAAGACAACAGAGATGAGCAGCCAGCACCAGCTCTTATCAACAGAGCATATAATAGTATCCAGGTAACAGTATTACAAACAATACTGTCTTATAAGGAATGTGTTATAAGAATTGTCCCTGTTTCATGTAAGTAAAAACCATAACCTGGCATAGTCACAAACAGCCTTTAGCTGAGGAAGGGGTCAGAAGTGGAAGCCACGCATGTGGACATAGTCCCCCTCACAGGAAACGGAAGTTCGAGCTGGGACCCATTAAGTTTTCTGCAACAATCCTGATGCCCAGACACTTCC
>NW_006289180.1:0-596 GCF_000327345.1 Myotis davidii
AGAGAGGAAGCTGGAGAGGGAGCTGGAGGAAGCACCAAAAATCAATTTAAGGGCATCCATGGTTGCATTAAAGAGATCGCTGACTGCTGATTAAATTCTCTTGCAGGAATGTGTTTGCAAATGCAAATTGAGCCCTTTAAGGCTGGGGACTGGGGAGCGTGAGGGATGTGTTTTTAACGTGTGTTTCTCATATTCAAAATATTGCATTTCCGGCCAGGCCAGCGTTGCTCAATTGTTGAGCGTTAACCTATCAAGAAGGAGGTCATGGTTCCATTCCTGGTCAAGGCGACATGCCACAGTTGCTGGCTTGATACCCAGTAGGGGGCGTGCGGGATGTGGCTGATCCTTGATTATCTCTCATCATGGATGTTTCTCCCCCGCTCGCTTTTCCTTCCTCTCTGGGTCAATAAAACATTTAAAAAAACATTAAGCAAGTGTTGCATTCAGATTAAATGCACATTGTTTTAAAATAGTTTATTATATATTTTTGTTTTGTTTTAAACACCATGTGTGTAGTCATTTAAAGACGCCCTAGCCCACAAGCTGCTTTTGATCAGTGGATAGAGCATTGGCCTTTTTTTTCAAATATATTTTTA
>NW_006289181.1:0-379 GCF_000327345.1 Myotis davidii
GCATGTTTGTCTTTTATTAGTGTAGATTTTTAACGTGGTTGTGGGGGGGCAGCATGTACAGGTTTATTCCTGATGCTGCCATCTTGGATCTCCTCATTCTCCTTTTTGAAAAGTTTTCTTAATCATGCTTTCATTTCTTATTCCAGGTGAGCTCTTCAATCTCTATTATAAAAATCCCTTGGCCAGGACACTGTAATGTCATAATGACAAAAGACTGGTCACCAGGAGGCTGTGTGCAAGCCAAAGCTTGGGCGAGTGGGTGGTGCTGTGTGCCTGGGGAGGCATGTGCGGGTGGGCGGGGACTTGGGGTGTCTGTGGCATGGTGGGATCACTAGTATTCTTATAATTGTGATGGGCCAGTGGGCAAATATTTATGTGA
>NW_006289182.1:0-452 GCF_000327345.1 Myotis davidii
CCTATCTCCGGGCCTGATCAGAGAGGCATGGCTCATCAGCAGCCACCCCAGGGTTCTGGCAAGTAGGCTGAACTGCTGACCTCTCAGAGAGGGAGAGCTGCGGCTGCTGGTGAGGCCCAGAGAGAGAGAGAGGCAAAGGCTGATCAGCAGATGCCATGGAGGCTTCGGATCAGACCCTGCTTCTCTCTCCTGGCCTCGCCAGCACCTGCAGCAGCTGATCAGCCCTGTCTCTCTCGTTTTCTGAGAGGTCAGCAGTTCAGCCCACTTGCCAGCCCCTGCTCACCCGAGCCTGCTGCATGCGCAGTGTGCTGTTTGGTCGTCCCTTCAGTTGCTTTGGACATTACGGACCCTGGCTCTTTATATATCTAGGTTAGTAGCCCGGTGCAGAAAATTCATGCATGGGGGTGGAAGGAAAGGGGGCCCCTCAGTATGGCCTGCACCGTCTCCAATCC
>NW_006289183.1:0-597 GCF_000327345.1 Myotis davidii
TGGCGCTTCCTGCTCACCTGCTCCACCATCCCATCATGGTCTTGCTCTCATTGGAGCTCATCAAGGTGGGCGGCGCCTTCACTGCCACCCCTGCCAGAGCAGTGCTGCCAACACCTGCCATGTTCCAAGCCGTCCCCTGGTGGTCAGTGCATGTCATAGCGAGTGGTCGAACTCCCAATTGAAAAATTTGCATATGAGGCTTTTATTATATAGGACTAGAGGCCTGGTGCACAAATTTGTGCATCGGTGGGGTCGGGCCATCCTGCCCCCATTGGGGCCAATCAGGTCAGGCCAACCAGTCCCGCCCCCCATCAGGGTGTGGGGGGCCTATGGGGGGCGAGACCGGCTGGGGGGAGGGGCCCTGGGTGGTTGGTGGGCCAGTCCTGCCCCTGATCAGGGTTGGAGGGGCTAATCGGGGGCAGGGCTGGGCAGGGGGAGGGGCCTAGAGAAGACCCACTGAGCTGGAGCTGAGCATGAGCCCCAGGCTTCCCAGGGAGGATGGCTTCAGCAAGGAAACAGAAACCACCAGAAGGCTCTGTAAACAGGCCCTGAACTCCCTTTGGCCAGGTGGACTCAGAGCTGGTATCTCTGTGTGTA
>NW_006289184.1:0-458 GCF_000327345.1 Myotis davidii
GAGCCAAACCGGTTAGGGCTCTATGAGATTTTTATTTTCTTAGCACAATCCCTTTACTTTTCACCGAGTTCCCAGCCCCTTTCTCCTCTGACAGCCTTCAGCCTGTTGTCTGTATCTATACGTCTGTTCCTATTTTTTTGTTATTTTATTTTTGTGCATTAGATTCCACATATAAGTGAAATCATAAGTTACGTGTCTTTCTCTAACTGACTAATTTCACGTCACATAGCATAATACTCACCAGGTCCATCCATGCTGTTGCAAAGAGTAAGATTTCCTTCATTTCCATCCTTTTTACGGCTCAGTAGTATTCCATTGTGTTCATGTACCACAGCTTTTTCAGCCACTCCTCTACTGATGGGCATATATCCTATTGAATCAGTGTTTCAGGTTTCTTCAGGTATATTCTCAGAAGTGAAATTGAAGGGTCAGAAGGCAGTTCCATTTTTAATTTTTTG
>NW_006289185.1:0-406 GCF_000327345.1 Myotis davidii
GCCCGTGATCAGAGAACCGGGGCCACCATTGCCTGGCCGGTGATTGGAGAAGCTGGGCGGAGCCGGGAAGAGGCAGACAACAGCAGCCACCTCTCCCCTGCCCCCCGCCCCCAGCTGGTGATTGGAAACCCAGGCGGTAGGCAAGAGCCTGATGGCAGGGTAAAAGCAGAGAACCGGGCCGCCTTTGCCCGGCACAAACTATGCAGCTGGGTGAGGGGCCCGGGCCACTGGGAACAGGAACTATGCAGCCGGGAGAGGGCCACCAGGCTGCTGGGAGCAGGGCGGGAACTTCCCAGGGTGGGTGTCAGACAGCCAGGAGTGGGGCGGGAACTTCTGCCACATTGCCATGGCAACACAGCAGAAGTTCCCGCCTGGTAGCTGCTTGCTCATTCACTTACTCGTTCAT
>NW_006289186.1:0-449 GCF_000327345.1 Myotis davidii
TTTACATTTTACTAATAAAAGCCTAGGTGGCCCTTACGGCCTCGTGCAACGCCCCCACTTCATCACAAGATGGTGCCACAAGATGGCGGGCAGGGCAGTTGTAGGGGATCAGGCCAGCCGGGGAGCGCAGTTGGGGGTGATTGGGCTGCAAGGAGAGGGCAGTGGATGGCGTTTGGGCTGACAGGGGAGGGTAGTTAAGGGCAAATAGGCTGGCATGGGAGGGCAGTTGGTGGCCATTAGGCCGGCAGGGAAGGGCAGTTGTGGGCAAGATCAGGCCTGCAGGGGAGTGCAGTTGGGGGCAATTGGGCTGGCAGGCAGAAGCAGTTAGGGGCAATCAGGCAGGCGAGTGGTGAGGAGCCAGCAGTCCTGTATTGTGAGAGGGATGTACGACTGCCGTGAGGGGGTCCAGATTGGAAAGCGTGCAGGCTGTGCTGAGGGACAGCACTCCC
>NW_006289187.1:0-339 GCF_000327345.1 Myotis davidii
ATGCAAATTAACCATCACTCTGTCACTCCATCATACCCCTACACTTCATACACCCACCAGCCAATCAGGAACAAGTATTCAAATTAACCTAACTAATATGGTGGTGGCCACAAAGCTGGAGCAAATAGGAGGCTTGGGTTGCCCTCAATGATGGAGGAAGCCAAGCTTCCACCTGCCCCCCAAAAAGAAAAAGAATAAAAGGAGGGTCTGGGAGCTTGGGTCGCTGGGGGTGTGGTCAGCCTGAAAACGGCCCTCAGTCCCTCATCCAGACTGGCTACACCCCCATGGGGGTCCCCGCTGGGGAACCTGGCCAGCCTGCAAACAGCCATCAGCTCCTCA
>NW_006289188.1:0-362 GCF_000327345.1 Myotis davidii
ATCTAGCAGTTTCAGTTCCTGTGTGAACCTAAGAAGCAGCCTGACCTTCAAGGCCCTGGCTAACACCCACGGCCCAGACACAGGTAGTCAATGAAAAATAAAACCACACAGATGCCCAACGCAAGTACTCTGACCACGAGAATCCATAGCAGGACCAGCAAGGACACTACCTGCAAGTTCACAGCCCCTCCCCCTGATCTCTTTGTTCTGTTTCCCCTCTCCCTCCTTATAATAACCTCTGCCTGCCCTAGCTGGTTTGGTTCAGTGGAAAGAGCATTGGCCTGTGGACTGAAGGGTCTTAGGTTTGATTCTAGTCAAAGGCACATACTCTGGTGTGGGCTCCATCCCCAGTAAAAAGGGGG
>NW_006289189.1:0-286 GCF_000327345.1 Myotis davidii
TTGTTGGAGAAACAGGAGGAGTGTGTGGTTGTGGTTGCAATCAAGAATGGAACCAAAGAGGGGTTCGTAGAAATAGTATCCCGGTAATTGAAATGAGAAAACAATTCTAGTTCCACCATTAAAATACTGAAGCTAGATGAAACATCATTATCAGTAAGACAGAGAAAGAAAAGCTGTCGATATGGCGTTTCACATGTCATCAATGTTTTCCTTCTACATATCCTCTTTAGTTGATGAACGAACCCCCAAAGGACCAAATGGAACATAGTGTTATTTTTTCATTCTA
>NW_006289189.1:345-831 GCF_000327345.1 Myotis davidii
ACATGGGCAATCAATAACCCTTGATCCACAAAACTCCCTAAACTATGTCATAGTTCAAACTGCATAAATCTTGGTGGTTCATCTATAATACTTGGGTGGAAGTAAAGCTGCTACAATTTCTCATTCCACGATTTGATAGCAGTGTACATGTTAAGGGAAGTGAAAGTTCGTATAACCCTCAGTAGACACAGGGGGAATGCTATGTCGTGAATGATGTTATGAAAGCCCTTGACATGTCATTGAATGATTTACTTGTGTTAGAACTACTATAAAATGCCTATTGGCTACGATAACCGGAAAAAACTGACCAGCCACGACGCCATCAACGGTTGAGCGCAAAACAAGACATTGGTAATAGTCATCCTGCTGCCGGGTATCACTTCCAGATAGTTAATACTGCAAAACACTGTTGAGGCAGAGGTTTCATATTGTTGGCTCTCCATATATTGAAAGGGTTATTTTTTTCCCACGCATACACGCATGCTT
>NW_006289190.1:0-2028 GCF_000327345.1 Myotis davidii
TGGTGCCCTGCAGAGGAATAATGAGAAACTGAGAAGTGTAAACAAGCCATTAGCAACTGAATGTGAGCTCCAGAGAATCTCTTTGGAAGCTTAAATGCACATCTTTATTTCCTGGAGGGGAAAAACAGAAACTGCAGCAAATTGAAAATTTGATCATTATTGTTGCAAAATTTCAGAGACATCAGAAACCTCCTCCAGGACAATTCCTTTTGCTAAGATCAAAGCCTTCCTCTGAGGCCTAAAACATGAGGACATTTGGAAGGATGTCCATGTAGATGACGACTCTATAGATGTCCCTGTGTTGGCAGAGCTCAGAGAGGTGTCCCATTCCTGCCCAGTAAGATCTAGTTATTTCCTTCTGCTCTAAGACACTCCACAGTTCTCCCTTCCATGAGGCAACAGTGCCCCCACTTTTTCTCCTGGCTACGAGGCCGGTAACTAGGGTTAAATCCTATCATAACATAGGTAAGAATCTGCTGGGCCTAATAAAGAGAGGTACAATATATTATGGAACTGCAGAAAAATGAGATGCATGTGCAGGCTAGGACGTGCCACTGTGCTGGATTTTGAGAGTACTTGATCAGAAGGATGGCATTCGAGACCACAAAAGCAAGCATTCATTTATGTGGGGAGCCCTAACAAAGCTTGGTTTTAAAATTGGCAAGGACTCCAGGCAATAAAAATATTCTCCCCCAGGGTTGCTCTTAGAAACCCAGAGAAAGTGATGGCTAACATTAAGTAAAATAGAAATGCCTTAGTTTCCTTGGAAGAAAACAGAGGAAGAAATAAGGAGGCTAAAACAAATGGGCATGCTGGAATGAATATGTCAGATGAGATAAGAAGATAAAAGCCATACGATTATGTTTCAGAGGAGGGCCCAGACACCATACTATTCATCAAGGCCATTAGCATGTGCTGATGACAAGGGCACAGGATCATTGAGAATTTTGGCAGTGGTTCTCCTCTGAAGGCATGGGCTAACAGTAGAAAAAGTTGTCTCAGTGCTGGATTTTATAACACCTGTGGGGTTCTAGTGCCCTAACACGACAGGCTAGGATTCAGTGCTTGAGCCAGAAGCTAGGAGGGTGGGAGTTACTGTCATGACAGGCAAGGTCAAATAGGCAGCCAAGGAGCTTGACCTATAGGGAGTTTTGAAGATGATTAAAAGAGCAGTGAGTTCCTAGGATAAAATTGATGGGTAGACACCAAGGGTGTTGGGCGACATCTACAACTCCCCCCCCCCAAAAAAAAGCAGGAGTGAAGACAGAGTTTGGCGAGATCACTTCAATAAAAAGCTCCATTTCCAGACCTATGCCATTTTGGGGTTTGGGAGACATTGATTGAAGAGGTGGTCACTTCCCTGGGAGGAAGAACTCTGCAACACGACAGAGCATTATAAGCTGTGTTGATTTCCCAAGTCATACCACTGAACGCTAATGAAAGTGGAATACCCACACACATTTGAAGATAATTGGACACAGAGTCTGACTGTGAGTTGACATGGATACTGAATACCCAGAACATCATCATTGCCCCTGTGTGAGAATTGATGCTTAGGCATGGCAGGAAATAAATGGAGACTGAATAAAATCTAATCCAAAATGGACTCACTCTGTCCACAGATCTACCCAATGGCTGTTTCCTCAATCCCCAAATGTAGAATTAGACTTCACTTAGCAGTTAGCGTAATACCCACATTGGGTTCTTGGTTTGTGGGGTAAGAACTATGACAGTGGGGAAGGACAAATTGCAGCTTCTTAAAATGTCATTCTCACCAGGCAAGATAATAAATTAAAAACAATATCACTTTCCCAGAGGGATGTTGGAGATTATTACCACCACTAAAGATCTAAAGGTTGCAGAGGTAGTGCTATCATATCATATCTCCACTAGGTTCACTAAGCATGTCCCTCAGAAACCCAAATAGATATTGAGAATGACGTATACTACTGTAGATTTAACCGAGTAGCAGCTCTAGTTACTTGCCTTCCCGCATGAAGCATCATTGCAAACACAGATGAATCAGGT
>NW_006289190.1:2260-2601 GCF_000327345.1 Myotis davidii
GGGAAAATTGGTACAGCTTGCATTCTTTACTACAAAGAAGGAAGCCCAGCATCCAGTAGGCCTCTTGGGGATCAGGGGCAACATCTTCCATATCTTGTGTGGCGCTGGCTTCTATATCAGATGACACGGGCAGCTGCCAGCTTTTAGAAAGGCCCAGTGGAGGAAAGGGTTCCTCTGGCTGCAGCTGATCCCAAGGCCACAATTCTCCCCACTAGCTGTCACTTTGG
The DNA here is from genome assembly GCF_000327345.1 of Myotis davidii. Lineage (NCBI taxonomy): Eukaryota > Metazoa > Chordata > Mammalia > Chiroptera > Vespertilionidae > Myotis > Myotis davidii. Next base: position 2,488 of record NW_006289190.1, read on the forward strand.
CTGGGGGCCACAGTTCACTAACCTTCCATACATTCCCTTCAGCCAGCCAGGCCCAAGGGTACCAAGCAGCACGCAGTCCCCCTAAAGCTGAATTCAGAAGTAGATTATCTGTGG
>NW_006289191.1:0-1942 GCF_000327345.1 Myotis davidii
GCGGTGATACACATCTCAGTATGTTATGCAGCCATGAGGAACAAGGAAAGCCTTCCATGTTCCCAGAGAGCCAGGCATTGCTTGGGACTGCAGGTGGGCTGATCCCCAGCTCGGACCCCCACCACCTGCTACCAGGCCTCACTGCAAGGCCCAGACCACCACTGGCATCTCCCTCAAAGACCTTCTAGCCACTCCTCACACCCCCAAGGTCTTCAGCCAGGACTCTGATTTATTTTTCTTTAATTTTGGTACAACACATGGCTTTGGAAATTCACCAAAACCAACTCATCAAAACTAATGTGAGCAGTAAAAGTATAAGCAGAACTGAAAAAATTGTGACCATGTAATTTATTTGTGTCCAGAACTATTTTTTACAAAAGGTTGCTTTTAAAATAAAAATAAACTTTACTCAGTAACAATTTACAATGAAAATATTTGCACACCGATGAAATGTCAAAACTGACATTAACAAAAACATTCTTTCTTATAATATGGGCATTTATTTTTCTTCCTTTTGTTCCTGTCTTTTACCCTCTTCATATTTTTTTGTGTTATAGAAAATAGGTCTGTGGAACATTAGTTTTAGTTGTCCAAATGACTACTGAAGTATTTTTTAACTTTGAGTAATTGCCCTAATTTCTAGGAAAATCATATTCAGAAACTTTTCTCTTTACTTCATTGGCTTTAAAATGTAAATTTCCATATGTCTGTAATATGTACTTCCTTATTCAAAAAGAAAACTTAAAGTTCATATGAAAGAAACAACACCAATCTTGTCAATGCCACTTCTTTTAAGCCAGTTGAAGCCAGTGTAGAAACATAGATTTCAATCAAGGCAAATATAAAAAAACTATGAAAACTTTTTGAAGAATGTGTTGTCTGATGCAACAAATGAGACTTATATGTGTGCATAGAAGGCACATAGATCTGTATAACTTTTCTAGTACCACTTTGTGCATTTTAAATTGTATACACCATACATCTATTTAATTTTAGATTTTTACTTGCAGCATGAAAATTATATCTTTCATTCATTATCTATAATTATTTCAACATACAGGGTGGGGCAAAAGTAATTTTACAATTGTGAGTACACAAAACACAGTTTATTCTTGTATTATTATTTGCTAATTATTGTATTATTTTCTATATAAACAAGGGTAAACAGACTTTTCACCCACACTGCATATCTTCATTATAGTAAACTAGAGGCCTGGTGCATGAAATTCACATTGGGTGGGGTCCCCCTGTGTGGCCCGCAGGGATTGGGCCGAAACCCACAGTCCAATACTATCTACAGCTCCTACCTGCGCCTGATTGCCCCTAACCGACTATGCCTACTTGCCTAACCACCCCTAACCACTGCCCGGGGCTGCTCTCCTAACCACTTGCCTGCCTGCCTGATCACCCCTAACCCCTCTGCCTGCTAGCCTGATCACCCCTACCTTGCCCTAACCTCTCTGCCTGCCTGATCACTCCTAACTGCCCTCCCCTGCCAGTCTGATCTCGCCCCTAACTGCTCTCCCTTGCAGGCGTGAGTACCCCTAACTGCCTCTGCCTGCATCATTGCCCCAACTGCCATCCTCAGCCGGCCTGATCTTGCCCCCAACTGTCCTCCCCTGCCGGCCTGATCACCCCTAACTGCCTCTGCTTTGGTTTTCACCACCATGGCTTTGTCTGGAAGGAAGTTGGACATCTGGAAGATGGCCAGTTTACCTGGTCTAATTAGCGTATTACCCTTTTAGTAGTATAGATAGATTATATAGGATAGAATTGCTTAAATGGGGGGGGGGAGCCTTTTTTAACAGGAGGAGATGGTCTTGGCAGACAAAAACACATAATCCGAGAGAGAGAGAAGCTTGGCTGCTTCTCTCTCTTGGCCTCGCCAGCAGCTGCTGCCACTGCTGATCAGCCCTGTCTCTCTCTCTCTCTCTCTCTCTCT
>NW_006289191.1:1964-3753 GCF_000327345.1 Myotis davidii
CAGAAAGGTCAGCAGTTCAGCCCTCTTGCCTGCTGCACGAGCAGCCTGGCATTCTGTTGAGCCTTTGGTTGTTTTGGATGTTACAACCCTGGCTCTTTATAGATAAAGATTTCCAATGAAAAGCCCTACAGGAGAATGAAAGATACACACGGACTAAAAATAAAGGGATGGAAAAAGATATTTCATGCAAATGAAAAGGGATAAATAGCTGAGATAGCAAAACGTTTATCTAGCAAAATAGACTTTAAAACCAAGCTTATAGTAAGAGACAAAGAAGGACACTACATAATGATAAAGGGAGCAACCCAACAAGAGGATATAAACTTTGTAAATATTTATGCACCCAAAATAGTAGAAACTAAATATGTAAATCAAATTTTGATGAACATAAAGGGAAATATTGACAGTAATACAGTCATAGTAGTGACTCTAATACCCATTAACATCAATGGATAGATCTTTCAGACAGAAAATCAGCAAGGAAACAGCAGCTTTAAATGACTCACTACATCAAATGGATTTAATTGATATCCTCAAAGCATTTCACCCCAAAGCAGCAGAATATACATTCTTTCCAAGTGCACATGTAACATTTTCTAAGATAGACCACATGTTAGGACCCATAAAAGTCTCACTATATTTAAGAAGATTGAAATTATATCAAGCACCTTCTGTGACCATAATGCTATGAAACAAAATTAATCACAACAAGACAACTAAAAAACACACAAAGACATGGAAGCTAAATAACATTTTACTAAAAAATGAATGGTTAACAATGAGATCAAGGAAGAAATCAAAAGATACCTTAAAACTAAGGAAAATGACATTTGTCAGTTAATTACTTATGTTTTTACATTTACATTCTCCTGTATTGCTTTTGTTTTCAGTGCATATCTCAACACTCATTGGACTTGTGATTATGCCTATTGCTGAATATTCCAATGATGGCAATATATTCCCTAGAATTGAGAATATGTCACAAAGGCAGTTTTGCTTTTCTTTAGTTTCCCTCACTATCAAACCTCATGTTCAGCCATCTAAATATATCAAGATATTTCTAAATAAGCATGTAGCTTTCCTTGATTCCCTCTTTTTTTCACAGCATATTTCAAATTAATCAGAACATTTTGTTGGTTCTGCCTTCAAAATATATCCAGAATCTGACCTCTTATCACCACTTCCACTCTTCTAAATTCTCCCATTGATTATTGAAATAAGCATGTAACCGTTTTTCCTTATTCTACTTTTGAGCACTTACTGTTTACTCTCAATCTAGAAGATGAAATAATTTAAAAGCTAAATCAAACATATTCATTTTTTAAAAATTAAATCTTTATTGTTCAGATTATTACATTTGTTCCTATTTTCCCCCCCATAACTCCCCTCCTCCCAGTTCCCACCACACCCTTCGCCCTCACTCCCCACCCACTGTCCTCATCCATAGGTGCACGATTTTTGTCCAATCTCTTCCCGCATCTCCCACACCCCTTTCCCCCCCAAGAATAGTCAGTCCATTCCCTTTCTATGTCCCTGATTCTATTATAATCACTAGTTCATTCTGTTCATCAGATTATTTATTCACTTGATTCTTAGATTCACTTGCTGATAGATGCGTATTTGTTGTTCATATTTTGTATCTTTACCTTTTTCTTCTTCTTCTTAAAGGATACCTTCCAGCATTTCATATAATACTGGTTTGGTGGTGATGAACTCCTTTAGCTTTTTCTTATCTGTGAAGCTCTTTATCTGACCTTCACTTCTGAATGATAGCTTTGCTGGGTAATTT
>NW_006289191.1:4037-6121 GCF_000327345.1 Myotis davidii
TTATCACAACATCAAGGGTCTCATTAGATTTCTTGAGGATCTCACTATATTTATCGGCAATCTCACCAGTCTTTTCGAGGGCCTTACTAAATTTATCGGTGGCTCCTAGACAGTTCTTGAGAGACCTTAAAAATGTGGTTTTGAACTCTATATCCAGCATTTTGCTTTCTTCCATTTCTGTCATTTGTGTCCATATTCATTTTTTAATGTAAAATTCTATGTTTTTTTCCCATCGTGGTGAGAAGAAATGTTAAACTCTTTACAATACCCTACAAGGCCCTAACTCATTTTGGCCCCTCATTAATTCTCTGAGCATATCTTCCACTAAGTTCTCAATTTGTTCTTCTAAATGCACACTGGTCTCTTTACACTTCCTTGAATACATCAAGCACATTCCCACTTCAGGGCCTTTACGTTAGCCATTTCCTAAGTTAAGAATGTACTCTTTCCTCACATATCTAAATGGGTTATCCCTTCATCTCTTAAATTTTCTGCTCAAATATCACTTTATTTTATTTATTGATTTTAGAGAGCAAAATATAACCTTTTTACCCTCCCTCCATTCCTTCCTTCCTTACTTCATTCCTCTTTCCTATCTATCATCTGTCTGTCTATCTATTTATCTCTTAATTGTATTTACATTTTTATGTCTCTTCTCAGTATAATGAAAACTTCATGAAAGCAGGGATTTTTGTCTACTTTTTCACTGATGTATCACAAATATCTGGCATACAGTAGATACTCAATAAATAATTTGATAAATAAATGGTCTTTAAAACAGAAGGAACCAGCATATCAATGTTTACATTTTATTTATGAAAAAGATCTTCAGCCATCTTGTGAGTTTTCCTTCTTTCTGGAACACATATAGAGGCATATGAGAACTAGAGTATTTTGTAAACTCACACACATATACACACAAACACATTAACACACACACATCTAGGTCATTCAATCATTGCTGACATATTGAACATTTATTTTACTAAGAACCAAGCATTTTCTGTAAAAAAGAGTATGTGAGTTTCTGTTGCTACCTCTAAAGTTAAACTGGTAACTTTAAAATTACAAATTTTCTTTAAAAAAACTAAAAAATAAGTGTACAAATTTCCATTTTATTGGGTAGCCTATTTTAAAAAAATGCACAGTTTACAACAATTAAGAACATGTTAATGTCAGCCTTTTGCTATTAAATAAAATGCCCCCAAATTTCTGGCTTTCTGAGTTCTTAGCTTTTCTTTGAATAATGTCTCCATTTTTCTTTGATGTCAGCCTGTCAATTCTCAGTTATTATTGCTTTTAGTGTGCTATATAGAGTATTTGTGTTTCTTCCTTTAAATCTGTACATTTGCTTATTTTTAGCTTTATTATAGAAATTTTCAGACATTTACAAAATTAGAAAAAAATTATACAATGAAACATATCATTTAACTTCAACAATAGTTATCATTTCACTATTCTTGTTCTTTCTATACCACCTATTCTTTTTCGTTTCCTGGCTGGACTATTTTATAGCAAATCTAAGGTGATTACATAATATATCATTTAAGCCATAACTTTTAGTATATTTTAAATATATAAAGATTTTATATTTTTAAATCACACACTAATGTGACTGGATGGCTCAGTTGCTTGGAGGATCATCCTCTATTACACCAAAAGTTTGTGGGTTTAATTCACAGTCAGGGCATGTACCGGAGGCAACTGATTGCTCTTTCTCACATCCAAGTATCTCTATAAAATCAATAAAAAAAAAAAAAACACCACTTATCCTCAGGTGAGGATTTTGTAAAAATCACATATTAACATCCACATTAAGGTGAAGAAATTAGACAAAAAAAAAGAAAAAACCTGATAGACACAGATATCATTATGGTGATTACCAGAAGGAAAGAGCAGATGAGGGAAGTAGAAGAGGGGGGAGGAGGGGAAAAATGGTAATGGAAGGAGACTTGACTTGGGGTGGTGAACACACAATACAATATATACATGATGTATTATAGAATTGTACACCTGAAGTCTATATAATTTTATTAATCAACTAGGGGCCTGGTGCACGAAATTCGTGCACTGGGTGTGTGTGT
>NW_006289191.1:6901-10135 GCF_000327345.1 Myotis davidii
TTCCTGCTTTCCCTTTCGCCTCCCTGCATTGTGCCTACATATGCAAATTAACCGCCATCTTGTTGGCAGTTAACTGCCAATATTAGTTGGCAGTTAATTTGCATATAGCCCTGATTAGCCAATGAAAAGGGTAGCTCGTACACCAATTACCATTTTTCTCTTTTATTAGTGTAGATGTCACCTCAATAAATTCACTGAACATTTTTTAAAAAGAAAAAAAGAATTTTCAACATTATATCTGATCTAGATAATATGTATATATGTGCATATGCACACATGTAGAGACAAGTGTGTGTATGTTTGTATCATTTTAGAAAATCATAACTGACCTGTGTCTTTTCTTAATCTGATTGAAAAGTATGCTATGAGAAGAAATTAAAAGTTTTGTGTTGGTAACTACCGCTACCATAGATCAGAATCAGTGCTTAATAACTACTTGTAGATATCTGATACATGTATTCTTAGTCATTTATAAAAATCAGCACAACCTTATATATTCCAAAAGATTGGAACCAGATACTTTCTTTCTATACATCAAATCCAGCAAGACGGTCTAAGATACTCCTTTGCTTGTTTAAAGGTGTATAAAAGTCTACACTACAGGAATAGGATAGTACCTATCCTAGGTCTCTCTTTCTCTCTTTTTCTCATGGTTCTTGGAGCCCATAGAAGGCCATAAGCTATTATATAGGGTGAGGCAAAAGTAGGTTCACAGTTGTGAGTATGCAAATTACAGTTTATTCTTGTATTATTATTTATTAATGATTATATTATTTTTCATATGATTAATTTTAAACCTACCTTTGTCCCACCCTGTATTTTGTTGACTCAGAGATCCAGATACTTAAGGTCTGAGTAAATGAGAATGCATTGTGTACCATACTATAGTTTGAAGACTTTACCTTGTATTGCAATTTGCAGAATTTTTGTATGTATATAATTGGCGTAGGATTGAATTTGAAAGCTAGCTTGCTTAAAAGAGGATTTATAATGTTGTAAAAATATACCTTGACTTGAAATTTTCACTCTTCTTTATGACTATATTTTTTACTGGCTTTATTGTATTTTCTACAATAAAAATGTTCCCTTAGAAATAATTTAAATGAAGACAGCATCCCAAGTGAAGGTTATATAGAATAGGATGTATAAAGAGAAACAATGAAAGAAAAGTAAAAAGCATGTTGCACTGATAAAACATGTTGTAGTTTTATTAAAACACTTTATCTCCACAGTCCCTGTTTAATAAAATAAGTGTTTAGAAGCTTAGGAAAAATATATTAATGTATGGAGGTAATGTGTCTAGACTTTATTAATATCTTGACAATAGTCCTCAGAATGCATGGAAAGTAATAAACCATATATATATATATATATATTTTCAAACATACAAATGATGCAAATCTGAATAATTCTTTATATACACAGAGACCCACACACAAACTTATCCTAGATACTAATCCCATATGATGAAGAGAAGAGTATTGAGTGTTTTATTATGAGCCCTGTTTTTATTATAGTAAATATGAGATCAAATATATGATGAAACTTTAGCTTTCCACCATACAATATCAGGAAACTCAAAAAATTGATAAAACTTCCATTATTTTAATAGAGATGTAAAAATATTTTTCAACCAACTGCTTGTTTTTAGTTCAATAGATACCTTGCAGCAGAGCCAGAGCTTTCAATATTTCTGACCTGTATAATTGTCATTTCATTTTTTAAAATATGTGTTTATTGATTTCAGAGAGGAAGAGAGAGGGTGAGATAGAAATCAATGATGAGAGAGAATCATTGATTGGCTGCCTCCTGCACACCCCACACTGGGGATCAAGCCTGAAACCCAGGCATGTGTCCTTGATCAGAATCAAACCCAGGACCCTTCAGTCTTCAGACTGACACTATACACTGAGCCAAACTAGCTAGGGCTCATTTGGTTTCTAACTGCAGTTTTTTTTTCCAATTACCTCAGATAATGTGTGTGTGTGTGTGTGAGTGTGTGTGTGTGTGTGTGTGTGTGTGTGTGTGTGTGTGTGTATGGGAGTGTGTGTGTTTCTATTGAATTGATATTTAGCTTCAAGTGGTTGTATATAACCGGTAAAATAACCCGTTTTTAAAATCCTTGTTTTAATTACTCTTATGTCACAACATCTGCACCAGACTTATCTGAAGTGGTCATCTACACAATTTATTTCTACATACATTTAATTCATTTACATATGTTAGCAAATTGATTGGTAGACTAATTGTCATATTAATAAGATTAAGGAATATTATGAAAAAATATAAGGAATAGAAAATTAGCTAGTTTCTAGTTTTAAAAAAACTGGTCTGTAACATGTGTCTTACAATAATAAAAATAGTAACAGCATCTATATATAATGAACATTTCTTACATGTTAGGCTCAGGCTACTTATGGCACATAATCCTCAAAATCATGCCCCTGGAATAAAAAATATTATCATGTTTTAGAATTTAGATTTATGATGGTTAAACAATTTCCCTAAGATCACAAATTATTAAGTAGTGGAACCAAGATTCAAATCTAGTGTTTTGATGTTTAATATCTCAACATTCCACTTCAATATAATAAAAAATATTTAAAGCAATCAAAAAAAGCGTAATAATTCTTACGAACCAGAAAGAATGTCTTCTGCAAGTCAAATTTTAGTGAGATTCTTAGAAGTTACAGGGGCAATGGCACTGAATTTACTGAGAAAATAACAAAAATTAATAGAGGTAGTAGTGGTTATCTATCTACACTAATAAAAGAGAAACATGCAAATTGCTGTCACTCTGCTACACCCACAAGCCACGTCCATCAGCCAATCAGGAGAGAGTATGCAAATTAACCCAACCAAGATGGCGGCAGCCACAGAGCTGGAGCCATCAGGAGGCTTGGGTTGCCCCCAGCAATGGAGGAAGCCAAGCTTCCCACCAGCCTGGGCCAGCCCTGGCCTCTGCTAAAGGCCACAAAGTTTCAAATATAGAAGATTAATAAATCCCAGATACCTGCTTCCCCCCGCTCAAGGAGGCACTGAAGAAAAAAAGCAAAAAAGGAGGGGTTGGGAGCTTGGGTCACCGGGGGCTGTGGCCAGCTTGCAAACAGGCATCAGCCCCTCACCCAGGCAGGCCAGGCACCCCAGTGGGGACCCCCACCCTGAAGGAGCTGTGGCCAGCCTCAAAACAGCCCTCAGCCCCTCACCCAGGCTGGCCACACCCTCATGGGGCGA
>NW_006289191.1:10366-10642 GCF_000327345.1 Myotis davidii
CAGCAGTTTGGAGTTAGCCAGCCAGCAGGGGGGCAGCTGGAGGTGAGCAGGCCAGTGGGGAGGTAAGGTGGAGGCGGGCAGGCCTGTTGGGAGGACAGTTGGGGGCAAGCACACTGGCACTGAGGGCAGTTGGGGGTGATCAGGCTGGCGGGGGAGCATTTGGGAGCAAACAGGCCAGCAAGCAGAGTGGTTAGGGGCAATCAGGCAGGCAGGCAGGTGAGCGGTTAGGAGCCAGCAGTCCCAGATTGTGAGAGGGATGTGCACCTGCCGGTTTAG
>NW_006289191.1:12257-12963 GCF_000327345.1 Myotis davidii
TATATATATAAAGCCAGTATTCATGACGACCAGGATGACCAAACAACCGGTCAACATGAGGTGCATTGAGCACCTCTCGGTCCCTCCCCTGAAACCCACAGGCTCTGATAGCAACAAGGCGGGCAGTGGGCGGGTGGGGTAGTGAGCATGGCTAACAGTGGTGGATGGGAGGGCAGGGCAGCAAATGAGGCAAGTAGTGGCGGGCTACTGTGCGTGATTTCACACACTGGGACTCTAGTTTTCTAACAAACTCCAAAGACAGTACATGCTTAGTGTAAACAATGAAATGAAAGATTGAGAGCAGGAAATAGAGCAATTTTCAAAATAAATATTTTTAAAAACTCTTTAAGAATAGCTGGCCTCATTGGGCTTATGTCCTTTCTAACAGTGTGCTTCCAGCCATAGCTTTGGTGCCCAAGTAAGAAGCCAAAAATTGCTCTACAGGAAACTGTATGATGCCTCTGAGAATGGATCTTAGTGTGAGTGATGAGGGATACAAAATTCATGCCCAGAAATCTATGGCATTTTTATACACCAATAGCAAACTTACAGAAAGAGAGATTTAAAAAAAACAATCTCATTTACCATTGCACACACACGAAAAAATTAAGATATCTAGGAATAAACTTAACTAAAGAGGTAAAAGACCTCTACTCAGAAAACTACAGGACGTTGAAAAATGAGATAGTGGAAGACATAAATAGAT
>NW_006289191.1:13939-14863 GCF_000327345.1 Myotis davidii
CTCTTCTGGTGGGAATGATGCAGACTGGTGCAGCCTTTGTGGGAAACAGTACGGAGTTTCCTCAAAAAATTAGAAATGGAACTCCCATTTGACCCAGTGTTCCCACTTCTAGGAATATATCCCAAGAAACTAGAAACACCAATCAGAAAGAATATATGCATCGCTATGTTCATAGCACAATTTATAATAGCTAAGATTTGGAAACAGCCTAAGTGTCCATCAGCAGATGAGTGGATTAGAAAACTGTGGTACATCTATGCAATGGGATATTATGCTGCTGTAAAAAGAAACTCCTACCATTTGCAACAGCATGGATGAAGCTAGAGAGCATTATGCTAAGTAAAATAAGCCAGTCAGAGAAAGATAAATATCACATGATCTCACTTATTTGTGGAATGTAATGAACAACAGAAACGGATGAACAAAAACAGATCCAGAGACAGAAGCATCTATCAGACCATCAAATCTCAGGGGAAGGCACGGCAGGGTGTGGTGAAGGGTTAGAGAGCAACCAAAGGATATGTATGCATGCATATAAGTATAACCAATAGAAACAGACACTAGGGGTTGAGGGTATGAGCTGGGGGGTTGGGGGGGCAATGGGAGGATAAGGACTCATATGTAATACCTTAATCAATAAAGAAAAAATATTTAAAAATTGAATGTGATGTTCATTATAAAAGTATTTGGATAATACATAAATACATGTATACTAGAGGCCCGGTGAACAAAAATTTGTGCACTCAGGGGGAGAGGGGGGTCCCTCAGCCTGGCCTGTGCCCTCTCGCAATCTGGGACTCCTCGGAGGACAATGACCTTCTGGCTTAGGCCTGCTCCCGGGTTTCAGAGGGCAGGCCTAATCCTTAGGTGCAGCCCCTGGTCGGGCTCAGAGAAGGGCCGATTGGGGAGTTGGGGCCCCTACCC
>NW_006289191.1:15966-16977 GCF_000327345.1 Myotis davidii
GCCGACTGAAGCTCCCAACTGCTCCTTTTTTTTCTTTTTTCTTTTTTATTCTGGGCCAGCTTTAGCTCTGGCTCCAGCTCTGAGGCTTCTGCTGCTGAAAGAAGCTATCTGTTTTTTTTCGGTTCTATAATCGAAACAATGTATAACTCCAGCTCTAAGATCCCAGCCTCGCTGAAAGCAGGTTTCTGGGGTTTTGTTTAGCTTCTATATTTGTTACAATGTTTCTTAAATTGCAGGCTCAGAGGCCAGCAAGGCAGGCGGGGAATGTTGGTTTCCTCTGTCACGGAAGCAAGCAAGTCTCATGTTAGTTTCAAGCTGCCTGGCTGCTGGTCGCCATCTTGGCTGGCAGTTAATTTGCGTATCTCCCTGATTAGCCAATGGGAAGGGTAGCGGTCGTATGCCAATTACCATGTTTCTCTTATATTAGATAGGATATAATCTTCCAATCTTATTTTTACTTTTTATAACCACTTTGTGCCAAAATGTGTGTTTGATATATTTATATTTATTTTCTCTACATATGCAAATATATGATTTTTACAAATAAAAGTAATAGCATACTGTAAATATGATATCACAAGGTAAATTTTCAGTCTGTATTAGACTTTATTTTTTTAATCAAGTTTATTGGTTCATCCTATCTAATAAAAGAGAAACATGGTAATTAACTGTAACTTCGCTACCCTTCCCATTAGCTAATCAGGGCGATATGCAAATTAACTGCCAACTAAGATGGCGGTTAACCACCAACAAAGATGGCGGCTAATTTGCATACGCCCAATGATGGGAGGTGAAAGGGGAAGGACTGAAGAATGGTGATCAGTAACCCAGGCAGCAGGCAAGAACTTGGGCGTGGGCAAAGGCCACCTTTTCCCACTCCCGAGTCGGTGATAGCCATCGGAAAGCCAGCGGCAACCCTGACCCCAGGGGCCTGGGTTGCTGGGTGGCCTGCGCCCAGTGATCGCCATGGCGATTGGAGGGCGGGAGGGCCAGGATGCAGGCCAGGTGGCA
>NW_006289191.1:17103-17988 GCF_000327345.1 Myotis davidii
GCCACAGAAGCTGTCTGCCCACGGCCCGTGACCCGATCCGGTCCTGGGTTGCAGGCCGGCACCCATGTGTAGCCGCAGAAGCCTCCTGCCCGCGCCTGTGTGCAGCCACAGAAGCCACCTGCCTGCTGCCAGTGACCCGATCCGTTGCCAGGTTGCAGGCCCGAACCTGTGTGCGGCTGCCGAAGCCGCTTGCCCACAGCATGTGCAGTCGCAGAAACCTCGGGTCGGCGCCTGTGTGCAGTCACAGAAGCCGCCTGCCTGCCGCATCCCACTATGATCCACTGAGTTATGAGGCCAGAGAGCAAGGAGAACTTCCGCCCCTGAGTCAAAGTGGGGAGCGGAGGACTCGGCCTCCTCTCCTAAAGTTCCCAAAGGACAGGACCTAACCTAAGCCACATCGGCAGGCACCACTGACCCTCTCTGCAGGCCAGGCCCCCCTCCTCCTTCCCCTGTCCCTGAAGAGCTCCCATAGCTCCCCACTGGCTGAGTCAGGCACAACAGGTTTGCAGCCACAGGGGCGATTTAGCAGCTAATGAAAAATGTGAGAACGAACAAATGAAGCAGCTACTGCAGTGGGGCAAAGACGTTCATCAAATTCGTTGTCTCTGAGAAACGGAGGCAGCCAGCACAGGCCCCTGCACAGGATGAGGCTTCTGCTTCTAAAGAAACATCCTGGGGTTAGAGGTGAGGGGGTGCTTGCTGCCTTTCCCCTCTCGGAGCTCTCGGAGGAGTCTGTGCTCCCCCTCCTGGTATTCTTAACACACAGAGACCCCACCCCAATCCAGGGCAGGATTGTTCCACACTGACCGCCTCTGGAAAACAGAGAACAAAGAGGCACTTCTTGACTTCAAGACTCTAAACCAGTGGTTCTCAACATTGGCTGAA
>NW_006289191.1:18642-22411 GCF_000327345.1 Myotis davidii
GAGGATCAAGGGCAGCTGGATGGGAGCCAGCACAGACAGAAGACTGAGGTCCAGATGTTCTTGACCCTGCTCGGTTCTTTGGCGGCTCTTCCTGAGATATAAACTGTCTGAAATGGAAGTACAACTCCAGAGAAGGGGGTGAGGAACCTAAGTTAAATAATATTTTGTTTTTCTTTTTTCACTTGGCAGAATGGGAGCTGAAGTTGAAGTTAAGTTTGGTTTCTAAAAAATAAATAAAGCAACATTTCTTGCACACCCGACTGCGTGGTCTGAGTTTGATGTCCAACTAACAGTTTAGGCCCAAATCCTTGGGGGCCTAAGCCTTTAGTCGGACATCCCCCGAGGGCTCCCTGGCTGCCAGAAGGATGTCTGACTGCAAGCTTAAGCCTGATCCCCTGGGGAGTGGGCCTAAGTCAACAGGTGGACATCCCCCAAGGGGTCCTGGACTGCAAATGGGTGCAGGCCAGGCTGAGGGACGCACCCCCTGCCCCGAGTGCACAGATTTTGTGCACTGGACCTCTAGTAATTTATATATAATAAAATTAACCCTTTTGAGGTGTGCAGTTCTATAAATTTTGATAATTATGAGAAAAAACTATAAACCTATCAAAGAGTTCAGACTATAAACTTAAATCCAAAGGAAACATATTACATGTTAAACACTTAAAAATAAAATATTATATCCACTATAAATAAATGAAGATATTTCTAATTCCCATAATAATAGGTTAGTTTGTAGTAGACCAAACCTGCTTAGACTGAACAGAAAATATAAGAATAATAAAGAAATCATGCATTTCAATTAATTGAAGAGAGGCAACATGCAAAACAATAAATGAGGCCAGGGTAAACAAAGATGAAAATAGTGCCTAGCATTCAGTATGGACTTCTCCCCTTAAGGCTTACACTGATTCACAAATCAGAAACAGATAAGCAAAACAGAGTCACTGAGAGTGATGGAGTTAGTATAACAAAAAGAGTTCAGTGTTCATCAAATAGTAGAAGCCTTAATAAACATCCCAGTTTGGACTACCCAACTGAAATAGAAATAGAATAACGCTAAAAGACTAAAGTCAAACTTTGGAGCATTTCAAATTCTGATTACATTAGTGATCTATTTAACCCTGCTAGAAACACAAGTAAATATCTATGGATAAAAATAAAACCATACAAACTCTCAAATTACTACTACAATGTATTCATACTCAGAATGTGGTAGGAAGTTAAACAGAAAGACATGAGCAGAGCAAGGATGATGGGCCAGGTATAGAAGGCCACCAGGATGGGAGGCCCCAGGTGCTTGGCAATGGACAATCAATTATAGGATGGGACCTCCCCCCAGGGTGACTTTTCCTCCCCTAGACTATCACTGGTCATGGGGTTTGGACCCCCTGACCTTTCTTCCCTAAAGATAACATTTATGCCTCAGTTGTATTTAGCTACCGGCCCAGAGAAGCAACAAAACCAGCTATGGCTCGCCTCAGGACCAGCTGCATTGAATAATGACCCTCCCCACAACCCCCTGTCCTGGTACTAGCCAACCAATAAGTAGAGACCACAACCCTGAAAGGACACACCTGGGAAACTGCTGAATATTCTATTAATATCTTACCCCTGAGATCTCCCCTAAAATCTCCACCTTTAAAACCCCTAGGCTGGAGGACCCAGTATACTCTTCCTCCTAGGAGTATGCCTATGCCCTGCCCCAAACATGTTACCATTAGCTTCCTTACTCCCAAGCTCCAAGGGTCCTTCCTTTGCCTCCATAACTTGTCTCCCTAAGCCCATTTCTTATAAGAATTACTTCTTCTACCTCTGTGATTTTTCTAAATAAATGTTTTCTTACAGTTTGTGTCTTGGCTCTAATTCTTTCCTAGCCAGAACCCAAGTACCAAGGTTGCTGAACCCAAGTCGATTGTAGGTGATGTTCCTGATGCCTATAATAAGAAGACATAAGAAAAAAATCACTGAAAAATAAGAGAAAACCTCTATGAGATGAGTAGATATACATTATCTATTTATACATAACAAATTAACCCCCAAATGTAACAAATTTTAAAAAAAACAAATTATCTTACACAATTTTGGTGGGACAGAAATCTGGGAATTAGTTAGTTGGCAGATTCTTGCTCAACGTCTCTCATGAGTTGTTGTCAAGTGTTACCATAACATAGGACTGACTGAGACTGTGGATCTGTTTTCAAGGTGGCTCACTCAGATGCTTGCTGGTTATGGCATATTTTTGGCAGGGGTTCCTCACCACATGAACCTATCCATAAGACCGTGTGAGTGTTTTTTCATCATGGCAGTTATGCACCTGTGGACGAAAAGGGGCCACATGCTAACCTGACAAGTTCAGGGAAGGCCTGCATGGCAGTCTTGCAAACTCTAAGACCTAAAGTAACCACAAAAGGTGTTCTGAAATTAAAACTTTAACTAAAAGAAATTAATGTGCGTAGTCATGTATTAGGACCCTATCTTCACTGACAAGGTCAATCTATACCTTAACTAAGCCTATTGTCTTTTTGCATCTAAGATAGCATAGCTATGAAATGTCTGGGCAACTTGTAACTTCCCTTTTTCTGTAACCCTCGGGGCACAACCAAATGTGCCTGGGTGCCAGAACAGAGACCATAAATTCATTCATTGTTATTGTTATGTTAAATGTTGACTGTTAACGGTCCTGCACCCACCTAAGTAAAAGAAGTATGTGTCTATCATTTAACTTTTTATCCAATCCCAGAGGTTCCCCCCTACACACACTTTGCTTTCTCCCACCTCCCTAATCTACCACCAATGGATTTCATGTAACCCACTTACATCTCCTCTTTTGATATAAAACAAGGTGAAAAATTGCCATTCTCCAGAGCATTATCCCAATCCATTGAGATTCTGCTTCCCGGCAATTGTAGACAGTTTGGCTCAAATAAACTCACAAAAATTCTTTACAGGTTTGAATGTTTTTACGTTAACACACTCTAGATGAGTGATATGAGATAGACTATGGTAGAATTTGCAAAGCTTTTATGTTTTAGAATTAGAAGTTGTTAGGTCAATGCCAAGAGGAACCAGGCTGAATGAAATTAAAAAACATTAATTTTATAGCTACATCTGCTTACAGAAAGGCTGAGACCAAAATAGCATTAGGGGGTAAGAGTAGGGGGAACAGGATATTTATGGATCTCTTGCAGGTTAGAGTAGCAGGTCGGACCAGGTGCAGGTGGGTGGCCGGGTATAGGCAGTCCACTGAAAACTAGGTGAGGCATTTACTGAAAACTGAAAGGCTTTAATCATGTCTTAAAAAACCTGTAATGAGAATATTAGGAAAACCTCTGGGAGGGGAAGAGCCTCAAGCAGAGCATAATGAAGCACAAGGGAAAGGTCCTGGGGGCAGAAAACTCCCAGCCATGTTAGAATGTCCTTTCTTTAATCAGAACAAGGAAATCATGGTTAACAGAGCATGGTTAATATTTCTTATAACTATAGCTGTTAGGGTTAAAAGAATATTGGGCCTAGCTATGGTTGTGGGAAATAATAATCATGCTCTGTTAACCATGATTGCCTTGTACTGGTTAAAGAAAGGACATTCTAACCTGGCTGGGAGTTGTATGCCCCTGGGACCTGAGAGCCAACCTTGGACGTAGGAGCCAACCTTGGACCTGGGAATCAACCTTGTACCTAAGAGTCAACCTTGGAATGTGGTCCATTTTCATTCAAGAATATCTATTATCGAAATGGAGTGAAAAATGGCGGAGGTATAAAGGGACGT
>NW_006289192.1:0-302 GCF_000327345.1 Myotis davidii
TAAGTGATGGATGTGGACAACGGGGGGTGAGGGCGAAGGCAGGATTGGGAGGATGAGGGGACATTGGGGGGATAAGGACACATTTGTAGTATCTTATTCAATAAAGCGGAAAAATGCCAGGGGCAAAAGACAAAGAGAGAATCCTAAAAGCAGCAAGAGAAAGACAGTTTTTTACCTACACGGGAGCACCCATACAACTGCTAGCTGATTTCTCAACAGAAACTATGCAGGCCAGAAGAGAGTGGCAAGAAATATTCAAAGTGATGAATACCAAGACCCTACAACCAAGATTATTTTATCCA
>NW_006289192.1:347-16996 GCF_000327345.1 Myotis davidii
AAGGGCAAAAGACAAAGCAAGAGAAAAACAGTTAGTTACCTACAAGGGAGTACCCATATGACTGTCAGCTGATTTCTCAACAGAAACTAGGCAGGCCAGAAGGGAGTGGCAAGACATATTCAAAGTGATGAATAGCAAAGACCTACAACCAAGATTACTCTACCAAGCAAAGCTATCATTTAGAATTTAAGGTCAGATAAAGAGCTTCACAGACAAGAAAAATCTAAAGGAGTTCATCACCACCAAACCAGTATTATATGAAATGCTGAAGGATATTCTTTAAAAAAAGGAAGAAGAAAAAGGTAAAGATAAAAAATTATGAACAACAAAGTGACAACAAATACATATCTATCAACAAGTGAATCTAAAAATCAAATGAATAAAAAATCTGATGAACAGAATAAACTGGTGAATGTAATAGACTCAGGGGGCATGGAAAGAGAGTGGACTGACAATTCTCGGGGGAAGGGCGCGGGGGGTGCTGGAAGAGATTGGGCAAAGACCTTAAACCTATGGACAAGAACAGTGGAGGGGGGGCAGCGAAGGCCTTGGGTGGGGGGGACTGGGTATAGGGGAGCTATGGGGGGAAAAAGAGGAACATCTGTAATAATCTGAACAATAAAGGTTTTTTTAAAAAAAGATTTCTAAATTCTACCAAGGATGTGGAGAAACAGGCTTTCATCTATGACTGATAAAAATGTAATTTGATATATTTTTTAAAAAAATAACCTACCTACTGAAATAAAAATTAAACACATCACTTGATCTAGCAATTTCACTTCTGTAAATCCATTATGGAGAAATAAAAGCATCAGGATTTTGGACTATATAATCTAGGATGTTTACTGCAACATTGCATGTAGTGGCAAAAGCCTGAACACTATCTATATGGTCATCAATAGAGGAATGTCTGAATAAACTGTGTTGTGTCTATATTATAGATAAAAAACATGAGGGGGTTATTCACAAAAGAGCAGGTACTTGTTTATATTTTTTTCCATCACCATTTCTCTTCTATGCTCTCTTCCACCTCCATCTACTCCCCTTCCCCCTAGCAATCACCACACTGTTGTTCATGTCCGTAGGTTCTTTTTATTCTTTTTTGATTAATGCCTCCCCCCACCCACAAGCTGTCTGCCTAAGAGCAGGCACTCTTAAATGAGCTGAGAAGGGCAGAGCTGAATAGAGTAGAGATGAAAATATGGAAGAATATAGAACAGCGGGGTCTTAGAGCTGTGGTTGTAGATTATAAGGTTGAAGGAGGGGCATGTAATATTTGAACAGGCAGGAGAAGTACACTAGAAGGTAATTGGTACTGAAAAACCTCATTGAAAAACTAAACCAGCCCTAGGTTCCAAATGGAGCTGCTTTAAGTTATTACAGTTGGAGGAAGTTGGGGCTTGTGTTGTGGGCTACCTATGTATCTGGAGTATGTTGCATAAAAATATGAAATTATAAAGAAATCACAAAAATTTTGGGCCATTTTAATTAAGTGTTCTGATAAATGATGTTTGTTATGAGTAATACTAATCATCTATCTCTGCATTGAGGAGATTCAGATTTTAGTGAAAATTGATAGAAACTTAGTCAAGGGCTTAGGATGTCAACATTGCAATCACTAAATACCTGGAAGCCCTGAATTACGGAATTGAATTAAATCCAATCTCCATTTACTTGTATCTATTTTTAGCTTTTAAATGAAAATGTAAATTGGGTTATTTTCCTCAAAGCAGTTATTTCAGCAGAGGAGGAGGCAGAGGAGTCTAGACTCAAGTCAAATGGGATGTTTGCCATTATTTTAGCTCTAAAAAATGTCTACATGGACCAAATAACCATTTGTCAAATTAATTTTTCCACTGATTATTTGTAGTAGCCTCATATACAATATAACCAGTGTCTTAATGCACAGTAACTTAGGTACAGTAGAATTAGTTGCAGTTGGAGGTCACAGTGGTTAATTCTTAGAAATTTAGTATCATTCCAACAATATAGGCAAATGCTAGAAAATTAGTCTTATCAAAATGTCAGGATATACCAAAATGGCCATATTTGCCAAAGGGCTTTGTAGAGAATTCTTGAAACAGAACTCAGGTGGAGAGAGAGGTAAGTTGGATTTTGGCTAAAGGGAGACAGTAGTTTCTCGGACCATCTCACGAAGAATGAATCCTTTCTCTCCTGAAAACTTTAGCCTTTTGGCTCAAGAAACAAAGCTTACACAAGGCTTAAATAGAAATACTAGGACTCTAACGTGTTGCATATTACCACATGATACCTCACTCACCTGGGATACAAGAGGTGAGGTTTAACCCTAGGGCCGTGGTCGGCAAACTGCAGCTCTCGAGCCACATGCGGCTCTTTGGCCCCTTGAGTGTGGCTCTTCCTAAGCCTTAGGAGTACCCTAATTAAGTTAATAATGATGTACCTACCTATACAGTTTAAGTTTAAAAAATTTGGCTCTCAAAAGAAATTTCAATCGTTGTACTGTTGATATTTGGCTCTGTTGACTAATGAGTTTGCGGACCACTGCCCTAGGGGATAAAGCCCTGGAGTGCTATTCTTCTTGTTTACATATCCATAACCTAGGCCAAGGGAAGTTGTGCAGTCTATGACTAGGAGTTAAGTTCTTAGGGAGAGCAAGCTCTAGCTGACAAGTGGGTTTTCTAACATGGAAACAAAATAGGACATAAAAATGTGGGTTTGATTTTTTTTCATCCAAAAAGCAAGAGTTTACTTATTCACTCAATAAATATTTACTGAGGGCCAATTATTTGTCCTGTCTCCCCAAATTTTACATTTCCTAATTCTCTGAGCCTTCAAGTATACAATATGGGTTCTATGAGAAGTGGTAGCTTGCAGTAGTGATTTAGGTATGGGTTTTGTAGGGAGACAGACCTAAATTTGAATGCTAGGTCTACTATCTGTTTTCTACCTGTGTGACCTTGGGGAAAAGTTATTTAACTTTTCTGAATTCCAGTCTTTTCATCCCAATTGTCTCTTCTATAGAGTACAAACATCATAGTACATATTGCTTATTCTATAGCACACTAAAAAAAGGATAATATTAAGAAGATGCTGATGAAGTCATCGCCTGTTTTGGTTTATTTTCCTTTTTCGCCTATCCATGTCTTTTTTTCACTTTAAATTTTTGGGCAAAATTTATTTCCTGTTAGAAGCCTTTATTGACTAACAGTTTACCATGCTCTCTCCTTTACTTGGCACCTATTCAACACTTATAAACATAGTTTAGGTCATGTTAATTTGCTCTTTGCTTATATTTGTGTATTCTTGTGTATACATTTGTGTCTTTCCTGGATTCCTAATTATCATTGACTAATAGATTCATAGACTAAACATTAAAAAATATAAATCTTCCATGTATTTCAGGAATCTAACTAAAATACTCTCTGGTGGCCATCAATTTACTTCTTGGGTACTTTTAGTGACAGAGCCATCACCTCACAAGCCATTCAGTTCATTGCTGGACATCTTGTTTTTAGAAATTATTTTTCAAACTCATTGTTCCTAACTGTGTCCTCTTAAACAATATAGGACATTAGGCTATTCACTACATGAAGTTGTCTTCTATCTACTTTATATCATCCATTCAATTCTCAATCAATGTTCTTGACTTTTTTGCTTTTTACTAATGGTAGAGTTTTAATTTCAATGTTTCTTACCACTAAAACATATGATTTTTTTCTGTTAACCAGGAGGGGTCATTTCCGTAGCTTCCTAAGAATGACTTTACTTTTTGTGTCTTGGAGAAGGATTGGGGAGTCAATCACCTGTGTCCCAGGAATTCCCCTGCCCAACAATGTCCTCATGCCTATGATATATTGTCTGAAATTTCATCCATCATTAAAACAACATTTATTTGTATTTTAAAATCTATAGGATCTTTGAGTCCCTTTTTAAAAGACACATGGTCCTGGGAAAGGTAACACCTTAACTTTGACAACTGGTGCCATAACATGAATTAATTTGTTGGCAGTGACTTGAGTACAAACTAGCAGGTAGGATGAGTTGTAACCTGGAAGCAGTATTATACTGCTAGAGATCCAGGGACCTTGTTTCATTCATCTCAGTATACACAGCACTTAGAGTGACTGACTAGCACTAGGCCCTCATTGATAAATAAATTAATGAATGTGCATGAAAGGGGAAAATATTATCTCCCAAACAAATATTACCTACTTCACAATTCTGTCTATAGCCAATGAAGTGTGGTAACATCAGAAATACCAAGATTCCTCAACTTAATGACAGCCTTGCTGGCTATTAACTGTGTTTTGTTTTGTTTTTAATCTCTATCACCTCTCCCTGAAGCTATTTGGTGTCTTACCTTCAGCTGGCAGTTGGGGACATGACTTCTTTGTAAGGCTGCTTCTATATAAAGCTCTGGCAATAGGAACTGCCTAGATTTCCAGCTGTGATTCACACACCTACACACAGAGTACTTACTCCCACACAGGGTCAGGGAGTGAAGGAACAAAGTTCTAGTTCATATTTTGTTTCCCTGCACAAGATTGTGAAATTAACATTACTCTTTCATTTATTTATATAAGCTATTGTAGATGTAGTAATTTGCATCATACTATGTGAATTTAGGTAAAGTATAATAAAAAATCTCTTTAATTCTCACCAGTGTTTAATCTAAGTTAACGATGTGGGGTTGGTACTTAGAGGATTGGCGAGATGACTAACTGCCTTCAGAGAATAGAAAATCTTTTTAGGCAGTACATAAAAGCAACTATTTTCCTGCACACAATCTTTGCCTATTCATTAAAAGATATCCAGCATAGCTTCTTTTTGGCATGATTTTAGTAGCAATTCATTTGTGTTATTGCATTACTTGAAAATACTAAAGCTGTATTTTGTTAAGACTTTAAGAGGAAAGCCTATCTGGCAGGAAATATCTGAAATATAGAAGGGTATTTTTAAAAGTAATTTTTCAGACATATACAGTAATATAATCAAAGTTCACTAAATATGGAAAACTGCTGCAAAGAACAATGTAAGTGATTTTAATTAATAGTCCAATTGCTTTTATGTAAATTAATATTTCCTAAGGCACTAGATTTTTTTTTTTCATTTTACAAGGTAACTGATCCCAGTGCAGAACTTGCATACACCATGAATTTCCTTTAATCATAGATAGAGTCCTGGCCATTCTCTAAAATAATGAAATATTACAACATTCCAGAATCCCAATTATAAAACTGGCCAACTTCAAGCAAGTGGATTTAGTAAAGTTTTATTCTATTTGCAATATCATTTCATAATGAAAGTAGAGTTCTATTTTCTCTATTCTGCATGCTTGGACTGTACTTCTGGCAATGTTAAATCTAGAAGAATATCCACATTGTTCATTTAAGAAAATTGATTAAACTTTTGGATATCTTATTGATACTTCTCTGAAATAAAAAAGTGCAAGCCCATTAATCCTTACGCTATGAATACTTAAAATGTTACTACAGCAGTAAATATTGACAAAATGTCTCCTTCAAGCATTAATACTTTAGAAATCTGATACTTTAGGCTTCCATTTAACTGATCTATGCCCTTAATCTGTAATTACATTTTTAAAACATGAAGTTGTGGTGTTTTGTGGGTTTTATTTGACATTCACCTGAGATATTTTTATAGTATAAGTTCTTATGGGAATATTTCCATTTCGTTACGATGAGATCTGAGAGATTTTTTTTAATGTCTTCTCAAATCACATACCCTATTTTCACTTTAAAGAAAGAAAATATTACTTAGACTAGAAAGGTAATTCAACTTCTTTGCCTTCAGCCAAACAAAATGGTAAAAACAAACAAAAAAACACTTCCCTAAATTTACTTTCAGATAAATGTAATTACTACATAGGTTGCATTCTGATTTCTGAGAAACTAAACAGAAAAGTGCCATGTTCTACTGAAATATGAAAAATGTATATAATCCCAAATCCATTATTAATATGTTTGTTTTCCTGTCCTTGTGTCAGGTTCATCCATGTCTTTGACATACCACTAATGTCCACAACAAAAGGAAAACAGTGAAGATTAATACACACCAAAAGGCAAATTTCTAGTGCCCCAAGCATTGCTTTTGTGCCTGTTACTATTTATTTTATTAATGTTATAAGAAGTTGAGGACAATGTTTGAGAAAACTCAGAGAACAATGATTTAATTGAGGATATTGACTTAAATGAGTCCAGAAGAATTTTAGTTAATAAAATGAAAATCTTTTTTTTTTTAATCTGAGGAATATGAAAAACTGATCTTGGTGCCTTAGGGAGAAATTCATAAATAAAATAGCAGCTATATTCTGGCAAGTTCTAGTTTTTGAGTGCCAGTTGACACTAGGGAGAATAGAAACAATAGGCTCTATTCTGTTGTTTCATAATTTGCTTCTTCTGAAGCTATAAGCAAGAATACGTGGTCAAATAAAATGTGGCTATGTGTGCAATTTTTACATCTGAACTGTATACAACTCCATTTGAAGGAAGCTGTTGGAAAGATAATTGCTGGATATTTGTAACTTTACCACACAAGATGTTGAAATATATTTTGAGTCAAGGAAAGTATATAAATAATTTTTGCTAAAGAAAACACAATTAAATTTCTCATTTTTCTCCATAAGCAAAAATTATAGGAATATGTTCTGATTTATAGGATTAGGCCTCAGATAAAACACCTGGGATGGGGCAGTGCCTGGAAATACATCTTTGCAAACCCTGCAAAAATCTTGAATTAAAATCCATCTCTTCACACATGTCTTCTTGTGGCAGAATTATTTAGTTGGCTTACATAATAACATAATAATTACATAATAATGGTAGAATTATTTAGTTGTCTTACATGTTTATGGAGCGCTTACCCAACAATAGTAAAATAGAATTATTTTATTTCACAAAACATAGGGGAGTTCCTAAGCACATAAAGTTTTAGTTCATTTGGGTCTAGATAGCATTTTAAATCTTCCTTGTAGCTTTGAAACTAGCTAAATGAGCCAAACTTATTCGTGCCAGAAAGACTTGTGAATTTGCATTTAGGATTTATTCAACACATGTGATAGTTACAGTGAAATTCCTTTTCTGAACCCACTGTACAACCAAATGACACAGCATTTTTCTGTTCCAACCTTATAAAATAAAGGTCCAGCAGAGGGCACATTGAGCAATTCCATGCCTAATCCAAACACCTTGGCATTCTCTTAAGTCTATCTAAACCGTATCATGCTATATTGGCACCTGAAGTAAAATTTCCAGTGTCTTCTGACAACATAGACAACTCTTTCAATTAAGAGAACACCAAGATACTCAGTCAAGGTCAGCCAAACAGATTTGAATAAAATAAAAATCAATTTAACTGATTACTTTAAAATGAAGCACCTTGAAGATGTGAATAAATTCCCAGAATGAATAAGGCCAGTGAGTCCATAGATTTTCTTTAGTGGTTACATGCTCATGGGAGTAAGGTGATATACAGAATATAAATATACTAAAGTATGTCATTAATTTAATTATCTGCATGAAGCCAGTTCACTGGCAGTATTTAAATCTCAGGATAACTTTCTTTGATCACTCAAGCTACTTCAGAGTCACAGCTTATGGGTCTGAAGGAAATGCTTATCTATCTGTCTATCTATCTATCTATCTATCTATCTATCTATCTATCTATCACCTATCTATCTATCTATCTATCTATCTATCTATCTATCTACATATATATATAAAAGCCTAAGCAACCGTCGAATCCAAAACAACTGAACGGATGACTGAACAGGATGCATGGGGTGACCAGGCCGGCAGGGGGGTTAGTGAGGGACAACCAAATGACTGAACAGCAGGCTGTGTGAAGCAACCAGGCTGGTGGGGGAGCCATGAGGGGTGACAAGGCTGACAGGGGGAGCGTTGGGGGCAACCTGGCCGGCAGCAGGGGGCAGCTGGGGTGACCAGGCCAGCAGTGCGGGCAGTTAGCAACCAGGCCGGCAGGCTGGGGCAGTTAGGGGCGATCAGGCAGGCAGGCAGGTGAGCAATTAGGAGCCAGTGGTCCAGGATTGCAAGAGGGATATCCGACTGCCAGCAGTCAAACATCCCCCGAGGCATCCCAGATTGGAGAGGGTGAAGGCTTGGCTGAGGGAACCCCCGCCCCACCGCCCGTGCATGAATTTCATGCACCAGACCTCTAGTATTTTATAAAAATCCGACTGCCAGCAGTCAAACATCCCCCGAGGCATCCCAGATTGGAGAGGGTGAAGGCTTGGCTGAGGGAACCCCCGCCCCACCGCCCGTGCATGAATTTCATGCACCAGACCTCTAGTGTAAAACATAAATGAAAATGAATTTTCAAAACCTCAAAGACAACCCAAAGTGTCTTTTCTATTATCTACATCACTGCTTCCCGTCTACTGGTATCTATAATTGAGATCTGACTTAATTCTTTTTTAGGGGACTAATAAACAATGACCCTGAGAAAACTACACCTTTAATATAATAAGGTGTACCTAGTTTTAGATGGAAAATGAAATTCAACTAAAAAAACAAAGTTGATTTCAATATTTGAAGGAGAAAGCCAAGAATGAAAGGATATTGATTACATTTTAAGAAGACAATTCTTCTAATAAGAGAAATGTCATCAGAGCTTTGGTAAATGCCACTTTAAACATGAATACTTTCTATTCCTATATAGTTGACAAACTACAAAAAACTAAAAAGCTATTTGTTGTAAGACACAAGCTCCCTTACATTTTCTCCAACTTATTTTCTGTCTACACATCTAAATCAACTCAGCTATTTATTTTCCCTTCACAGCACTTAAAATCTTGCTCTTCCCCCATCTATTTTAATAACACTTTGCCACAGTTAGTATCATATATGTTTACATGACACTAATATTAATAAAAGACACAAGTTGAACAAAGCAACTGAATATTCCAATTTTAACCAGCTGTTTTGGTATTGTGTAGATAAGCCTGATTCTTGACTATTACCTAATACTCTTCATCTATATCTGTTTTTCTCAAAAACATTTAATGCACTTGAAACAACTGCCCTCCCCTGAAGACCTGATCTCACCCCCAACTGCCTTCCCCTGCTGGCCTGATTTCGCCCCCAGTGGCCCTTCCTTGCCGCTTGATCTCGCTCCCAACAGCCCTCCCCTGCTTCTGTCTCTGGGCCTCTAGGCCTGATCCGCAGCCCCTTCAGCAGTCAGTGCTGGGTCGCATAATACTCTCCAGGCCCCCCGTATGCTGTCTCAAAGCTGCATAGTATTCCATTGTGCAAATATACCACATCTCTTTTATCCACTCATCCCACTTCTAGGAATATATCCTAAGAATCATTGTGGTTTTGAGTGACATTTCCCTGATCATTAATGATGCTGAGCATCTTTTCACTTCTATTGGCCATCTGTATGTCTTCTTTGGAGAGATGTCTATTTGCATCCTCTACCCATTTGTTAAGCAGAATATTTGGTGGGTTTTTTTATGTTGAATTGTATGAGTTCCCTATATATTTTGGATATTAACTCCTTACCAGATATATCCTTTGCAATTTTCTTCTCCCATTTAGCAGTTTGTCTCTTCATTTTGTTGATCATTTCCTTTGCTATACAGAAGATTTTTAGTTCAGTTATAAAATAAATCACAGGGATGTAATGTACAGCACAGGGAATATAGTTAATACTAGCTGAATAACTTTGCATGGTGACAGATAGTTACTAGACATTGTGGTGATCACATTGTAAGGTATATAAATGTCAAATCACTATGTTGTACACCTGAACTAATAATGTATGCCACTATATCTTAATAATATTTAAAAAGAAATTAGAAAAGTGAAATAACTGGGATACAATAAAAATACATACATACATACATACATACATACAGAAATACAGAAATACAGAAATACAATGGACATCTGAATAGTGATGCAGCTTTACCAATCATTTAACTCCTTTCAGTATGCACCACTAACTTTGATTAGAAAATTAAAAATCCAGGAGTATTACAATTAAATTTACATATTAAGAAAAGCTGATATAAAATATATCACCAGGCCACAGTACATTTCAAGATTACCACTCTCTTCCTTTTTCTTTTGTTAGAATAGAAAACTTTTTCCACTCAAAAATCTTTAAATTACATTCATGATTTCTTGGTATTCTTGGAATATTCTTCTTTTCTGTTCTATGTAGGGTCCAATGATTATAAATCAAAACCATCAGATAGAATCATACACCCAGACAATAATTTCCTGGATAACTTATCTTGTATATTTTGAGATGTCTTAGAATAGTATGTAAAAATACTCATTCCCTAATCAGACCTGCTTTAAGAAAAGTCTAGGAAAGTCTTTCATACCACAGCTGATTAAGAAACCATTAGAATGTGAAAATAAGATTTTTTAATTTTTTAAAAAAATTGTATTGAAGTTATTGGTGTGACATTGGTTAATAAAATTACATGAGTTTCAGTGTACAATTCTATAATACATCATCTATATATTGTATTGTGTGTTTACCACCCCAAGTAAAGTATCTATCCATCACCATTTATCCCCCACAAAGCCTCTTCTACCTCCCCTACCCCCCCATTCCCTCTGGAAATCACAATACTCTTATCTGTCTATGAGTGTGTTCTTTCCACTTAACCCCTCTACCTTTTTTCCCCTAGCCCCTCCATGCCTTCCCTCTGACAGCTGTCAGTCTGTCCTCTGTATTTATAATTCTGTTTCTATTTTGTCTATTTATTTTGTTCATTAGGTTCCACATAAAAGTGAAATCACATGGTGTTTGTCTTTCTCTGAATGGCTTATTTCACTTAGCATAGTACTCTGTAGGTCTATTCATGCTGTCACAAAAGGCAAGATTTCCTTCTTTTTTATGGCCGAGTAGTATTTCATTGTGTAAATGTACCACAGCTTTTTTTTTTTTTTCAATCCTCACTGGAGGATATTTTTTCCATTGAGAGAGAGTGGTAGGAGGGAGGGGGAAAGACAGAGAGAAACATTGATGTGAGAGAGACACATCAATTGGTTGCCTTCCACATGCACCCCGACTGGATGCCAGGGATCAAGCCTTCAACTGAGGTACGTGCTCTTGACAGGAATTGAATTCGAAACCCTTCAGTCCATGGGCCGATGATCTAACCCCTGCAGTGTTTCAGGTTTCTTCAAAAATATTCTCAGAAGTGGAATCTCTGGGACTTATAACCATTCCATTTTTAATTTTTTGAGGTAACTCTATACTTATGCACCTAGACCAAGGCTGAAGATTAAGCCTGCAACCAAAGTATGTGACCCTGACTAGAATTAAACCCAGGACCCTTCAGTCCTCAGGCTGAAGCTCCAACCTCTGAGCAAAACTGGCTAGGGCTGTACCACAGCTTTTTTTTTTTTTTTTATCCACTCATCTATTGATGGGCATTTGGGCTGCTCCCAAATCTTGGCTATTATAAATAACACTGCAATGAACATAGGTGTGCATATATTCTTTTGAAGCAGTGTTTCAGGTTTCTTCAAAAATATTCTCAGAAGTGGAATCTCTGGGACTTATAACCATTCCATTTTTAATTTTTTGAGGTAACTCTATACTGATTTCCATAGGGCTACACCAATCTGCATTCCCACCAACAGTGCACAAGGGTTTCCTTGCTAACACTGTTGATTGTTGACTTATTGATGCTAAAAGTCCAGGAAAATCTTTCACACCATAGTTGACTAAAAAACTATTGGAATGTGAAGGAAATATTTCAATAATACAATCTCTATAACGCAGTAATACAAACTGCTATCTCTGTGCTGTCCAGTACGTGGCAACAAGTCACCTGTGGCTAAATGTGACTAATGTGCCTGAAGAACTAAATTTTTAATTTTATTTAATTTTAAATAGCCACATCAGGCTATTGGCTACCATGATGAATAGCATAGCAGTAGGTGAACATTAACATGGGGTCCCTGGACAAGCTTCACATAAAACTCCTTGAAATTGTGCACAAAATTGTGTCTTCATTTATTCTGTACATAGGTTTCATCAAATTTTTGGAATTCTGATTCCCCCAAAAGTGTTAAGAACCACTATTGCAGAAGCAGAAGTAACTGGCCCTATTTGGGCTCTAAGTTTCCTAACAACATGATTAAAACTAGAAACATAGCACTTTTTAAAAATTTTGTTATAAGAAAATATCCAAATTACTCAGCAAAAAACAAATAGAATCAAATAGGTGGATTTTTAAAGGTTATTCATTTATTTGTATGTGTGATACAGTTTCTCCACATTCTTGCCATAATTTGTTGCTATTTTCCTGTTTATATCTGTCTTTTATTATCTTAGACTTCTAAAAAAAATAATTTCCTACAGTTAAATTCAGCCCAGCTAGTATGGCTCAGTGGATGAGTGTCAACTTATGAACCAGGAGGTCACAGATCAATTCCCACTCAGGGCGTGTGCCTGGGTTGCAAGTTTGATCCCCAGTGTGGGGCATGCAGGAGGCAGCTGATCAATGATTCTCTTTCATCATTGATGTTTCTATCTCTTTCTCTTTTCCTTCCTCTCTAAAAACAATAAAAATTATATTTTAAAAGATTAAGTTAAATTCAAGTAATGTAGTATACATTTATATAACCAACATATATTCCTCTTTTTTTAAAAAAAATTATTTCGAAAAAATTATAATTGTAAGAAATAGAGGTCCCATTTATCATTCACCCAGTTTTCCCCAATGGAATCACCTTACATAAGTATAGTACAATATCACAACCTGGAGATTGACATTGATACAACCCATCCACCTAATTTGGATTTCATTAGTTTTACATGGATTCATTTGCATGATCTATGCAAGTCTTCCACGTGTAGGTTCATGTGAGCACCATCACATTCAAGATTCAGAATAGTTCCATCACAAAATGTCTTACTCATGTTGCCCTTTTTCAGTGACACAAACTCCAGTCCACACCCTCTCCTTAAACCTGGGCAACCACTAATCTGTTCTCCATTACTATAATGTTTTCATTTCAAAAATGCTATATAAATTGAATCAACTTTTTTGGATTGGCTTTTTTTCACAGCTTAATTATCTGGAGATTCATCCATATATTTGCATTTATTTATAGTTCATTTCTTTTTTTTTTTAGTAATATTCTGTAGTATAGATATATAACAGTTTGTTCAACCACTCACCTATTTAGGTTATTCCCAGTTTGGGGACAAATATTAATGAAGCTGCTATGAAATTTATATACAGGTTTTAGTGAACATAAATTTACATTTATCTAAGATAAAGAGGCATAACTGAATTGCTGAGTCATATGGTAATTGTGTCAGACTCTTTTCCAGATTGGCTGTACCATTTTACATTCTCACAAACAATGTATGTGTATGTGTGATCCAGTTTCTCCACATTCTTGCATAATTTAGTGTTATTTTTCTCTTTCTCTTTTTTTAGCCATTCTGGTAGGTAAGAAGTGATATCACATACTAGTTTTAATCTGCATTTCCTTAATGGTTAATGATATTGAACATCTTTTCATGTATTTGTTAGCCATCTGTATATCCTTTTTGGTGAAATGTCTGAGGTTTTTTTCCCCCAGAAAGAAAGCATTCAAGATAGGAATGTGTTCTTTTTACAAAGGAATTTGCATAATATCAGTGGATAATTTGGTCTTATAAAAGAAAGAAATGTTGTTCAACTGGAATTTTTCTAGCCTATCTGCTTAGACAGAAGCCTAACATTAATTCTCACCCCAGTGAAGATGTTTCTGTGGAGAACTAGGAAAATACGATCCAGGAACAACACTTGGCTTTTTGATACCTTGACCATAGAGAGAATTGAGAGAATACAAATGAATGGAGAGATAAGAGAGCCTTTGGTTGGTATCAGATTCAGTCATTTCATTAATACATTTTCAAACAAGTACTGGTAGGGCAGATATTTTATATTCTAAGTATGCTTTTGATATATTTCGATGGATATCATTTGTTGCTTTGCTTAAAAGTAACCTTTGGCCCTAATGGTTTGGCTCAGTGGATAGAGAGTCGGTCTATGGACTCAAGGGTCCCAGGTTTGATTCTGGTCAAGGGCATGTACCTTGGTTGCGGGCACATACCCAGTAGGGAGTGTGCAGGAGGCAGCTGATTGATGTTTCTCTCTCATCGATGTTTCTAACTTTCTATCCCTCTCCCCTCCTCTCTGTAAAAAAAATCAATAAAATAATTTTTTTAAAGTAACCTTTGCATATTCACCCAGAGAGCAGTCTCCTTTGGGCTCAGACAAGGCAGCAGAGTTACCTGCAGAAAGAACTATTACTCTTCTTGAGAAAGAGCTTGAATCAGAAACCTGCAATGGCAGTCCACTGCCTAATAAATCAAGATCAAATTCCTAAATATGTTATTCAAGGTCAAGAAAGCCCTAACCTACCTTTGCTGTACTGTCTCCCACTGCTCCTCCTCTCGTGTGGTCAAGCCAAATAAAATAATATTCTCCAAATTCACTTTGCTCTTTTCTAACTCAAAGCTTTTGTTCCTGCTATATCATTTATTAGAAGATCTTTCCTCACATGTGCACCTAAAAAATAAAACAAAACAAAACAAAAAAACAACACAAAAAAACACCTACCTCTCAAGGACCTGCTCAGATGTTACATTCTCTATGATATTTCCCCTAATTCTAGAAGCAAAAATTCCTGTATCCATTCTCACACAGGACCTCTCTCTCTCTGACCACTCTTTTATTTAAATGTTATGCCAATGCAATAACATGGATGAATCTCAAAAACATTATGCTAAGTGAAAGAAGTCAGACACTAACAGACATATACTGAGTTATTTCATTTATATGACATTCTGGAAAAGACAAAATCATAGGGACAAAAAAACAGACAAAAGATTGCCAGGGGTTAAGAATGGGGGGAAAGGTTTGCTTATTTAAAGGCATAGCACAAGGAAACTTGGGGGATAATGAAACTTTTATATCTTGATTGTGGTAGTAACTAGATGACTTTATATGGTTGTCAAAACTTATAGAACTGTACACTAAAAAGGGTGAATTTTACACTCTGTAAATTATACCTTAAAATCAGTGAAAAAAATCCATCCCACCTAGCCAGCAAACTAGCCAGTCTGTCCTCCAGTTCTTGCCATTCATATACTTGGTCTTCAAACAATCTCTAATGTGCCAGGGTAAGAGTTCAGCCATGAAGAAGAAAAATACATGGTTCCTCCTCTCAAGGAACTGCTTCTGATGTAGAAGAAAGGTATGTAAGTAAGTATATGCAGCAGAGTATAGAAGATGCTATATATGATACAGATAAATATCAGATACAGTGCAGGTGTAAAGGGGGCAGTGGTCAGATGGGCCTAGAATCTTGAAGGCCTAGCCTTCCAAGTTTAGAAATTTATATTAGTTCAATATGCAATGAGAAGTGATATAATCATGTTTTAGAAAGTATAATATGACAATAATATGAGGAATGATTTAGAGTGGAGGAGAGATTAAAAGCAGGGGAGATCAATTAAAGGCTATTTACTAGTAAAATAGATACATTGCAACACACTGAGGATTTTCAGAGGGAAGGGGAGGAGGGAAGAGTTCAATCAAATAACATATGAATGTATGCATAACCCATGAGCAGACAATAGTGGGGAGAAGGCCTAGGGAGGGACAGGAGTGGGGAGGAGGGGACTAATGGCAGGGAGAAAGGACATCTGCAACACTTAGAACAATAAAGGTAAAATTTTTAAAAGGCCATTTACAATAGTCTAAGTAAAAGTTAATATCACTTCTCTTCTTCATTTGGAGACTACTGAGATTAGATTATGCTTTCAATTAAAGCTTGTACTGTTGATAACCTAAATGCATGTAGGCAAAACCAAAGAGAGAGCCCACAAAATCTGTCCTGATACATTTTGCTCTCAATATTCTGAGGTACTTAATGGAGGGAACTTGTTGCATTCATCGTTTTATCTTCCCCAGCAACTATTATAAGACTCTAAGATTTGGAAACAGCCTAAGTGCCCAGCAGCAGATGAGTGGAGTAAAAAACTGTTACATCTACACAATGGAGTATACATGCATATAAGCCAAACCAATGGACATGGACACCACGGGGATGAAAGCATGAGGGGAGGCGGGGGGCGGGGGGGTTAATGGGGGGATGAGGACACATTTGTAATACCTTAACCAATAAAGGAATTAAATATTTAAAAATAATAAAAAAAGACTCTATAGATATTAGAAGCTTTGCCCTAACCAGTTTGGCTCAGTGGATATTAGAAGCTCTAAAAATGCTTTATAATTCTAATGAATAACTTAGAGAATGAGTGATTTTTTAAAAAAATCACCTAAACTCCACAAGAGTTATTATTCCTGTATGCCCAATGATGCTTGTCACTTACAGTTTTGTACACCAGTCAAGCCAGAAAGTCAAGGTTTGGAAAAATGTTTATTCCTAAATTTCTATATTGACTGCAGTGATCAGATGGGATCAGTCTAGCACATGTTCCCCCAGAAAGTCTGCTTGTTCTTTACTTGTTCACTGCTACTTAACAACTTGCAATGATGGGGTAAGACTCTGTTAAAAAAAGAACAGCAGGCATTATATGGAAATTCTTTCCAGTATAATACTTTTAAGGAATTGACCATTACCTCTGTCTTGGAA
>NW_006289192.1:17026-19034 GCF_000327345.1 Myotis davidii
GAAAATGCCTTGTGGGGCACAATTGAAAGCACTGATATAAGATACCTGCTTCCTGGAATGTGTATACTGAAAAGTTTTTACCCTGCCTTGAATCCAACAAAATACGTCCTAAAACCAACAGAGTTGCTGGGCTCTAAAGATTTCATAGAGCCCAAATACATGCTCTCATCGGGCCTCTAAACACCTCAAACATCATTACCTAAGAAAAACGAAGACATTTAATGAACTGGTGGGATCATTGAAGGTAAACTTGACGAGCCTCTTCTTCAAACAAACAAGAGCTTCAGGACTTCAATTTCTGCTCCCCCCCCCCACACACACAAAAAGCAAACATTGCTGAGCCACCTCATTGCCTCTGCTGAAAGGCTTTCTGTAGCTCCAAAGTTGACAGCCTCCAGAATATTAAACAGTCATTGACTTCTGCTCCTGAACTAGTTTTCTATGAAGAACATGAAGTATATTGATGCTATCTGCACCCAAACTAACACAGAGAGAACTTAGGAAAAATGTGTGCTTACCACCTGCTAATTGGAAGATTGTCAGCTAAGGAAGAGTGATTTTATGGGCATTTTTTAAAATATATATTTTATTGATTTTTTACAGAGAGGAAGGGAGAGAGATAGAGAGTTTGAAACACCGATGAGAGAGAAACATCGATCAGCTGCCTCCTGCACATCTACTAGGGATGTGCCCACAACCCAGGTACATGCCCTTGACTGGAATCGAACCTGGGACCTTTCAGTCCACAGGCCGACACTCTATCCACTGAGCCAAACCAGTTTCGGCAATGGGCATTTTTTCCTTTGATGTTCCGCTAGTATTTTTCCTTGTTAAAGTTCCTATACCGTATACTGCATGATTTATGGTGAAATCAAACCAAAGTAATTTTGATAGCCATAAACTAACCTTTTTTTTGAGGCCCTGCTCGTCTCTTACCTCTTTCCTGTGACCAATATAACCATAAGTTACCTAATTATGTTGTGACAGAGCCTAATTACTGTGTGAATCATGAGTGGTAAGCCAGCCGATTTCAGTTGTCTCAACTATGTGCTAGCGCTTTGTCACTTATTGCCAGATGCTTGTTTACTTGGAGTTATTGATCAATTTTGAGCCATGACCAGCTGCAGCTAATCCTAATGCATATAGTTAGCAGCTATGAATTTGTGACTTTGCCCTTTGGAATACAAAGGCTGCCTTTGCCCACGCCCTGGCTGACTTTAGCTTATAAAGGCAAGCCTTGGCCTCAGTAGATGATTGTGATTACGCATTACAATGTAAGTCTTTTTATTCTTAAATTGTTTTTCAGAAAACCCAGCTTTATTTGAATTATCAAATTTGATTCCTATTGAGAAAAAACCCATTATGTCTGTAGGTTAAAATAAACTCAGTACCCATTTGCACTTTTAAGAACTTAACTCCCTCTTAATTTAGTAAACTGATCATAACCAGGGCCACTCTCTTTTAAAGCTCTTCTGTCATTTGTCCTACTCAGTGGCAATAACATAGATACATATTTTACTATTTGATTTGTTAGGCTTTAATCTGAAGGAATATTAAGTGCTTTAAAATATATCTATATAATATTTCATTATTATTATCCTTATTTTATAGTCGAGAAAGATGAAAGAGAAACACACCAGTCAACAGCATAGTTAGAAACAACAGAGATTGGAATGGGGGAGTTGTGTGACTCTAATCTACTAAGTAGTGTGAATGGATTGGAAGTAAATCTCAAATATGTGGTCTTATCTGTAGGGCACAATTCATTAAAAACTTTTCTCACCCAGTTTCCCCAAGTAATTGTTTTTTTAAAAAAAAAATAACATGCATAAATCTCTTGTGATCACAGATTTAATTAGTTTGAAATCTTCATCCTACTAGAAATATGAAAAGGAAGGAGAGGAGATAGCATGAGACCAGATGAGTTTCCCAAGTATATTGCCCCGATAATGGAAGGTAAAAGCCCACTCATGTCCATCGTTCCCTCCAGAAACTCCCCTGCCCAACT
>NW_006289192.1:19077-19947 GCF_000327345.1 Myotis davidii
GCCCTTCCCCACTCTTATCCCATTTTAGCCATCTGGGATCCCCTCAATAATCTTTCCAAATGCAAGATAGCTATTCTGATCCTCCAGTAGCAAGCAAGTCAATACAATTCAGCTCAAAATTTCTGTATTGTCCTCCATCAATACAATTTCTGTACCAGTTTTCATCAGTGGACATAAAACACATTTTCTGCACATAACACAGATTTTAGGTACTCCTCTCCACACTCTCATGTGAGCAAGTGTGTACAACTAAGATGTAGACATATATAAATGGTAATAAAGCACTTGGCTAAATAGTACTAGTATACTCCCATAATCTTTGTTATAGAGGATTTTTGGTGCTGCTCAGCAAAAAATCAGGGCCCTCTAGTGAGGCGTTTATTAGTGTGCTAAAATATGTTACTTGATGTTGCTGGAAAACACCCATTCTTTCCACATTGTAATAATATCCTCACTATCTATGTGTAAAGGCAGTACAGAAAATGATGTAGAATTTGGAGTCATACTCCCATGTGAATTTCACTTCTGCCACTTACTAACTGTGTGACCTTTGGCAAGATACTTCACCTTTCTGAGACTCATTTTCCCCATCTGAGAAATGGGAATCCATATATATAAAAAGCCAGCGACCGGAACGCCATAACAACTGGAACAACCGGTTGCTACCATGCCCACTGCAGCCAGCGAACCAGCCCAATCAGGAGGTGGGGCCATCGGCCAACCTCCTGTGGCCCCTCCCCTCAGCCGTCCCCACCCCTGATCACACCTCCTACCCCAATAAGGGGTGGGGCCAGCCGGCCAACTTCCTGCAGCCCCTCCCCCTAGCTGGCCCCAGCCCCAATTGCCGCCCCCACCAATCAGGGGTGGGGC
>NW_006289192.1:20014-26186 GCF_000327345.1 Myotis davidii
CCCAATCAGGGGGCCTGCTAGCCAATTGACCATGGCCCTTCCCCACAGCTGGCCTGTCCCTGCTCAGGCCCAGGCCAGACAGCCAACCTCCCGCTATTTCCTCCTCCCGACAGGCCCTGCCCTGATCCACCCCGATTGGGGCCAAGCCGGCCGTACCCACCCATGCACAAATTCATGCACTGGGCTAGTTATTATATAATAGAATTTTATTATCCATTGTAAGAATCAAATGATATCATTAATACATGTGAAGTGCCTGACACATAGTAGGTTATCAATAAATGTTTCCTTCCTACCACTACTTTTTTTAAAATATGTTTTTATTGATTTTAGAGAGAGAGAGAGGTAGAAATATCAATGATGAGAGAGAATCATCTATCAGCTGCCTCCTGCATGCCCTTACTGGGGCATGTGCCCTGATAGAATCAACTGTAACCTCCTGGTTCATGGGTCAACACTCAACCACCAAGCCACACAGGCCAGACCCTACCCCTACTTTTGAAGATAGTGTTGTATAGAGTGGAAAGTGCTACAATGGGAAGAGTGTAATTTTGTACTAAGACGTGGGGTCAAATTCTAAATCTGTCATTCAATTACTTGGGTGACCTCAACAAGTTTCTTAACCCGAGCCTCAGTTTCTTCTTCTCTAAGATGCAGTATATAATACTTATGTCCTAGGTATTAGTACCTGGCCCACAGTAGATCTCAATGTTAGCTATTAATATTATGGATATGAAAAAATTAGTCTTAATTTCACAGATAGCAAACGTCTGTTCTAAAGCCACTCTCTGAAACTCTGTCTTTTCTTTTCATGAAAGTTTCTTTTTAAAAATTCCCTGTTTTCTCATGGTTGTATACCCACTTGAGCTGGCTGGGGTTTACTTGCATTTACAAGTGATGTTATATTATTTGAAAGCTTGTTGCAGCATCATATTAAAATTTTTGCTTTGTTTTCTTTGACTGTTCTTTCATTGCACACTCCCATCATTTTCTTCTTGGTATTTGTAGAGCAGCTGCTTAGAGTGAAAATTTATTGTCATCCCTTCTCCACACATTCTCTACACCTATTTTGTCGAGCTGTGTAGCACAGCATTGCTTGGATGCCAGGACAATAGTTATCCTAGATGGTGCCTTGCCATTTATTTAATAGTAAGAATCCATATGTGATGTCTCATTTCTTGCAGAGGGCTGTCTCTGCACCTCTGCAGAAACTCAGTGTGACTGGAAACTTAATCGGCCACAGTGGTGTCCTACTGTTACTTCTGCTGGATGCTGCTCTGTTTGTCAGTTCATCATTAGATAGTGCACTGCTCAGGACAGCTTTCTGTTCAGTATTGCTTATACAAATGTTTGGCAGGGATAGCCATTGTGGTAGGATTTGAGGAATTCAAAAAGGATCCTGGCCCAAATATATCTCCCTCGCTGGTCACAGTGCCTGAAATGCATACAAGAAACATTTCACTTGAACTTTGTTTCTTTGGTATAAGGCAACGTTGAAGTGCAAATGTCACTCTCCCGAGGCAAGGTATTGAATCACTCACTATTCAGCTATTAATACTTACAGTCAGAACTGCATTAGAATCCTAATTTGATTACAAGCTATATGATCTTAGGTAACTTGCTAATTCTCTCTAATCCCCTCTTCTGAAATTTGAGATAATGACCAATGGTTGTAAGAATCAACTGAGATGATGCATGTAAAGCACACAATAAATGCTCAATGAGCAGTAGCTGTTCTTAGCCTTAGGTACAGAAGGATCCTGAGGGAATACATCTAGGACTGGTAAATTTGGTTTGAGGCCCAGGAATCAGGTGAGGTCTGTCTGGCACAGGGAAACTGCTCAAAGCAATGACCCTGATGGGGTAGTGATACAGCCAGGAAATAGCATGGAAACTCTGGGGAGGAAGAGTTGGGTGGGAGGAAGAGGGAGGACCAAAACAAAGACAAACGATACTTACATGAACTTTCCAACAAGAAAAGTATAATATTACTCAGGATGTAATGCTTTGTGTGATAGTAATCTCTGATACCAGGAGTGTTCAAGCAGAGGTTCGATGCTGGCTACCCATCTCTGGGGAAAGCCAGAAAGTTACCCAGACAAATCTCCATAGAGTGGAAGGACATTGACAGAGTCTGGTTTGTAAGCTTTGAACTTTGATTGGTAGTATAACCAGAGACTGGGATCCTGGAGACTGACCCACACTTAAGTAAATTCACAAAATACCAATAGATAAGCCAGAATACTAATTGATTAATTTATAATGAGAAGTATAATTCCAAGTGGACCAGATACTAGTGTTTGCCATCAGTACATTATCTCCCTGTAGGCATATTTACATGAGGAGCTAAATACTAATAAGAAGGTTGCTTGGTAAGGATGAATTCATAGCAAGGGGAGTTCATGAGGTAATTTTAATGGTTAATAATCTGATACCTCCATCTCCACAATTGAGAAAGACCTCCAGAATAGTACTGAGGATATTAGCTTCTCACTAGTCTCTCTGTGTCCTGTCCTGCCCTTAATATAATCCAGAGGATCTATTTAGTCCTAAATCTGATCATATTCTTTTGTTCCACATACTTTAATATAAATTCATAATTTTAAACTCATCCTTACAAAAAGTTTAAAATATGGAGAAAATTTCAAAAATAATACATTGAGCACTTATATACCCATCATCTGGATTTAATAATAATTATTTTGCCATATTTACTTTATGTGTGTGTGTGTGTTTGTGTATGTGTGTCACCCATGCACACACTCAAATGTGTTTGTATGTGTATTGAGTTCACACTCTTTAACATAGTTTTCTACACTTTTCATGTTCTGGCATAATCTACTTGACCAGTGTTATTTTCCTTGGTTCCCTCTTTGCAACTTATATGCCCACCATACCTAACTACTAAATGTTAGTTCCCTGGATGTGTCCTGTTGTTCTTATGTAATATACTATTGCCTATGCCTGAATACCCTTACTCTCTTTGCTTGATTAACTTTACTTGTTCTAAAAGACTCAGCCACACCCATGTTGCCATAGCATCCAATGTTTTCTCGTCATAACATTTATTACACAGTACATTATTGCCTGTTTACCTCTCTGACTTTCCTACTAAACTGTGAACTCATTGAGGGCAGGGACTGTTTCTTTTGTCTCTGTATAGCCATACCTCTCCAGTGTCAGGTGTTCAGTAATCATAAAATCCAACTGCCTACAAGAGAGATCTACCTAGTTATATCATAGATACCTGAAAATCAATTTGTCTACGCTGGACTCATCTCCCCCTCCTACACATTCCATAAATTTAAAACCTTCTTCCTGATTAATCAAGTGTCACCCAGTCTTCCAAACCAAAGCTTCAGAGACATCCCTAACTCTTGTCTCTCTTTTATAACCCAAACAAGTCCTATTGATTCTACATCCAAAGTACATTCCCAATTTATCTATATATCTTCATTTCCACTACCTGTTTATCCAGGCCACCTTCATCCCTTACCTGGAGCACTGCCAACAACTTTCTATCTGGACTCCCTGTTTCTATTCTTTTCTCCTCCAATCTATTGTATACAGAGAAGCCATAATGATCTCTAAAATTCATATCTAATTATATATTACTCCCCTTTTAAACCCTGGTCATATTACTGCTTGCTTTTGGATAAAGTCTAAACTCCCTAGCTTTATCCAAAGGACTCTCAAGAACTGACCTCCGTGGACGTCTACAACTTTATCTCTTGTGCTCTGGGTTGTATCCAACCATATTGTTTATAGAGCCTGTAGTGTTTGTTGCTACCCAACATTTTCAGTTTCATGCTTCAATACTTTCCCTTCTATGCCTAGAAAAGCTAACCTTCTCAAAGTCAGCACAGGTATAACCTTCTCTGGAAAGCTTTTCCTTATTTTCCAGTGGGTTAGGTTCCTCTTCTCTTTTATTACCCACTACTGCCCTATGCATACTTCTATCAGAGCACTTGCACTATATACATGTAGCACTCTATTTGGCAATCACAAGTTTGCTTGTTGGTTTCATCAACGTTAACTTTTTGAAAACAGAATTCATGTCTTATTTTTTTACCCCAATGCTTAGCCCATGGCCGGTATACAGTAGATGTGCAATAAATATTTATTTTTAAAAAAGAAAGAAAGAATGTTAACAAACTTCATTTTTGTAGGTACTTTACAGAAATATTTCTTTTCTTTTGAACACATTGTTTCTTCAAATTACAATATGGTTGATTGTCATACAGGTAATATTGATTGAATTTTGAGAGCTCTTCACTAACAAATTGAGACAGTTTCTGGAATTGTACTATTTCTGAGAGCTGGCTGGTCCTACCATTTTCTTTTCCCTAGTTAATTTTTATCTTAGAGATTAACATCATTAATAGATAAGAGTGCCATGCTATTGGCCCCATATACCTACCCCTATGATATCTAAAGTACATTTCAATTCCTAGGGTTTATGCCCATTTATTTGGATTCTAGGTGCTATTTGATTATGATATTAACTTTCCACTAGGTCCGTGGTCAGCAAACTGTGGCTCGCGAGCCACATGTGGCTCTTTGGCCCCTTGAGTGTGGCTCTTCCTAAGCCTTAGGAGTACCCTAATTAAGTTAATAACAATATACCTACCTATATAGTTTAAATTTAAAACATTTGGCTCTCAAAAGAAATTTCAATCATTGTACTGTTCATATTTGGCTCTGTTGACTAATGAGTTTGCCGACCACTGCACTAGGTTTATCTCAAGCTATAAAAGTATGAAGTGCAAATTGTCACATGCTTAATTTGGGGGAATAATACTGATTAAGTAAATGTTGGGCCGAGACTGAGGGGAGTGATTGGTCAGGAATTTAACAAATGTTGGACTGGATAAAGTAAATTGTATTTCTTTGGACTGAAAAAGTTACTAAAGCTGAACATTCTGAACATCATTTTCTCTGATTATTACCTCAAAGTAACAACTTTAAGATTATTTTAAAAGTATTGTGTCCCTGAACCTGCTTAAAAATAGTATTTAACAGATAAAATTTTTACATTCTGCTTAGTACCGTCTCAAGTGCTTTACACATGTAAACTCATTTAACCATCTGAACAACTCTAAGAGTTAGGTACTATTATTATCCTCATTTTACAGATGATGGAGACACTGAGGCACAGAAAAATAATTTCTCCAAGGTCAAAAGTTATCTGAAACCAGATGTATTAATTAGGTTTAATCCAATGCATATTTTTTGAGCACCCACTAAATGTAATAACCAACAGAGTGCATAAAAATTGTACACTTAAAGTTAGGAGAAATGATAATGCAATAGTGTCATGAGTGAATTGTCAAGGTGAGTCACACTTCTTTTAGTTAGTGGTTAATGAAGAAAGATGATGTAGTTAATGTCATGAATTGTACAGACATATCTATTTGGATAAACTTGGTTTGTGGACGACAAAGAAAAGAGTCTTAGTTGACGTGTGTGAAAACAAAATTCTTTTTGAAGACTCAGATTACTTTTAGAAGGGTTAGTGTCTCTATGCAGTATATTTCACATGGGGTAAGGGTAAGAGGGAAATACACAGGTATGACACTTGTTTGGAGCAGAATGTGTGTGTGTGTGTGTGTGTGTGTGTGTTAATGCGCTTTTCCTGCCTCGCCCTTCCTCTTAAGACTCAATAAAGGGCCTGCCCACAGCACCACCCAATTACCCAAATTCTCTTTACTAGAACTCAGAACTTTCGGATCTGCGCTTTTTAGAAGTACTTTCACATTCTGGCACCTTAAGCCTGAAAAGCTTTTTAGGCAAATGTTCGGATGAAAAAATGTGCTATTGAAAAATCAAAACAAACTCGAATGCTACCAAAGAACTTTTTTTATGTTAGCAGATTCTAGCTCCTCACCTGTCCATTTTGTCTAAAACCACGCAACACACCTGGCTACACAGCCTCAGTTCCTACTCTGTCCATCCTGTTACCCTTTTAAGAGGGGGATCCCGCAGTGTCCTTTCCTCCTCCCAGCCACCTCTACCCCCAGTCGGCTGGGCGGAGCTTCGTGCCAAAGCCCCAGAGCCCTACGCGGCCGCAGCGAAAGCGAAGAGTACTGGAGCGGGGACAGGCTGCTTCTGCGGCAGCGTCTACTCAGAGGATACGTGCCTCTGGGCTGGAACGGAGCTCGCTGCTCGCGCC
>NW_006289192.1:26446-34016 GCF_000327345.1 Myotis davidii
GCCATGGGGCCACCGCCCGGCAGGGCCGGGTCCTACCGCGGTAGCTGCGGCTTTTCCCGGTTGCTGGCGTGGTGCTTTCTGCTGGCCCTGAGTCCGCAAGCTCCCGGCTCCCGGGGAGCCGAAGCTGTGTGGACCGCGTACCTCAACGTGTCCTGGCGGGTTCCGCACACCGGAGTGAACCGCACCGTGTGGGAGCTGAGCGAGGAGGGCGTGTATGGCCAGGATTCGCCGCTCGAGCCAGTGGCTGGGGTCCTGGTACCGCCCGACGGGCCAGGGGCTCTCAATGCCTGTAACCCGCACACGAATTTCACGGTGCCCACGGTCCCGGGGGACTGGGGACGCAACGTTCATGTCTCTTGGTTGGCCCTCATCCAGCGCGGAGGGGGCTGCACCTTCGCAGACAAGATCCATCTGGCTCAAGAGAGAGGGGCGTCTGGAGCCGTCATCTTTAACTTCCCAGGGACTCGCAATGAGGTCATCCCCATGTCTCACCCGGGTGAGTGCAGCTACTAAATTGTGCCTTTTCAGACCCCTTCCAAGGCCAGTTTCTCTTATTTTCCTCGATGCTCTCCTCCTCCTCTCCCTTTGCTCCGAAAGAAAATCAGTGCCCGTTCTGTCCCCACGGAATGAAACAGGGGCCTCTTCTCTGGGCGATTTACCCTGCGTTGGGGGTTGGGCGGAAAACCCCTTTACAATTTGTCTCTCCGGTAGAAAAGGGTAAGACAAACAGAATGCGGAGACTGGCAACTGGAGGAGTGTTGGGGCTCTTTGTGTCGCCTTTACCTGGTGTTTCAACAAGGGTGCCTTGCATTGGATTAATTGGTGGTGGACATTGGCTTTGAAATGTCTTGGGAGAAGGCTTCCTGAAAATCTCTTCCTCACTCCTTTCCTGTTTAACAGCCTCAGGCCTGCAGCAGATTTTCCCCTCGCCTCTCCCTGTTTTTCTCTTCATGTTTCCTAGTATCAGGTACAAAGATTGTGTTACTGTGCCCTGTTAACCTCATTGCAGTTTTGGTGGCGACTTTGCTTTGCTCTTGGGCTCTTCTCTGCCCAGGGGTCTCAGGGCCCAAGTGTTTGTTGGTATCAGTGCTTTCTTTTGCCTTTGAAAAGTGACAAAGAGGTGATTAATGTTATTGAAAAAAGAAGAGGTGTATGCATAAGGACAGCAAAAGCCTAGACTTTGGGAAAAGTAGTCAAAGTGGGTCTTTAATTTCTGGAAATGATGTGGGTTACAATTTTTCCCTCTGCAGTTATCCTTCCAGAAACCTTTTCCTTAATTGAAAAGACAAAGAAACAATTTTTGGAAGAAAAATAAAGACATAATAGCAATATATCACAGTTGTTGACAGCTGGGCCTCAAGTCAGGCCTTCGAATTCCGGTTCCATTGCTTACTAGTTCTGTGACCTTGGACAACTTATTTGAAGTCTGAGTCT
This sequence comes from Myotis davidii, assembly GCF_000327345.1. Classification (NCBI taxonomy): domain Eukaryota; kingdom Metazoa; phylum Chordata; class Mammalia; order Chiroptera; family Vespertilionidae; genus Myotis; species Myotis davidii. Next base: position 27,881 of record NW_006289192.1, read on the forward strand.
GATTTCCCTCAACAATTAAATGGGAAAGAACTAAGAACTACTCCTATAGGTTTGCCTTGAGGATGAAATGAAATAAGGCCTATAAAGACACAAACATCTTTCTCAGTCAAGTTTAGCTAATAGGATTAGCCTTTTAGGAGTTACTGGAGAAATGAATCTATTTATTTAAGTACTTACAGGGATTTTTGTGTGTTTTTTCTCCTAAAACATTGTGTCTAACACTGCCTAGAGAGCACTTGAATTGAGTGCCTGGGTGGCTTAATGGAAAGAAGACTGAACTGGAACTCAGGAGATTTTAGACTCTTCTTTGCCTCTACCAGCTTTATAACCTTGTACTAGTTACTTAGTCAAATGATAGTATAGAGGTAGGAGTTGGAAGCCAACTTGGCAGAGTGCGCTGAGACAAAAGTGAACTAGATGAACTCTAATATTCCTTCCTGTGATTCCTTCCTGCTGTGGTTCTTAGATTTTATATTGATTAAAAGAGCAACTGTATCTCTCTTGGTTGATAATTCATTGATTAGAGTGAAATTACTCTTTTTCTCTTTTTTCCCTTGTACTTTTTTATTGTTGACACTACTTCAGTTGTTCCCCATTTCCCCCCTCCACCCAGCCCCTGCCCACCTTGGTCTTCACATTGAATTTATTAGGGTGACATTGGTTAATAAAATTATAAAGGTTTCAAGTGTATAGTTCAATAATACATTATCTGTATAATGTATTGTGTGTTCATCACCTGAATCAAGTCTCCTTCATCACCATTTATCCCCCCCTTTACCCTCCTCTACCACCCCTACCCCCTTTTCCCTCTGGTAATCCACCATAATGTTGGCTGTCTGTGAGTTTTTGTGGGTGTTTTTTGGTTTTCTTTTTTACTTACTCCTTTCTTAAAAGCTAATAAAAATGTAGAATAAGAACTTGGTAAATTTTAAAGTCCTTACATTTGAATTGGCTACTTAAATGCAAGGGTTTGACTTTGTCTCCTCCAAATGAGATTTGCTTGCAAGTTATTTGGAATTGAAGAGTAGTCTTTAACTAAAGAGTTTCTACTAATTCTGTTAAGGATATAAGGTTAATATTTATCTGATAGTTTTAGGGGTAATAAAATTAAATTTCGTTGCACTCCCACTGTGTGCCCAGCACTCTGCATACACCTTGGTTTCTAAAGTGCTGAATTTTGGATAGGAGACTGCCTTGTTGGCAGAGAAAGGGTGGAGAACAAAAAGAAGTAGCAGTGGAGGAAACGTGGACAAGAAATGGCAATGTGAGCCCATCTGGTGTTGCTCAGTGGTTGAGTGTCAACCTATATACCAGGAGGTCAAGTTTGGATTCCTGTTCAGGGCATATGCCCTCATTGCGGGCTTGATCTCCAGTGTGGGGTGTGCAGGAGGCAACCGATCTATGATTTTTTTCTCATCATTGCTGTTTCTATCTCTCTCCTTCTCCCTTCCTCTCTGAAATCAATAAAACTATATTTTTAAAAAAGAATGTGAATAAAATTCTGGACTTACCATACAATAGCTTTGTGTCCTTAGTTTATTTAACTTTACTGAGTCTAAGTTTCCCTATCCATAAGATGGCAATAATATTTACATTGCTGTGATTATTAATGATAACATGTGTAAACTACCTAGCACAGCTGTGGGCAAACTATGGCCCGTGGGCCAGATCCGGCCCGTTTGAAATGAATAAAACTATTGAAAAAAAAGACCGTACCCTTTTATGTAATGATGTTTACTTTGAATTTATATTAGTTCACACAAACACTCCATCCATGCTTTTGTGCCGGCCCTCCGGTCCAGTTTAAGAACCCATTTGGCCCTCGAGTCAAAAAGTTTGCCCACCCCTAACCTAGCAGATAATAAACACTCAATTAAAGTTAATTATGATAATAAGTTGATGCTAACAAGAGGTAAAAAATAACATACAAATATATGATTATGCAACTGTTAGTTTGAAGACCTGAAAACACTGGGAATCTAATCATGGCTGTTTTGCTTCAGAATACTATCCTATATAATAAAAGCCTAATATGCAAATAGACCAAACTGGTGGAACAACCGGTCTCTATGACGCACACTGACCACCAGGGGGCAGATGCTCCATGCAGAAGCTGCCCCCTGGTGGTCAGTGCGCTCCCACAGGGGGAGTGCCATTCAGCCAGAAGCCAGGCTCATGGCTAGTGAGTGCAGCGGTGGTGACGGGAGCCTCTCCTGCCTCTGCTGCAGGCAGGTGGTAAGGAGCAAGGAGTCCAGGACTGCAAGAGGGCACAGCCCTTCCCCCACCCCATGCATGAATCTCGTGCACCAGGTCTCTGGTATAGAAATAAAGCCCTAAATGTTGATCACTTAATTAAATTACATTCAGAAAGGTATTTTAATACTTTAAAGATTTCTTATTATCTGAGATTATGACTGTGGCAAAGTTTACTATTAGACTAATTAGCTATAAAAAAGCTAGCTGGTTCCTTGAGGTATGGAATCACATTTATCTCTTGAACTCCTAGAAAAATTACTTTTCAACATGGGGGAAATCACTCTTTCACGTGTATTGTTGAACATTTGGCAAAGTGCTATTTCTCTTTTGTTTTGCTCATTCCTGAGATAAATCCTAGGGTTCATTGTAATCTCTGGTCAAAAACGACCTATGTTGGATCTTAGTAGCAGAGAGGTAGTACTGAGTTTTAAGTGTTGATTATTTCAATATGAATTGCACAAGGGTAACCAAATGTGGAAAAGCCAGTGTTGTCTTTGTTGTTCACAAAATCTCTCTTCATCCACTCTCACAGGGGACTGTGCTTGAATTGTTTGATCTTTGAGTTTATGCTGAGCATCCACACTCGTACCTATTACAATCCTATGACCATGAAGACCCATTTGTTCCAAGACAACAGAACTAATTGGTTTATTTCTGGCTTAGAACTGTTTTTAGAATAGTTGCTTTAAAACTGTTGTTTATCAGAGAGAAATTCCACTATGTAAGAGCAATTGATTAGAAAAATGAGGCTGTTTTTATGTATACTGACATTTTACAAAAGGTAAGCTGTAGCTTTGCATCAACTGATGCAGTTTATTTCTGTATAGTATTATTTGGGTTGCTAAATATTCAGAAAATCCTGATTCACACAGATAATTGTAAATGATATACATTTATTAACAGCTTGCCTTGCTATCTCTCAATATTTTTCAGTCAAATTGATCCAGAAACCTGGAAGAAATTAAGAGAACATTTTGGTTTCAAAGTTTAATTATTAGTCATATTTCTTAACTACGAAAATAAGATAAGAAGGAGCCCAAACTTAGACTAAGCACGAATGCCTTCTAAAATGTAGGATTGTCACAATGAGACAAGGTACACATGTTTTTTCTTATTGTGCAATTAAATGTTCTCCTTTCACCATGCAGATGGGTCTGAACTTTGCATGCACATCCCACAGGTTCAAATGGTGTAGATACTTGCTTGTCAAATTTTCCTTGAGTCAACATGTGCAGGCATAAGTTTATTGAAATATCTGTGTAGAGCTACAACCTTCATAACCCATAACACATTTATAATAACTTGAAACATATTCAAAGGTATGGCAGGAGAGGCATTATTTCTGAGCACTGTAAGAAAGTGAATGAACTAAGTAGTTTAAGTTAATTATTGGGTAGAAAACAGTTGCTTCTATATAATGTTGGAAGACAGTAGAGCATATTAAGAGGTTGGCTCTGGCAATTACTATTCTTAAAATCTTAGACCATGATTTTACTTCTCTAAGTCTCAGTTTTCTCCTATGTAAGATGGGCATAATAATAAACTTGCCTTATAAAGTTGCTGTTATTAAATGAGATAATACAGATGAAGTGTTTAAGACAGTTACTGACATATAGGAAATTGCTATAATTTTTTATCACAGTTAACATAGTTAAATGCATTTAGAAAATGAAAATAGAATCTTACGTTTGTAGTACACAATTTGAAAATGAATGGCCGAGAGTATGTCAAAGTCTACATTACCTGAAATCCTAAATTTAACTCTTTTTTGTTATTGTTGTCAATCCTCACCCAAGGATATTTTTTCCACTAATTTTTTCATAGAGAGAGAGAGAGTGGGAGGGGGAGAGAGAGAAAAACATCAATGGGAGAGAGATGATGTGAGAGAGACACATCTATTGGCAATTGGTGTGGGACAGAAAACCTGTAACAGAGGTATGTGCCCTTGACAGGAACTGAACCCTGACCCTTCACTCCGTGGTTGACATTCCAACCACTGAATAAACCAGCCAGGGCCTAAATTTAACTCTTTAGGAATAGGGTGAATAGACTGAATTCCTTACAAGAAAATGATCTTTTGATCCACCTGTGTTTGTCATTGTTTTCGCAAATAACTGCTTCTCCTTCAATCTCCTACCAATCTTTTTTTCTATTCACAAAGACTTTGGGATAGTATTTTATGCTGACTTATCACTACCCAATCCCTTCTCACCCATTTGATACTTAGTTTTTATTCTGCTTTATTTTCTAGGAATTTGACTTTGAAAAGAACCCTTTTTAGTAGAGTGAGAAGTTCAAAAGAGGATGAGAGGGGATTGAGTGTGATAATTTACCAAAGTAAAGTACCATTCCTAAATCTGTTTCCAAATAAATCCTTTTTGATATCTCTGCAGTATTGTATTGATACTATTGACCACTACTTTGAAATCCTCTCCCAAGCAGTCTCTGAATTTTCATGCCTCTCATTTGTTTCATTTTTATTATTTTACTAGTGGCCTGATACACGAATTCATGCACATCGAAAGGAAATTAATTAGAAGAAAGATTCATGCATTAATTACATTACTGCAAAAAATTACAGTCAAAATAGTATATATAATATTTATATATATAAAAACTTAATTGACCAAATGACCGAATGAGTGGTCGACCAGTCGCTATGACACGCACTAACCACCAGGGGACAGATGCTCAATGCACAGGATCAGGCTCCCTCCTGTCTGCATCGGTCCTTCAGGGATTGGGCTCCCTCCTGTCTAGATCAGGCCTGTGGGGATCAGGCCAAAACCGACTATCCGACATCCCCTGAGGTGTCCTGGATTGTGAGAGGGCACAAGCCAGGCCAAGGGTCCCCACTGGTGCACGAATTCATGCACCGGGCCTTTAGTAGTAGTATAAAACACGTATGCAATTGGCACCAGCGAGAGCTTTATATGTATCATGCATGCATGAGTCAATGTTTGTTTTTAAATTGCTACTGCATGGCATATGTACCCCCCGGTTGGACAGTCGGATGGATGTACGGTCAGTCACTTAGCCTTTTATATATATAGACTAAAGGCCCGGTGCACAAAAATATGTGCTCTCGGGGTGAAGGGGGGGGTCCCTCAGCCTGGCCTGTGCCCTCTCGCAGTCTGGGACCCTTTGGGAGATAACGCCCTGCTGGCTTAGGCCTGCTCCCGGGTGGCAGAAGGCAGGCCCAATCCCTAGGTACAGCCCCTGGTCGGGCGCAGAGCAGGGCCGATTGGGGAGTTGGGGCACCGCCCCCTGTCATGCACAGAGCAGGGCCCATCAGGGGGTTGAGGAGCTCCCCCCTGTCACTCAGAGAGTAGGTCCGATAGGGGAGTTGGGGCACTGCCCCCGTCACACACAGAGCAGGGCGGATCAGGGGGTTGGGGCGCTGCCCCCTGTCACGCAGAAAGCAGGGCCCATCAGGGGGTTGAGGAGCTCCCCCCTGTCACTCAGAGAGTAGGTCCGATAGGGGAGTTGGGGCACTGCCCCCGTCACACACAGAGCAGGGCGGATCAGGGGGTTGGGGCGCTGCCCCCTGTCACGCAGAAAGCAGGGCCCATCAGGGGGTTGAGGAGCTCCCCCCTGTCACTCAGAGAGTAGGTCCGATAGGGGAGTTGGGGCACTGCCCCCGTCACACACAGAGCAGGGCCGATCAGGGGGTTGGGGTGCTGCCACTCTCACACTCAGGGCAGGGCCGATGGGGAGTTATGGCTCTACCCCGTCACACGCACAGCAGGGCCCGTGGGGGGTTGGGGAGGGTGTTGGGGCGCCGCACACTGTCACACACAGAGCAGGGCCGATCAGGGGGTTGGGGCGCTGCACCCTGTCACACACAGAGCCGCAGGGCGATCAGAGGTTGGGGAGCTCC
>NW_006289192.1:34610-35601 GCF_000327345.1 Myotis davidii
TATCAACTCCAGCTCTGAGATCCTGGCTCGCTGAAAGCAGGTTTCTGGAGTTTTTTTTAGCTTCTATATGTTACTATGTTTCAAACTGCCCGCTCAGAGGCCTGCAGCGGCAGGCGGGGAACGTTGGAGTCCGCCATCACTGAAGCAAGCAAGCCTCATGTTCAGTTTAAGCTGCCTGGCTGCCGGTAGCCATCTTGGCTGTCAGTTAATTTGCATATCTCGCTGATTAGCCAATGGGAAGGGTAGCGGTCGTACGCCAATTACCATGTTTCTCTTTTATTAGTGTAGATTAACTCATTCATTTAACACCTCTTCTTTCTAGCATTCAAAACTAGGCCCTCAACATTTCCCCCTCCAATAAATAAGTGCCACACCAGTTGATTCTATCACTTTAAATCCTTTAACATATGTTCCCTTCTTTTTTGCAACTGTTACTACTCTGCTTTCAGTTCCTATGTCTTCTCTTAGGAAAAAATGCTTAATCTCCTAATTTAATTGGTCTCTCTGCCTTCAGTGGTTACTTCCCTCCAGTTCTTCTTCTACATTGCCACTGGTACACACCTTTCATCACATATATGCCATTGTTCAAAATAGCATTACTTATAAATTTGGACTACATTTCCCAGAAGAATCTTAATGTAGTCCCAACCTACTTTTAAAGCTTTATATACCGCTTCTCTCATGTTGATCCCTGCATTTTTTCTCTTCTTTCCATTATCATTCCTTTGCCTGTACTTCTGCTTTTGCTTACATATTCTTTTCTCCCCAGCTCTGCTGGTCAAAACTTACTCATCCTTCAAAACCCAACACAAATGCCTCCTTATCTGTGAAGTATTTCTCAATTCCTTCTCTTCATCTTCCCACCACAGCCCACATCAAAACCAAAATAATTTTTTTTTCTTTTCTCCCTTAGTACTTCATCTCTTATAGTACATATATATATCAATATCATATCCTACTAGATCATAATCATTTTAATATTTTATTAATT
>NW_006289192.1:35687-66255 GCF_000327345.1 Myotis davidii
CCATGAATTCCAGAGGTTCATAAGATTAATTAGAAAAGTATCTAATGGAAGGGGATTGAAGTTCAATTCACTAAGCATTTATCAAGTGTATATTGTATGCTATGTACTGTGCTTCTTGCCTGAATACCCAAAATAATTAATGTAAAGTAGGAGAAATAAGAATATACAAATATTTCAAGAATGCAAGTTTCTTAATTTTTATGGTGATCACCATCATGGACCAGTTTATGGGTTTCAAAGGGCAAAATGACTTGGGTAACAAAGAAATAGTGACAATGAATTTTTACATTGAACTTTTCCCATTTTATTTTGGATAGAAGCCCAATGCACGAAGATTCGTGCAAGAATGGGCCTTCCTTCCCCTGGTTGCCAGCACTGCCTTCGCTCTGGCCGGAGACGCTCTCTCTGGCCTGGAGCCACCTTTCTACCTTCCCACGCTGCCCAGAGGCCAGGAGCGGCTGGGGCAGTGTGGAACGCCTGCATTGTTGCCATGGCAACAATGCAAGGGTCCCGCCCCACCCCCGGCCACACGGTGCCTGTGTATGCAAATTAACCTGCCAGCTTTGTAGGGTTAATTTGCATACTCACTCCTGATTGGATGGTGGGTGTTGTGAAGGTATGGTCAATTTGCATCTTTCTCTTTTATTAGTGTAGATGTTTTAAAATTTTTATTTACACCAGCATTCAATTAATGTCTCCAATTAAAATGCTTCCCTTGAACATGTTGATGAATAAGGAATTCTATTACATAAAAACCTTAAATAAATATATAGTTTGGTAAGCAAATGTTTTTCTAAGCACATAAATAAACTTTTATCCCCCCCAACCCCAGTCCCTGTAAAATATCTGTTATCTTGTATAGAATACTATATTTAATCTCTGTTCCCAGGCTTATGGAGGAAATAGAGTACCAAAGATATTTTCTAAGTTATTTTCTATTATAAAATTAATTATGCTTCTTGCAGTAAACTTAGAAAATACAAAAACAAGTTTAAAAATAAAAATAAAAACTATGCATAATTCCACAGAGGTAGTACCATTAATATTTCTTCCTGTCTCTTTTTCCATGTCTAGGTATATTTTTGTATCCTACTTTTATCTTAATGATTATTTATTTCATGAGTATTAATGTAGTATTAAGAAAATAGGTATAATTTAAGATGCATAGATTTAACCATTTTAGCATTTAGGAGTGTTTTTGTTGTCATTTTCTTCTTTTTTTCTGCATACATATTATTTAAAGAATTATACACTATACTAGAAGCTCGGTACATGAATTTTGTGCACGGGGGGTGGTCCCCTCAGCCTGGCCTGCACCCTCTCCAATCTGGGACCCCTCGGGGGATGTCCGACTGCCGGTTTAGGCCCGATCCCCAGGATCGGACCTAAACCCACAGTCTGACATCCCTCTCACAATCCAGGACTGCTGGCTCCTAATCGCTCACCTGCCTGCCTGCCTGGTTGCCCCTAACTGCTTCTGCATGCCAGCCTGATCACCCCTAACTGCCCCTGCCTGCCAGCTCTCCTCCAACTGCCCCCTCCCTGCTGGCCTGGTTGCCCTACACAGCCTGCTTGTTCAGTTGTTTGGTTGTCCCTCACTAACCCCCCTCCCAGCCTGGCCGTAGGCAGCCATCTTGTGAGGGTGTTAATTTGCATATTACCTCTTTATTATATAGGATATACAGTTTTATATGCTGCTTGTCATTGCAAGCATTTCCCCATGTAATTAAAAATAGAAAGAGGGTTCTCTTACTAGTATAAGTTGAAGGTGGTAGTCTTTGACTAGAAGCAGTTTGAGCATCTCTTCCAAAAAGTAACAGGGAGTGCAGAAATGTTGACAGGTAGTGGTGTGAATTAGCACATTAAAAACAAAAATATGCACCAGAGAGTTTTACATAAAAATATACTTACTAGCCATAAATTTGATGTGGTCCAAATCACATGCAGTCTCTATTGTGGCCTCGGTCTTTTGAAAGTTTTCATCACCATTTTACTTTAGTTTCTTTTCTCCCATGAAATTCCTACAGATTACAAATGAGATTTGCACCCAGTTTCTGTTTTGCTTGGTTAAGTAACACCTCATTGACTAAAATGGCTTTTCTTTTTCATGATGGTCACTGAACTGTAAACTATTGGTGGGGTTTTCCCTAAAGGGTACTTGATAAGGTACCACAGGTATTGCTTAGCCATGAATACTTTTTTGTATATGTAAATTTAATTGAATCATAAATACATACCATAAAATTCAGAAATCATTAGTGTATAGCTCAGTGAATTTTCACAAAGTGAACACACCTGTGTAACCAGCATCTCGATCAAGAAATAGAACAGTACCAGAATCTCAGAAGACTACTGCACACACCAAGATGAATAATTTTTGAAGCAGCCATTTGTCAACTTTGCCTCCTGAGGGAATGATGTCTTACAGCATGTGGTAGGAGCCTAGTCACCCACAGAAACAGTCACCTTCACTGCATTGAAGCTAGTTAACTATCGCAATCCTCAGCTACATACTATAGGGAATTATTTCTAACCATAGAGTACATGCACTTTTGATGTGCTTACTAAGCAAGTTCAGAGTTGCCACATTTTGATGTTAACACCAACTTTGAAGCCCTTTGGGCAAAGCAATGAATTAATTGTTATTAATTCATTTTCTGTTCTGTCTTTTTCTTTATTGGCTCTATGTATGTCTTCCTGTTATAGTGGTATATAGTTAATTACTGCTTGAATTTATCAGTAGGCTTATTACAATATTGATTTCTTTCAAAAAGAAAATTTGGTGATTCATTTCTAACTTGATGGAGGCTGTTATATTCACAACCTAGTTGTGATTTACTTGGTTTTAATGCTTGAATGCTCAAGTTAGATATAAATCAGTGATTTTCAAAACCCTATCTAACCCTATTTATTTTGATCTTTTTTGAAGGACAATGGTACTAGAACTCACTTGATATGTGTGTACTGGTATATGTTTTTCTCAAGTTATTAATCACTATCATTTCAGATAAAATGTTGAAGTAGCTTAGGTAAATGCTGCCTAAAACTAAAAAGTCTTAACTTTTAAAAAGAAAATACACCAAAATATTACCCTTGATTATTCTGGGTTGGCGAAATTATGGGTGATTGTTTTTCTCTGATTATTATTTTTTTGTATTTTCTGAACATTCTGTAATGAATAACCTTTATACTTATAATTAGAAAAACCAGTTATTTAAAAAATACTCCTATAATGTTAATAAATCTTAAAGAAAGCATTAATAATGCAACTATAGTAACAATAGGAACAAAGCATATTTGATAGAAATGATTTACAGACTACTATGAAAATTTTAAAAAAATTGGTTTGGCCTTTTGAATGTATCTAACACATATAATTGTTAGGGTGGCTCTTTCTTGTTAGCACTTGTTTCTTAATATGTAAAATGAACCTCAAACACTGAAGAACTGACTTTTTCTATTTTAATATGGACTATTTATTTTCTCTTTACCCTTTGTATCACTATTTATATTTTTTTCTTCCCCCCTTACACACCTACCTGTATATACACACACACACATCACCTTTTTTGGTATTTATTTTTCTTTCACATAAGAAGCTTTCTTCTTTTCACTAGCTCTCTTCAATATCTACTATTTTCAATGCTTTTAAGATTAGTGCAAAGCTTAACATCTTAGAATGAAGAAACAAATATATTGGCAGTTTTCACCTATGACATATTGGGTTCATCTGATGACAACAGTTTTTGTCATTCTATAAGACAGGATGAATTTTTAGAATAAGGGCAGAAAGGAATCATGGTGTTCTTATTTTACACTTTATTAATGATATGCAGAACATATAAGCTCAATCAAAATTGCACTGTAGACATTAAAAGTGAGTTATTTATTTTTTTAATTTTATTGAATTTATAGGGGTGACATTGGTAAATAAAATTGTATAGATTTCAAGTATACTTGTTTTTTAAATTAGCATTTCCCTTGAAATGATATTCTGCTATAAAGAACTCCACCAGTTGGTGGTTCGCACAAGAAATTGTCTAATTCAAGGGTAGCTTCTGTACCCTACTTTTCCTCATGGGACACATTTCATGACCTACTTTTCTGTCCCCTTTCTCTTCTTTTAATAGCATTATTAACTCTATATAATCTTATATACTCAAACAAATACACACACACACACACACACACACACACACACACACAAATTCTTGGAGTCCCATCTTCCTTTTTAAAATATTTGAACTTCCTTTTATGTAATCCCACTTCTTTTTAAATGAAATTGAACATTATAACAAACTAGTGTTCTCAATACCTAAGGACCTTGAATGTGTCCATAACTCACTCTCACAATCTCCGCAAAAACTTATCAATCATGTGATCCTCCTGATTAAATATATATTTTTCTTATGTGCCAATATTTAAGATACATTTTAAATGCTTTTGTTTGTTTTAGGTATTTCAGTTATATTGTTTTTTTTGACAAGTTTTGTTACAAATATCAGTTAAATAATAATTTCCATATGCTTTGCAGTTTTTATCCCTCAAAGCATTTCACATGCACTAATCTGTGGACTCATTTAGGAACCGAAACACTGTTTAGCAACATTACTATAAGAAAATGTATTGTCTTTAATTCCAAACAACAACCCACTAGTGTACTTGTTGTGGTTATTGTTAATCATGATAGGCCCATGGCAAAAACTAAAAGCATTTCTCCTAAGAACAGGAACAAGACAGGAATGTCTGCTTTCACTGCTCTTATTCAACATAGTACTGGAAGTTCTAACCTTAGCAAGCAGACAAGAAGAAGAAATAAAAGGTATCCAAATTGGAAGGGAGGAAGTACAACTGTCATTATTCACAGATGGCATGATTGTACATAGAAAACCCTAAAGTCTCCATTAAAGTAACTGCTAAATTTAATAAATGAATTTGGCAATGTAGCAGGAAACAAAATCAACACCCAAAAATTGATGGCTTTATTAAATACCAATAATGAATTATCAGAAAGGGAAACTAAACAAATAATCCCATTTACCATTGCAACAAAAAAAATTTAAGATACTTAGGAATAAACTTAACCAAGGATGCAAAAGACATGTACTCAGAAAACTACAGGATGTTGAAAAAAGAGAATAAGATATAAACAAGTGGAAGAACTTACTGTGTTCATGGATTGGTAGAACCAATATCATTAAAACGTCCATAATACCCAAGGCAATCTACAGATTCAATGCAACCCATATTAAAATGCTCAAAATCACGAATCATCCAAGAGATTCAAATCAAAAGGGCAATTGGGTACCATCTCACACCTGTCAGAATGGCTACCATCAACAAATCAACAAATGATGAGTGCTGGTGAGGATGTGGAGAAAAGGGAACCCTAATATACTGCTTATGGGAATACAAACTGGTTCAACCATTTTGGAAAATACTATGGAATTTCCTCAAAAAACTAAATATGGAGCTGCCATTTGACCATTGATCTCACTTCTAGGAATATATCCTAAGAAACCCAAAGCACCAGTCATAAAGAATGTATGCACCACTATGTTCATAGCAGCACAATTTACAATAGCTAAGATTTGGAATCAGCCCAAGTGCCCATCAGTAGATGAGTGGATAAAAGAGCTGTGGCACAGTTATATCATGGAATACTATGCAGCAGTAAAAAAGAAGAATCTCTTACTCTTAGAGACAGCATGGAGGGACCTGGAGAATATCATGCTAAGTGAAGTAAGTCAGTCAGAGAAAGACAAGTATCACATGATCTCACTCTATGTGGAATCTAAGTAACAGAATAAACTGATGAACGGAAGCATGGAACAGAGTGCGAAATCTCAAAGGGAAGGTGTGGGAGGGTGGGTAGGTGGGAGGTAATCAACCAAAGGCTTTGTATGCATAACCCATGGACACAGACAATGGGAGTGGGCTGGAGGGAGTCAATGTGGGGAAAAGGGGGACATATATCATACTTTCAACAATAAAGACTTAGTTAAAAAATTATAGGCCTATAAAATATAGTTTATTACAGTTGACTCCTGAACAACATAGGTTTGGACCGTGCAGGCCCACTTATACATGGATTTTTTCAATAAATGTACAGTTAATCAAAACAAAAATAAGGTATCATCTCACATCTGTCAGAATGGCTATCATCAACAAATCAACAAATGATAAGTGCTGGCCAGGATGTGGAGAAAAAGGAATCCTTTTGTACTACTGGTGGGAATTCAGACTGGTGTAGCCACTGTGGAAAACAGTATGGAGTTTCCTTAAAAAAATAAAAATGAAAGTTCCATTTGACCCAGTAATCCCACCTCTAGGAATATATCCCAAGAAAACAGAAACACCAACCAGAAAGGATCTATGCACCCTATGTTCATAACAGCACAATTTACAATAGCTATGATTTAGAAACAGCCTAAGTTCCCATCAGCAGATGACTGGATAAGAAATCTGTGGTACATCTACACAATGGAATGTACACTGCAGTAAAAAAGAAGGAATTCTTACTATTTGCAACAGCATGGATGGAACTACTGTCCAACCTATGTGGGAAGGAGGGAGGTGAGGGGGTAAGAGATCAACCAAAGGACTTGTATTCATGCATATGAACATTACCAATGGACACAGACAGTAGGGGGGTAAGGGCATAAGCTGAGGGATGGGAGCGGCCAGGGAGAGGTCAATGGGGGGGAAAGAAGACTCATGTAATACTTTAAACAATAAAAAATTTAAATTAAAAATAATAAATAAATAAATAAATAAACAGTTGACCCTCCATATCCCAGGGTTGCACCTCACCCATGATAGAAAACAATATTTGGATTTGTAGTTGGAAATCTTTGGCTAGTGAGGGCCGACTATGTGCATTGTTCTCTGTCATGTCACATAAGGGACTTGAGCATATCCATTTTATATAAGGGATGTCCTAAAATCAATCCCCTGCTGATACCAAGGGACAAGTATAATTAAGTTTGGGGAGAGGCAAAATTTATATATGAATTTTCAATGCTATGGGGTCATCACTCTTAACCCTCCTCCCCCATTGTTTAAGAGTCAACTGTAGGAGACATAAAATGGTGGCTGAATAGTCAGATGTGGCCCGAGCATTATCCCAGAGCAGATAGAAGGAGCATCTAAACTGAATAACATCCACCCTGAATTGGTGAAGTAGACACAGCTGGTGAGACAGTCCACAGCCAGGAAGGACAGAGGACGCCTGAAGAACAGTAGGATCCGGGATCTGGACTAGAGAGAGTTGGGAGACCTCCAAACCCAGAGGGTCAGAAGGAAGCTGCATAGCACCAAGTCCAAGTCCCCTGAGGACAGGAGTAACAACTGACTGTGGAAAGGAAGTCCACAGGGCTGCTGGCAGTAGGGGATTCTAGGTATAAGTCCACAGCCATGAGAGGCTGAGCCCAGAGAGGTGGCCTGAAGAACTGCCCAAGCCACATGGTGCCGGGAGCGGGGGCGGGGGGGAAGTGAGAGAAACTCACAGTGGCACAGGTGTTTCCCCTCTTTTTGGTCTTTGCTTTTATTCACTAAACCCAGTTCATAGGACCTTTCAAATACAAATAATCACCTGTTGCTGAGGTGCAGGTGGAGGTGAGGACTTGTTGAGTCTGAGGAGAGACTATGGAGAAGAGCAGGTCAGGGAGAGGTGACCAAGAGTCCAGCACTGGGACATTCCTGACACTCCGGACCTAAGCAGCCGTTTTCTCTTGCAGAGTTAGCCCCTCCCAGCAGCCTCCAGACAACCATTATAGCCACACCCAATCTACACCCTGAGTGGAACAAAGGTCACAAAAATCTGAATAGCTCCTAAGAGCCTTCAGGGACTGGGTTGAAGAGAGGCCTTTCAGTCCCAGAAAGCAATACAGCAACCTCCCTAACTGTAGCCCTGTCAAAAACAGCTGCTTGAGAGATTAAGATTGACAGTGGGCAGACAGGCTAAGTGGGCAGATTGGTCCTGCCTGCTAGCAGTCAAGGAGGTAGCGATAGACACAAACAGAGGAGCCATGGATCACTTGGAACTTCAACATGGTGCTAACTACCTAAGAGGAAACTGACAAGTGGCAGACAATACAGAAGAGTGGAAATTTAAACCAGCTGCCATAGGGCATTAAAACTCAGCTGAAAGGAATGACACTTCACATTTTTATTTTTATTTTATTTATCTTTTATTTAAATTTTTTCCTCTTTATTTTCTTTTTTTATTTGTTTCTTTGTTTTTTGTTTTTTTTCCCATTATTTTTTTCTTCATTCTATTTTTAATGTTATTTTATTTTATCTTATTTTTTCCCTCTCTTTCTTTTCTTCTTATCCACTCATCCTCTTTCTACCTCTACTATACTGAACTGAGGTCCTCCCTCATATTCATTCAATTCCTTAACCTTACTTTCTGTATATAAGATTCTGTACCCACCCTCTTTTCTGTGTGTTTGTTGTTTTCATTTTTTGGTTTATATGTTTGTTCTATGGTGTGTTCTTCCCATATATATACTTTTTTTCTTTATCTTCCTATTTCTTCTTTTTCTTTTCTCTCTTACCATTTTTTCTTCCCTCGATATCATTTTTGCTCTCTTTTCTCTCCCCTAATTCTCTTTTCTCTGGTAGTCACTTCTGCTGGGGTTATCAGTGTCATGAGTACATTCATGTTTTGTTCCCTTTGTGTCATGTCTTGTTGAGTTATATTTTGTGCTGTTTGGTCAACATGGTAGAGAGCGAGCCACATAACCAGACAACTTGAGAGGAGACTTCATCCACAAATGGGATAGTAACACTCAAGACCCAACTACACCAAGAAAACCCAAATATCTCAAGTAGGGGGCATCCGTAGATTAGCCAGCCCAGAAGACCTGAGAGATTGCACCACTGGATCCCACAAAACATCTAATATGTAAGACAAATTCAAAAATTCTGGGTGGTATAGCAGTTTGATATAATATGTAGAAGCAATCACAAAGGAACAGCAAAAATGGGGAGACATTCTAAAGAAAAGGAGGAATCACCAGAAAAGGAAATACTAGTAAATGGAATCGAGGTGAGCAATTTTTCAGAGAAAGAATTCAGAGCAATGGTCATAAGGACACTGAAAAGGATGGAAGACAAAATCAACATGTGTAAAAATCAAGAGGAAATGAAAAGAATCAAGATGAAACGAATAATGACACAGCCACAATAAAGAACACAATGGAAAGTTTCAACAGTGGACTAGAAGAAGCTGAGGACTACATCAGTGAGTTAGAAAACAAGGTAGAAAAAACCACCCACGCCCTAACCGGTTTGGCTCAGTGGATAGAAGCAACTGGAAAAACAAAAACAAAAAATAACTTAAAAAGCAGGAGGAGAGACTAAGGGAGCTTTGGGACAACACAAAATGAAACAATATCCACATAATTGGGGTGCCAGAAGGAGAGGAAGCAGAGCAAAGAATAGAAAACCTGTTTGAAGAAATAATGACAGAAAACTTCCCTGATGTTGGGAAGAAAAAGTCACACAAGTCCAAGAAGCACATAAAGTCCCAAACAAGATGAACACAAAAATGCTGACACTGAGACACATCCTAATTAAATTGGCAAACATCAATGACAAAGTAAGAATCTTAAAGGCTGCCAGAGAGAGACAGAAAGTTACCTAGAAGGGATCTTCCATTAGAATATCGACTGATTTCTCAACTGAAACACATCAGGACAGAAGGGAATGGAAGGAAATATACGAAGTGATGCAAAGCAAGGAACTGAATCCAAGAATACTATACCCAGCAAGGCTATCATTCAAAATTGAAGGTGAAATCAGGAACCTCACAGACAAGAGTCAGAACTCTATATTACTCCCAATCATGCTTTATATTACTCCCAATCATGCTTGTTTAGACAGTTTTCTCTACTTATTCAATTTCCTTGTAATGTTCATAAAAGCTCTATCTCACCTTTTCCATGTGTTTCACCTTAAGGACTCATTTTGTTTTCCTAACCTATGATGATCTAAAAATAATTGGCTTATTTTTAATAGCACTCATAATGTTCCTAAAACTTTTAGGAACATAACTTTGATTTGTGGCTTTATTAGCCATTAATAGATTTACAAATTGGTACATCTTTTCTCATTAGACAATTTCAACAGTCATTTAGATAAAGGCTAGAAAAATATGGTTATATATTTTAATTAATTATTTTATTTTCTACAAGTTTTATGAAAATATTTATTTTTATTTCTCTTGAATGTATATATAGTAATAGAATTTCTTGGCTAAATGGTAACTCTATCATTAACTTTTTTACAGCTTTTAATTTATCTTTAGTTTTGAAAGTTAGGAAATATGGTTATATTGAGTGAGGCTTTCGTTTATAGATCTACAAACAAGCTATATTTAACACAGCTCCAAAATACTTTGAGTTGTAGCATATTTCGAATTCTTGTTTTCCACCAACAGCATTTCATTTTGGCAAGGGAACAGGATGTGTAAGAGAGATATAAACTGGCCAGTACAAAAGCACCAGTCACCTCCATTGCCTTAGCCATCACCCCACCCCCCAACCCACCCTTTTTGCTACTTCTATCGGACTGATGACTTTTATTTCAACTTGCAAACAAGACACAGAAATTTACTTACGTTGAATAATGTAATTAAAGGCTAACAGATTATTCTTTGATGGTAAGGAAAGCTACATGATTGCTCTATTTTTATTTCAATCTATTGTACCAAAGATGAATGTGTTCCATTTGAAATTGGGAGACAACATATTACAATGGAAGGACAGGTGGCATTGAGTCAGACTGCGTGGCTTGAACTGCAGCCCTACCAATTAATAAATATGTGATATTGGGCAGGTTGTTAACCTGGACTTCATTTATCTTGTTCATAAGAGGGAGGATAATAATGCCCAGCTTTTCTATAATGTTGTAAATAAAGTACTTGACACCTAATGGACATTTAGTAAATGTTTATTTTCTTGAGCCTTTTGCTAACAATTTTATTATTAAACATAATATTTCTCCTTTGGTAATTATAATTGTTCACTCCCACATTTTAAAATATCTAAATGTTTTATATGTAGAAGCTGAAAAAAAAAAACTGTGACATCCAAACTGCTGTTTTTCTGGGCAGTTTCTGACATATACAGAGAAAAATCACATAATTAAAAAACTGAAACAACTATTTTGTCCTCCTGTGTATTTTCATTTTAAGCAGCAGCAAGAACTTAAAATCAAGAAGTTAAGTTCTAACAATAGAAATGGTTGTGGACCTTTTGATGGCACAGTAGATAAGTGAGGAGATTTAGGAATCAAATGGATTTTTACTTGAACTCCAACCTATCATGTAATAGCTTTGTGACCATAGCCAAATTAACCTCTTTGGCTAAGGCCACAAATCTATTACATGAACTCAGTTTTTTAATCTATAGAAAGGGGGATGACAGTACTTACTTCATAGGGTTATTGTGAGGGATAAATTAGATAATATATAAAGCACTTAGTATACAGCCTGATTCATTAAAGGATAGCTTAACCACCTCCTCACCATCATCTAAAGCCTTGTCTTGGAAATAGGCAATACATGTCACAGCAGGGCTTCTCAGAGACTCTGATATGTTAAAGAAACACTATATAATTTTATTCAGTGCATTATTTTCTAAATTATTTACCTATATAACCCTTTTCTCTCAAAATACTTAACATCTGAAACATAATTTGGAAAACACTGATTGCCAACCTCTCTCTCTCTCTCTCTTTCTCTCTCTCTCTCTCTCTCTCTCTCTCATTTTATTACAATGACTTCATATTTTAACTGTATCAAAGTTTCACCAATGTCAAGGAGTGACTAAACCAGTTATCTCACTATGATAAGAACAGAATGTTTTCAGTGTGATGACAAATTTTAGTTATACTGTAATTCTTTGTATTAATATGCTACCTTTTATATCAGCTTAATGTGACTTCATTTAGAAATAGTCCATTGTATAAATGTACCACAGCTTTTTAATCCACTCATCCATTGATGGACACTTGGTCTGCTTTCAAATATTGGCTATTGTAAATAACACTTCAGTGGACATAGGGGTGCATATATTCTTTGGAATTAGTGATTTGGGTTTCTTTGGATATATTCCCAGAAGTGGAATTAAAGGGAATTAAGCAAAAAACTAAACTCATAGACACAGACAACAGTATGATGATTTCCAGAGGGGAAGGTGGGATGTGGGAGAGGGTTAAGGGGGGAGAGCATATAAGGGATAAATGGTGATAGAAGGAGACTTGACTTGGGGTGTTGAATACACAATACAATATACAGATGACATATTGTAGAATTATAAACCTGATAACCAGTGTCATCCCAATAAACTCAATAAAAAAGAAAAAGTATAGTTCTATAGGATAGGTTTATTCTCCTTACTGACTTTCATAAAAAAAACTTATTGTGAAATGATAAAACCACAAGTGAGACAGGTTTCTGTTTGTTTTTATAATTAGTATATGGGCCTTAGTATAGAGGTTAGCTTTTATAATAAATCATAGAGGAGGAAATTTAATATTTTCAGTTGGTAGAATGTTCTTATTTATTAATTTTTATACTAAATGATACCAGAATTTCTTTAGAGGTTACCAAATTCTCTTTTTCTCTAATTCAGATACCTAATAGAATACTAATTTGTACCCTTAGGTTCTTGTGGCCAGGTCAAAATAAATACCCTATCTCTAAACATAATGCTTTTGCTAATTTTAATAATGAATGCAGTTTCCAACATAATTCCCCTATTAGAAAGTATATCTGAAGAGAATGTATATAAAAAGAGGTTCATATTTCAACAAAAGTTTGACTAACTCTTTATGACCAGCACTCTGCTGGATATTGTGGTAGAAGGAGAAGAGTGAGCAGGGAGTAAGTAGCTCAGAATAAACAATGATGTGGTCTTTTTCTTCCTTTCGGGGAGCTCATATTTTCAGGGTCTATTGCATTCCTCCAGAAAACATTAATAAATAGCAACAACAAATGTTGAATTTGGTTTCTAGAAACCTTACTACCCTCAGACAAAAACTATGACAATAAAAAACTTCAGCATAAAAAATGTAATGCAATTACAGGATACCCAATTAATTAAATAACATTCATACTACAGTTTTTTTTCATTACTTTGAAATAGCCTATCTTATTACTTTATTTTCCTCAGTATCAGCACAAATTTAAGGTTTTATAGACACTCAAACTGTTCCAACTACCTTAAGACTTCTCTTTTATGACCACTAACCCTCTTCATAAGTGGCCAAAATACTAGTCTCCTATTGAACAAATATAACTGGATTCTAAATTGAGTTTGGGATTAAAATGGCATCTGTTCTAGCTGCTAAATGTGAGTGAGAAACAGATATAATCAAGCTCCATTTGGAGAGGGATTTTGCCACCATTAGTAGTTCTGCTCTGGCAGTATGGTAATTTCAATGGGATCAGCACTATGGCAGTGTGCATTGCACTAAACCCAAGGTCTATAGAGTAGGATTAGTGTTCAACTTTTTATCTGTGTTTATGTGGCAAGTCCTTGCTGTAGGCAGACATGTCCTATCAAGATATGCCATCTTTGAATGTAGAAAAGAGGTGTACCTTAGACTCTGTTCACCGCAATTATCTTTAAGGATGAATTTGTTTTCAGATTGAATCAAGATTCAGATTATCACTAAACATAGCATACTTAAAATTGCATTCATCAAACATTTACTTGATATGTGTTACATTCCAGGAACTCTGCTAGATGTTGTAGATACAGTGATGAAAGACCCAGCCCCTAACTTGAAGGAGTTAATAGATTAGTGACACTCAAGAAAACCAGATAACCTCAAGTGAAGTCTGCACTAGACAGTGTAAATACTGAATGTCTAACCCAGATGGGCCAGTACCTTATAAAAGGAGGTTGAAATGGAGATTTTTAAGGGCCTTTAGCAAGGGAATAATGTGAACATTTTTCCTTTTATTATTTTTATTTATTTATTTTTAATTGAATTTATTAGGGTGATATTGGTTAACAAAATTACTTAAGTTTCAGGCGTAGAACTCTATAATAGATCATCTGTATATTGTATTATGTGTTCACCACAAGTCAAGTCTCTTTCAATCACAATTTATCCCCCCTTTACTCACTTCCATATCCCCCTCAGGTAATCACCATAATGTTGTCTGTCTATGAATTTGTTTATATGTTTGTTTTGTTTAACCCCTTCATTTTTTTACACAGCCCTGCAACCTCCCTCCCCTGACAGATGTCAGTCTATTCTCTATCTATGAGTGTATGTTTTTTAAAGTTATGTGTGTATTTTTATTTATTTCAGAGAGGAAGAAATGGGGAGAGAGAAGTAGAAACACCAGTGATGAGAGAGAACCATTGATCGGCTGCCTCCTGCATGCCCCACCCTGGGAATCGAGCCCACAACCTGGACATGTGCTCTGACCAGGAATCAAACTGTGACCTCCTGTGGTCTACGCTCAATCACTGAGCAACGCCAGCTAGGCTATGAGTCTGGTTTGTTTTGTGTTTTTGTGTGTGTGTGTGTGTTTTAAATATATATTTTTATTGATTTTTTTACAAAACTCAATCAGGAAGAATAAAAAACCTAAATAGGCTAATAACTACTGATGAAATTGAAGCAGTAATCAATAAACTTCCAGCACACAAAAACCCTGGCCTGGAGGACTTCACCCCATCCTCCCCCCGCAACTCATCCTCTCATCCCCCTGTTGTCCATGTTCATTGGTTTGGCTTATATGCATGCACGAAAGTCCTTTGGTTGATCTCTTCCCCTTATTCCCACCCTCCCCCACTTTCCCTCTGGGGACTAACAGTATGTTACTTTATTTGTTACATATGAGTGAAATCATATGGTACTTGTCTTTCTTTGACTGCCTTATTTCATTTAGCATAATGCTTTCCCGGTAACTTTTTTTTCCTTTTAAAAAAAATGTATCTGGTAGCTGTGAGGGGATGAATTGTAGGGCTAAGACTGCTGGTTTGGAGAGCAATAAGCAGGTTGTTATAGTGATTAAGGTGAGAGACAACTTTTTCACCCAGCACCTGAACTCCCCTCCCCTCTGAGAGCTGTCAATCTATTCTCTATCTGAGTCTGTTTCTATTTTGTTTGCTATTTTATTTTGCTCATTATATTTCATATATGAGTGAAATCATATGGTATCTTTCTTTCTCTGACTAGTTTATTTCACTTAGCATAATACTCTCCAGGTCCATCCATGCTATTGCATATGTATATTACTTCTATTCATATTTACAATATTAGAAATTAACACATGAAAGTAATGGGCCTGTTTCTGATGTGGCTAATTTTCAGATTTCTCTATGTGAAGTACAAAGTACTTACTAATAAAAATAAAATAATTCTATTGACAGAGTTTTTCTATGCAGGGTAAAGGATTGATATTGATCTGGCCAGAGTGACTGGACCACTGTATTGGAGCTCAAACTATAATCAAACTCCAGCCTAATATTTCTAAATATGTAGGCCATACCTTTCACATCAGGCCTTCCAGAGAAATAGCTGTGGTACAGAGACCTTAGGTGAATATGGACAGAGGCAAGCCAAAACTGAGCAAAAAGTGGTGGTAATCATTAGTTCCAGGTGTTCTGACATGTTGACACAAGCTGCTGTAAGGCTTGTTAAGGGGTTCCTTCAGCAACCTCCTGGGCACAGTGGGGGTGGAGGGAGCTGTGAATGGGTCAATTTGCTCCCTTCACAGCCCTTCACAAGGACAAGCTACTTTCTTTTTTTTTTCTTATTTCCTCCTTTTATTTATGGGGGGAGGGGAGTTGGAGGGGACCAGGCCTGCAGGGGAGGGCAGTTAGGGGTGCCTAGGCTGGCAGGCAGGGGAGGGTAGTTGGGTGCAACCGGGTCAGCAGGGGAGGGCAGTTGGGGGCGATTGGCCCGATCCCTGTAAACCATCAGTAGGACATCCTTTGAGGGGTCCCAGATTGGAGAGGGTGCAGGCTGGGCTGAGGGACACACCCCCCCCCCACAGTGCATGAATTTAGTGTACTGGGCCTCTAGTATAAAAATAAAAAAATAGTTAATATATGTATTTTGTATGTATTATATACAAAATATAGTTAATGTAAACCAAAAAGGAAGAAAATATGCTTAGTGAACATTATCCTCATTTTTGTGCTGTAGTTAATACTTATAACTTATGTTGAACTATTTCTTCCTTTCTTTCTCTCTTTCTTTCTCTCTTTCTTTCTTTCTTTCTTTCTTTCTTTCTTTCTTTCTTTCTTTCTTTTCTTTATTGATTAAGGTATTACAAATGTGTCCTTATCCCCCAATTCCCCACCCCCCACTTTCCCTCCATCCCCCCACTCATGTCCTCACCCCCCTGGTGTCTGTATCCATTGGTAATGCTTATATGCATGCATAAAAGTCCTTTGGTTGATCTCTCCCCCTTAGCCCCACCCTTTCATGCCTTTCCTCTGAGGTTTGAGCATCTGATCGATGCTTCTCTGTCTCTAGGTCTATTTTTTTCATTGGTTTATGTTATTTATTATAATCCACAAATAAGTGAGATCATGTGATATTTATCTTTCTCTGACTGACTTATTACACTTAGCATAATGGAGGACAAGCTATTTTCTAGTAAAAGAAGTGAGCTAACGAGATGCCTGAAAACTGAGAAGAAGGTAGTGGAGAAGGAGGCCAAGCATAAAGAGCTCAGTCAGAAACAACTAAGCCAGGCCAGTGCTACTGCCACCAACCACACCACTGACAATGATAATGGGTACTGAGGAGAAGAGTCTGTACTCAAACAAATACTACAAGATCTGCAGCCAAGCAGTCTATCAACTAAAGGTCAGTGGGTAAGACCCATACCCATTCAAGTTCCATGTAGACATCTTACTCACTTCACTCAAGAATACAGTCACCTGCAGCCTGGGGACGACCTAAGTGACATCACCTTTAGGTGACAGGTAGAATCCATGCCTAAGGAGCTTCTAGGGAAAAGCTCATCTTCTATGACCTTCAAGGAGAGGGGATCAAATTGCAAGTCATGACCAATTCCAGAAATTATAAATCAAAAGAAGAATTTATTTGTATCAAAAAAACAAACTATTTCAGGGAAACATAATTGGAATCCAGGGGAATGCTGGGAAAACCAAGAAGGATGAGCTGAGCATCATTCCCTAAGAGATCACACTGCCATATCCTTGCTTGCATATATATCTCATCTTTACTTTGGCCTCAAAGACAAGGAAACATGATATCTTCAGACACTTATGCTTGATCCTGATGACTTTGTGAGGCAGAAATTTATCATCTGCTCTAAGGTCATCACATATAAAAGAAGTTTCTTGGAGGAATTGGAATTCTTAGAGATTGAAACTCCCATGATGAACAACATCCCAGGGGGAGCTGTGGCTATGCCTTTTATCACCTACCACAATGAACTGGACATGAATTTATATATGAGAATTGCTCCAGAACTCTACCATAATATGCTGGTGGTCGGTGGCATTGACCAGGTTTACAAATTGGATGCCAATTCCTGAATTAAGAAATTGATTTGATTCACAATTCTGAGTTCACCACCTGTGAGTTCTATATGGCCTAGGCCAGTGGTCGGCAAACTCATTAGTCAACAGAGCCAAATATCAACAGTACGATTGAAATTTCTTTTGAGAGCCAAATTTTTTAAACTTAAACTATATAGGTAGGTACATTGTTATTAACTTAATTAGGGTACTCCTAAGGCTTAGGAAGAGACACACTCAAGGGGCCAAAAAGCCGCATGTGGCAGACTATCATGATTCCATGGAAATCACAGAAAAGATTTCCGGGATAATAGTGAAGTGTATTACAGGCAGTTATAAACTCACTTACCATTCAGATGGCCCGAGGGCCAAGCCTGAGAGATTGACTTCGCCCCACCCCTCTGGAGAATCAGCATGGTGGAAGAGCTTGAGAAAATTCAGGGGGTGAAGGTGACAGAAATCAACCTCTTTGAAACTGAAGAAACTCACTCACAAAATTCTTGATTATATCTATGTGGCAAACGCTATTGAATGCCCTCCACCTGGTACCATAGTCAGGCTCCTTGATAAACTTGTTGGGGAGTTCCTGGAAGTGATGTACCAATCCTACATTGATCTGTAATCACTCAAAGATATGAGACCTTTTGCCAAATGACACTGCTCTAAAGAGGGTCTGCCTGAGCACTTTGAGATTTTTATCATGAAGAAGGAAATTCAGCAATGCCTACACCAGGCTGAATAACTCCATGAGGAAGTGGCAGCTTTTCAAAGAACAGACCAAAGCCAAGGCTGCTGCTGCTGATGAGACCATGTCATAGATAAACACTTTTGCACCACCCTGGAATATGGTCTGCTGGGCATGGGCATAGACCAAGTGACCATGTTTCTCATAGACTAGTCTAATAACATCAAGGAAGTACTTCCATTTCCTTCCATGAAACCTGAAGACAAGAAAGAAAATGTAGCAACTGCTGATACACTGGGAAGCACAACAGTTAACACTTCTGTCTAGAAAAGAATAACTGCAAGTCACATAACTCAGGCATCTTTGCATTTCTGGGAAAGATCAAGGACTGCAATAAAATTCTTGTGCATTGCTATCCGTTTGACTATTGCAGTTCATTCACCAAAAGAGAGAAAATGAGTTAATAATTCCTATTTTCTCTAAACAATTAAATGAAAAAAAGCTATGGGCCACAGGTAACATGCAGACAAAGAACCCACAGAACTTGTTAAATTCCCCAGACATACTGAATCAGGAAATTGGGACCTGGGAGTTCAGTGTTTTAGCAAGTTTCCAGGGTTAGTCTCATGCGTATTAAAGTTTGGAGATCATTGATCCTGCTCAATAGTTTTCAAATTATGATATGGGACCACAAATCCCTGAGGCTGTTTCAGGGGTCCATGAGGTCAAAACTATTTTCATAATAATATGTAGACATTATTTTCCATGTTTCACTGTGTTGACATTTACATGGAGGGTGTATAGGCAGTGATCAGCAAAAACTCCTAGCCCCTTAGCACAAATTAAGACAGAGGCACAAAACTGTATTGTATACTATACTTCCATGCATTTACAGTAAAAAGAAAATGTGTTTTACCTAAGAATGTCCTTGATGAATCAGGAAAAATAATTAATTTTATTATCCTATTACTTATCCTACCTTGTCATACACAAATTTTTGTATATTCTGTGTGCTGAATTGGGAAATAGGCATAAAATACTTCTGCAGCAGACCAAAATATGATGGTTGGCTGAAGGAGAAACACTTGTATGACTAAGTTGTGAGCTGAACCAGCCGCTTTTTTCAAACTCCTTTTTAACTTAAAAGAACTACTGACGAACAGTGGTTACCCAGACTTGGATGTTTAGAAGACCTTTTCTCCAAAATGAACTAAGTGAGTCTGTTATGTCAAGAAAAAAAATGACAGCATTTGTTGTTAATGATAAAATTTAAGTGCATAGCAAAAACTAGAACCTTAGAAACCTTATCTATCACATGAGCTTGACAATTTCCTAATACTTAGACTTTTCTAATGTCATCGATGGTTATACAATATCAAAAAGCAACTGTGATATTTTTGGTATTGTATATCTTGAAATGAGTCATCATTTGTGAGATCTGAATAACTCAATAAACCAGTACTTTCCAATGACCAACACAAGATATTACAAAAGCATGTATAGATAAAAGATCCATTCATTATACAAGATAAATCAATGTATTTTCATATAAGGAAGTACAGAGTTCATTGGTATGGCTTCAAATTCTACCTTGCACCTAACCTTTAAGAAACTACCAATTGTTAAGTTTTGGTGTAGTATCAAAGAAGAATAATGGAAATTATTTGAAAATGCTATTAAAATATTCATTTTTCTAATTGCATATCTGTGTGAGTACAGATTTCCTTCATATATTTCATTCAAAAAAAACAGATCCCAAAAGATATGATGCAGAAGCCAATATGAACATTCAGCAGTTTTCTATTAAGTCTGCCATTAAAGACCTTTGCACAAATGACAGGGCCACTTTTTATTCCATTTTGAGGGATATATAGTTATTTTTTATTTAAAATATGTTAATTATAATAGGTATTTGTGACTGTTATTTTAAATGAATAAAGAAATCAGTTTAAAATTACTCAGTGTTAATTTCTAATATTGTAAATATAAATAGAAGTAATCTACATATGTAACAGCATGGATGGACCTAAAGAGTATTATGCTAAGTGAAATAAACTAGTCAGAGAAAGAAAGATACCATATAATTTCACTCATATATGAAATATAATGAACAAAATAAACTAGCGAACAAAATAGAAACAGACTCATAGATATAGAACATATTAACAGCTCTTAGAGGGGAGGGGAGTTCAGGTGCTGGGTGAAAAAGTTGAAAAAATTGAAGAGATTAAGCAGGGGAGTGGGGGAGACAAACAGGCATACACACAGACAACAGTATGGTGATTACCCAAGGGAAAGGGTGGATAATTGGTAATGGAAGGAAACTTGACTTGGGATGGTATACAGATGATGTATTATAGAATTGTACACCTGAAACCTATATAATTTTATTAACCAATGCTACTGCAACAAATGCAATAGAAAAGTAAAACAAGAAATAGTCTATATAAACAAAAAATTTTTGGTTTATTCAATGACTTTAAAGAGTATAAAGTGGTCCTGAGATCAAAACTTGAAGAAATGCTGATCTAGCCATTGGGTTCTTAAAAATATACTAAACATATCACTACTGTAAATTAGAATAGCCCAGGCAGGGCTAGCCATATTTTAATAATAATTCTAAGAATTATTTACCTGAGTATTACCTGCCATCCAAAAATTATGTATCTGTGACCTTTTAAAAAATATCTTTATTGTTTAGAGTATTACAGATGTCCCCTTTATTCCCCCATTGATCCCCTTCACCCAGTTCCCAACCTCTCCCAGGACTTCACCAGCCTATTGTCTGTGTCCATAGGTAAGATCTTTGGTTAATCACTTCCCACCCCCCACTTTTCCTCTGAGATTCATTAGTCTGTTCCTTGTTTCCATGCCCCTGATTCAATTTGATTCACCATTTTATTTTGTTCATTAGATTTCTTATTTGCTTGTTTTAATTTTTAGATTTAATTGTTGATAGAGATGTATTTGTTGCCATTTTATTATTCATATTTTATCTCCTCCTCCTGCTCCTCCTCCTCTTTCTCCTTCCCTCCTCCTCCTCCTCCTCTTCCTTCTCCTCCTTCTTCAATAATCTTCGACATTTCATGTAATACTGGTTTGGTGGTAATGAACTCCTTTAGCTTTTTCTTGTCTGTGAAGTTCTTTGTCTGACCTTCAATTCTAAATGAGATTTTTGCTGGGTAGAGTAATCTTGGCTGTAGGTCTTAACTAGTCATCTCTTTGCATGTATCTTGCCACTCCTTTCTTCCCTGCAATGTTTCTGTTGAGAAATCAGCTGACAGTCCTATGGACGCTCCTTGTAGGTAACTAACTGCTTTTCTTTTGTTGATTTTAAGATTCTCTGTCTTTAATCCTTGGTATTTTAATTATGATGTGTCTTAGTATGGGCCTCTTTGGGTTCCTCTTGTTTGGCACTCTCTGTGCTTCCTGGCCATGTAAGTCTATTTCTTGCACCAAGTAGGGGAGGTTTTATGTCATTATTTCTTCAAATAGCTTTTCAATATCTTGCTCTCTCTCTCTCTTCTTATGGTACCCCCATAATGCGAATGTTGGTACACTTGAAGATGTTCCTGAGGTTCCTTACACTATCTTTATATTTTTTTAATTCTTTTATCTTTTTGTTCTTCTAATTGGGTGTTTTTTGATTCCTCATATTCCAAGTCATTAATTTTATTCTCAGAATCCTCTATTCTACTGTTGAATCCCTGTAAATTATTCTTTATTTCAGCTAGTGTATGCTTACTTTATGACTCGTCCTTTTTCATGCCTTTGACTTTCTCACTAAGATCCCTGAAAGTCTCATGAAGATCCTAGAGCAGCCGTGGGCAAACTATGGTCCACGGGCCAAATCCGGCCCGTTTGAAATGAATAAAACTATTGAAAAAAAAAGACCTTACCCTTTTATGTAATGATGTTTACTTTGAATTTATATTAGTTCACACAAACACTCCATCCATGCTTTTGTTCTGGCCCTCCGGTCCAGTTTAATAACCCATTGTGGCCCTCGAGTCAAAAAGTTTGCCCACCCCTGTCCTAGAGTAACCTTATAACCATGGTATTGAACTCTATCCAAAAGGTTGCTTGCTTCCATTTCTTTCATTTGTGATATATTTCTTTGTCTCCACATTTTGCCTGCTTCTTTGTGTTTGTTTCAATGTATTAGATAGAGTTGCTATGTCTCCTGGAATTGGTAGAGTGGCCTTGTGTAGTAGGTGTCCTATAGGTGGCTCATCCTCCCCCTTCACCTGAGCTGGGCACTCTAGGTACATACCTGTGTGGGCTGTGTGAATAGTTTTGTAGTTGAGCCTTGATTGCTGTTGGCATCACTGAGTGGAATTGATCTGCAGACTAATTGGCTGTGAGGCCCCACTGTGACTACAATGGGAGAACTGTTGTGCAGGAGACGCCCTTATGGAGCAGGAGTTTAGTGCTCATAGAGTCTGCCCCTTGAGTGTGTCGCTTATGAATGTGTAGAGTTGTAATCTGCTATGATCTGAATCTGTCCACCAGATGCACTGGCTCTAGGGCCCCCAGGGAGGTACAAAGTCATCCACTGCCTGGGGCCACCCTGCAGGAGCTATTTTTATTGGGCTTGGAGGTGCCTCGGTGATGCCCAGCTATGAAGCAAGGCAGGCTCATGCTAGTTCAGGGTCTTGGGACTTTCCTTGATAGGTTTGGGGCATGATGACCCAGCTGCTTATTAGAGAGATTTTAGCAAAATCTAAATCCCGAGCCAGGTCAGGCCATTCATATGCAAAAGCCGCTGCAAACAGGTTGGGTGTAGCAGCATATCAGATGAGGTGGGGTCTCTGGAAATCACCAGGGTCTTTGGGAATCGCCAGGCAGAGCAAAAAATATGGCTGCCAGTCAACCCTATGACTGGGGAGGTCCCAGAACAGGAACAATGACCCCTGCAAGCACCCCTTTCTAGGAAAAAGCTGCCCCTGAATTCCTGCCCTGATGCCAGACAATCCAGTTCCTCCCCATATATGTCTGGATACCCCAGAGCCTCTGCCTGGCACTGGAGCTCAGAGGAAGTGGGACTTCGTAAAGTCAGTTCATGAGCCAGCCCTTTCAAAGGAACAGCTGGGGCTCTAGCACCTTCTGTGTCACTGAACCCCAATCACCACTGGTTTTTACAGCCCAAAATTATAGGGACTTATTTTCCCAGCTCTGGAAGCTTGGGATGGGGATCTGGTGTGGAGCTGGGACCTCTTGCTCCTCTCAGGTAGCCTCCACAAAGATGAGAGATGATCTCCCTCCCAATTAAAAAAGCAACACACATGGATGCCAGACCAGCCCGTTCCAAACCTCCACCCCTCCTACCAGTCTCAGTGTGTGTGTGTGTTTTTTTTTCTTTACTTCTCTAGTTGTAGGACTTCCACTCAGCCACCTTTTAGGCAGTTCTGAATGATGTTTGTTCTGCATTTTAGTTGTAACTTTGATGTAGATGTGGGAGGCAGCAAGTACAAGGCTTTTACTTACGCTGCTATCTTGACTCTCACATCTGTGACCTTTTAAACAGCATTACTTCTAATTCCCTAATGTCTTTAATATACTGTTTCCTGAAGACTCCATCTACCAGAGATTTTTGTTTTTGGTACTACATCCAGTCTGTAACCCATTTTGTAATAGAGTACAGTCAACCCCCATAGGATTGCCAGTCAGGGCTCATGCTTGGGTTGTGGGTTTGATCCCCAGTGGAAGCAGCCAATCAATGATTCTTTCTCATCACTGATGTTTCTATTCTCTCTCCGTCTTCCTTCCTCTCTAAAATCAATAAAAATATATTTTGAAAAATTATTTGGGGTGACAATGTTACATTGTCGATACAATGTACTGTGTAGTTAGACCTACAATGGCTGTATCTGTATTGAACATGTATAGACTTCTTGTCATTATTCTCTAAACAAATACAGTATAACAACTATTTACATAGCATTTATATTGTATTGGGTATTATAAGTGATCTAGAGATGATTTAAAGTATTTGGGAGGATGAGCATAGGTTATATGCAAATACTATGCCATTTTACATAAGGAATTTGAACAACGATGGATTTTGATATCCACAGGGGTCCTGGATCTAATCCTACAATATTATGAGAGACAGCTGGATTGTCTTCAAAACCTATAGCAGAAGTATTTGGGGGTACAGGGAAGAAATAGAGGCAACTTGCAGTATTGTATACAACTGTGTGCCTTTGTTTCATATGTTCGTTTAAAAGAATCCTATATAATAAAGAGGCAATATGCAAATTGACCATCACGCACTCGCACAAGATGGCTGCCCCCATGTGTTCACAATATGGCCGCCCCCATGTGGTCACAAGATGGTCGGCAGGGGAGGGCAGTTGTGGGTGATTAGGCCTGCAGGGGAGGGCAGTTGGGGCCGACCAGGCTAGCAGGGGAGGGCAACTGGGGGCAATCAGGCTGGCAGGGGAGCAGTTAAGCGTTGATCAGGCTGGCAGGGGAGTGGTTAGGGGGTGATCAGGCTGGCAGGCAGGTGAGCATTTGGGAATCAGCAGTCCCAGATTGTGAGATTGGGCCTAAACCAGCAGTCAGACATCCCTTGATGGGTCTCAGATTGGAGAGAGTGCAGACTGGGCTGAAGAACCCCCCCCCCCCTTGTGCCGGGGTCCAACCCCAGCAGGTCCAGGGGTCCCCAAAGGTGTGGACGGAGTCGGCGAAGAAGGAATGACACGGAGACAGCATTCAGTTGATCAGCAGCCTTGTGTCCTGTTGTCTTGTTACATCTGTATTTATACCAGTTGATTCCAATCCTTCAGTCTCTATTCCAAAAGTTAGGGCGTTTCTTATTTCCATTCCAGGGAGTAAAGATTATGTAGCTTAAGGGTGATTGTTTGTAGTTAAAGTGATTAATTACCCGCCTGGCACTCAGTTAAGGGGTTTTGTTCCCTCCCTAACTTCAGGGGAAAGTCCCCACCTGGGGAAACATCCTTTCTCGGGGAGGTGGCCTTGGTTAGAACACATAGCGCCAAGAAGGGGAGCAAACATAGTAAGAACAGGATGCCATATACCCCAGGTCCCTTGAAGCATATGCTGTGCAGATGTTATGCCAGGTCCCTTGAAACAGCAAGGATGGACCGGCTCCTGGCACCCTTGCACGAATTTTGTGCACCAGGCCTCTAGTCTATA
This sequence comes from Myotis davidii, assembly GCF_000327345.1. NCBI lineage: Eukaryota > Metazoa > Chordata > Mammalia > Chiroptera > Vespertilionidae > Myotis > Myotis davidii. The sequence continues at coordinate 61,065 of NW_006289192.1, forward strand.
TAATAAAAGCCTAAGCATCCATTACGGTGGAACGACTGGAACAACCAGTCGCTATGATGTGCACTGACCACCAGGAGGCAGACGCTCAATGCAGGAGCTGCCCCCAGTGATCAGTGCACTCCCACAGGGAGAGCGCCACTCAGAAGCTGGGCTCGTGGCTGGCAAGTACAGCTGCCACAGCGGGAGCCTCTCCTCACTCTGCGGCAGCACTACTGAGTGATGGCAGCAGGCGCAGCAGGCTGGGATGAGTGTGAGCAGTGCAGCATCTGGTCCCAGATTGGGCTCCCTGGCTGCCTGCTGCTTGGTGCACTGCTACATCCCTCAGGGGCTATCTGACTGCTGAGGGATCCTGGATTGTGAGAGGGCAGAGGCCAGGCTGAGGTACCCCCCCCTGAATTTCACACCAGGCCCCTAGTCCTATATCATAAAAGGCTAATATGCAAATTGACCGAACAGCAGAACGACCAGTCACTATGATGTGTACTGACCACCAGCGGGCAGGCGCTAAATGCATTAGCTGCTCCTGGGTGGTCAGTGCCCCTGGGGCAACACTGCTCAGCCAGAAGCCAGGCTCACAGCCCTAAGGATGTCTGACTGACAGGGGAGCAGGCCTAAGCTGTCAGCCAGACATCCCCCAAGGGCTCCCAGACTGCGAGAGGGCACAGGCTGGGCTAACGGACCTCCCCTCCCCTGCTCAAGTGCACAAATTTCGTGCACCAGGCCTCTAGTGATAATAATAAAAGGTGATTTTGGTCATCTTCACTGCCACTAACCCTCCTCCAGATAATTTATAACTATACAGAATATTAAGAACCATTGCTTTAACCAACAGCGAACCTATATTAATGCCTATTTCTTATTCTGAATAGACTAGAACTTAATTAAAGGCTGGTTAAGAGTATAACAACATATTAAAGAATTGTGCAGTACTGATTTGTTTGCTCCTCAGTAAACCACAGACATTTTCTGAGAAACCATTTGTATATTTGTTGAGGAACAATTTAGAACTATTTTTCAATCAAGAAAGCTGCTATTAAGTACTCATTTTACCTAACTTTGGTTCATCTTTGGCTGACAATAATTAAAAGGGGTGGGGGAAAGTGGGCAGAAAACAGGAATTTGAAGAAAGGCTAGTCTGGCTTAGAGAATTTCTTTTATTGGTTTCTTTAAAATTCCATTTAAAAATGCTTGGTCTTATAGGCTTCCATATCCTTCTTTGAAATACATTGACCTTCCCTAGACGCTCAAAGAGTTTGGGCTATAGGGGGGAAAACAAAGCTTTTGAAACCTACTGCAGACAAAATGAATATTCAGAAGTCCACTTGAATTGATTTTAGATTTTCTAATGGAGTGTTTGTCAGAGAATTGTTGGAATTCTTTACACTTTGATCTTGTTCATTAAAGATGCAAGTGAATTCAGAAATGCTGACCCCATTTATTATCAGAATGTTGGGCAGATTGAATGTGAGCTTAGTTTTAGAAGAGCTACTTTGGCCTCCAATTTTCCTTACTACTTGTAAGTTACTCATTGTGAATACTCTCTTTTCTAATATTAAAAGTGGAATACTGGTTGAAAGAGATACTGAACAGCTTTCCTCACCTCCTTGTATTTTGTATTTGAATGGTAACGTGCTGTACATATCTATTATCAGGCTTAAAATATTTGATATATTGTAAAATATCTTAGAATATATTTTACATTTTAACATGTTAATGTTTAAATGTGGAGGAAATGTTCAGAGTCATAGAACTTACTACATAGTTTGCATTTGATTAATATTTGTTCAATGAATTTGTCTATGTTCACAAATAGTTAAAATTAAACAGAATCATAATACCATTACCTTTTTAAATTTTATGTTTCAATAACAGTTTTCATTTAATATTATTTTGTGTTAGCTTCAGGTGTACAGCATACTGGTTAGACAATCATGTACTTTACAAAGTGTTCCCCCCAATATTTTCAGTAGCCATCTGGCACCATACCTAGTTATTACAATATTATTGACTATACTAGAGGCCCGGTGCACCCTCTCCAATCTCGGACCCCTCAAGGGATCCCGGTGGAATTGGGCCTAAACAGGCAGTCAGACATCCCTCTCACAATCCAGGACTGCTGGCTCCCAACCGCTCACCTTCCTGCCTCCCTGATTGCCCTTAACCACTCCCTCTGCAGGCCAGGTTGCTCCCAACTGCTCTCCCCTGCTGGCCATCTTGTGGTGGCCATCTTCTGTCCACATGGGGGTGGCCATGGTAGACCACATGGGGGCGGCCATCTTGTGTGTTGGAGTGATGGTCAATTTGCATATTACCTCTTTATTATATAGGATTCTTTATCGTGTATTTTAGATCCTGGTGACTATTTTGTAACTTAACAATTTGTACTTCTTAATCCTTTCACCTTTTTCACCTATCCCCCAACTCCCTTCTGGTAACCATCAGTCTGTTCTCTCTATCTGAGTCTGTTTCTATTTTGCTTGTTCATTTATTTTCTTCTTTAGATTCCACATATAAGTGAAATAATATGGTATTTGTCTTTCTCTGACTGAGTTATTGCACTTATATCATTAGCTTTTTGAAAGACATGAAAGGGGTTGGCCACCAGCAAGATCCAAGATCAAATTTCTATATATTATGAATAACTAGAAAGTTTTTTTTTGCCAGTAGGTCTGAGAAGAGACACCCTCCCTTTATTTATATTAACATTTTAATTGAATGATATTCAGTAACAGTAGTAAGAGTTCTACAGTCTATTTTATCACCTTTGTACCCAAGATAGGCACATGCCAAAACCTTTATTCATTGTTGAACATATGAAATTGGAGTCTGTATTTCTTCTGTTGCTTAATTGTTACTTATTCCTAATATGTCCCTCTCCCCAAATACTTCAGAGTGAAAATGTCAAAAACTTAAGCCATATTGTGTTATTAATGATTTTGAAGTAGGAAATTTCAGGTGAACAAAAAATACAATATACAAATGATGTATTATAGAGTTGTACACTTGAACCCTATATAATTTTATTAACCAATATCACCCCCAATAAATTCAATAAAACTTAAATAAATAAATAAACAAATAATTGAGTGACTGCTATATTTGTGGTGGTATCAAGGTAAGTGTGGTTTAAATTATACTGGACTCAGGAACTGGTGTTCAAGCAATTAGGGTTCAGATTAGCTATTCTTGACCATTAAATTGTCAAATATGAAGTATTAATACCAGAATTGTAAAAAATGTTGGGGGTTTTGGGGGAAAGTGGAGGGATTGAGCCAAGAAAAAGAAAAAAGGAGAGAGAACTCATGGACATGAACAACAGTGTGCTGATTTCAAGGGAAGAGGTGAGTAGAGGTGGAAGAGGGCATAAAGGGAATAAATGGTGATGGGAAAAATAAAAAACACACTAGAATTGTAAAAAATGACAGCTCTTTCTGATATTCAACTTTGAAAATGTATTTATCAGATACAGTACATTAAACTTTATGAATAAATCCATAATTTATATTTACAAGTTATATAGGCATTTAACTAATTTGCTTTATGGTTTGCTTAGTGATGTTGCCTAACAGTTCAGGAAGGAAAAGGGTATAACTGGGCTCACAATTACTTTTGAAGCAAAGTGCAGATTTAGAGAAATTCAAATGCTGAAATGACAGCTGTTCTGTGATCAGGGTTTAGGCCATAGTGGTTTCTTTTCCAATTAATGTCAGTTTTCATCATCAGAGACTTTTAGCATAGTTCCCTTTTCACTGTGGTGGGGGCGGGGACGGGGGGGGGGAGAATGGGTGCTATGCTTTTTTGAAAAACAAAATGAAATTAATAGTGGATTTTGAAATTCTAGAAAAATAGAAGAAGAAATGTGGTCATATTCTTTTGCCAGAGTTGATTTTAGAAATTTATTACAGCCTTACTTTCTTCAGGCAAAAACTGCAACCCAGTGTTCTGATTCTCACTTTAGTGCTATTTTTGATGAATGGTGCTCCTACCTTGGCTCAAACTCTAGTCTATTTCTGGTTACAAATTTTTAAATAAAGAGCACTATTGAATTCAAAAATATCAAAACAAATACAAATTTATTTAACAAATTATTGGACACTGAAGGAAATTAAGTTTTCTATTTTACATAGGAAGAAATTCTAGTAAACCAGTATCAGTTCAAAATGTGATTTGGAAATTCTTTTTTTCTACTACTGGAGGTGATAATAAATGTACACAATTCGTTTCACTGGTTTAGTCCATATTCTTTGTAGTAGTGAATGTCTTATATATAGGAGACATTTGCAAGTGCCTAGAGGGAAGACACTATATTTTATTCCTTTCTGTAACTCCAAGGCCTAGCACTGTGTCTGGCATATATATAGATACAAGAAAAACCTTAATAAATGAAATTAGAGGTATTATCTTTTGTATAATTGCTCCTATAAAAAGGTTAATTGAACTATACCTTGATTTTATTAGCACTGTGTCTTAATCAACTGATCTGTGCAAACCATATTTTGCTTCTTAAGCCTTGTACTTTCCAAAGGAGATAGTTGGTATAGTAAAATTTTGGATTAAAAGGTGGAAAACTTGGCAGCTTGTACATGAGTCTCTGTATTAATGTATCAACATTGGTTTTAAAGATCAACTGTAATGCCCTAGCTGGTTTGGCTCAGTGGATAGAGCATCGGCCTGCAGACTGAAGGGTCCTGGGTTAGATTGTGGTCAAGGGCATATGCACGGGTTGCAAGCTCGATCCCCATTAGGGGATGTGCAGGATGTAGCCAATCAATGACTCTCATCATTAATGTTTCTGTCTCTCCTTCTCCCTTCTTCTCTGAAATCAATATATATCTTCTATATAATTAAGAGCTAAGTGCTAATTAGACTGAACAGCAGGATGACCTTCTGGACAACTGTCTGGATGACCTTCCTGATGAAGCCAGGGCTGTGAGGGCCAAGCCCCTTGCACAAATTTTGTGCATTGGGCCTTTAGTATATATGTATATAAAAGGCTAATATGCTAAGTATCCTTCCCTCCATCCAGGTAATGACGTCACATAGCAACGCCCAGCTTACTCTCCCTAGTGACAACAAACGTCCTTGCAGTTTCTTCAGCCCAGGAGCATGACTTGCTTTATAGCCAGGTGGAAATACTTTACACTGTAACCAAATGTTTTTGAAGTGTTTTCCCATGCCTCATCTCATTTGA
>NW_006289192.1:66299-68959 GCF_000327345.1 Myotis davidii
GTTATTCTATATATACACTAGAGGCCCGGTGCACGAAATTCGTGCACTGGGGGAGGGCCCTCAGCCCAGCCTGCACCCTCTCGCAGTCCAGGACCCCTCAGGGGATGTCCGCCTACTGGCTTAGGCAGGGTGTCTGCCTCTCCATTCTCCATCCGTCCATCTGTGACACCTGTCACCCTTGCCAGGCCTCCCCCAAAGTGAGCTCAACTCAATCCCTGAATGTAAAAGTGCACAGGGGGTTGGGGGGAACTCCACTCCAGTGCCCCCTGATTCACAGCAACAGAACTTGGTAGACAGGACCTGATCTCAGGACGGTGGCCACAACTGCAGAACATAGATCTGTTTCAAGAAAAGTTGGGAATGCAGATTTTTGTATGAGCCCCTATTCCAAAAGGTGGCAGTTTATTCACATTGTGGCAAAGACACCTTCAAGAGTAACATAAGTGGTTAAAGTCAGGGCCATTTCCTCATCCATTCTCTCTAAGGCACCTGGACAGAACCAAGTCTCAGCTCTTCACAGGACACTTCTGGAGGGTTTTTTTTAAGCCTAAAGGACAGTAGTCTGTCTTCATTCTTTTTCTTTGTTATTTTTTCATCATTGGATAAAAGGATATGTACATTGGGGCAATCCTCTCAAGATACAGTATTCCAGTTGCACCCATGTGATGATGACAGCGCCCCTTAGAGGGTGGGAGCCGACAGATGGGGAGGAGGGAATTCTAAAAACCAAAGCAATGGCAGAGATGCTAAGCCTTTCCTTCATGTGTCTGACACCCTTCTTCAGGCGGCCTGCAGGCCAGGCGTCTGCTGGACCTTTATTACTTGATGTCCTGGCAGGCTGCCCTGGGCCCTACTAGGAAGTCTGCAGGGCCTCCTGGACCCAGGAGGAGTCGCCCCCTCCCCACCCCAGCCACTCCTGGTACAGCTCCTGCACATGGGCACTGGTCTCCTGGGGTCACACCGGGATGGCAGTGTAGATGCCTTCCATCTGCCACAGCAGTGCCCTGTCTACACACCTGTCATCTGCCTGGGCCTGGCCCCTGCCTCTTAGGCATGCCTGGCGCAGGCCAGGACCTCCACAAAGTGGCAGGGAAAGTTGCCCCTCTACAGCTTCATGACCGCTTCTGGATGTTCTGAAAGCCATAAGCAGCCTCAAAGCGTAGCAGAACCTCTCTGTCCCTTTCAAGGGTGACCTCCTAGAAGTCTTTGTTCCTCAGGGTGCAGTAGGAGAGTACTCCCACGTCCTTGTTGAACAGCTCCTTGGCCATGTGCCTGAAGATGTGTGTCTGGTACCCGTCGGAGCTGGCACCCTCTTGGAGTCTCACCTCCTTCTCCTTCATGTCTCCAAACAGCGTGTCCATGGTGGTGTCATTCGAGGCGAGGTAATGATGTGGAAAATCTTGTCTGGGGACAGGTTCTGCCATCTGGTGAAGTAATCCTTCACCAGAAAGTCCATGATCTGCTGGGGAGACTTGGCTGTGCAGAGGTGGGGGGTGATGGGGTAACCCAGCACATGCTCTGCATATCGGTCCCAGCTGGGGCAGGTGGAGGTCAGCAAGGGTAGCCGGAGCTCTTCGTCACAGTGCTGGCAGTGCCGATGCACAAATTCCTTCTTACTCTCCAGGATGCTGAAACCCTCAGCTATCTTCATGTCAAAGACAGTGCACCCCAAGGCTTTTGAGAAAGCCGCAGAGCCTTCTGGATGCATCAGTGACACTGGGGCTGAATTTAGGACCAAAATAAGGCAGGAACTAAGGACACACGGACACTGCCAGCACTTTGTGCTGTGAAGTATCACATTTCTTATTAAGGTTCAGAACACGGAAGAAGTCCTTGGTGTTCTATTGAGAAACTTGGACTCCTTTCTCTGTAGTCACACAGCTGTCACAGGCCAGGCAGTCACTCAGAAATATCTTGGCATCGGCCAACTTATGGAATTCTCCCTTCTCTCCTTCTAAGCCGGACTCCAGACATTGACTGTGGCATTCTCTTGGTCATTGGTTTTTGGTTTTTTTACTACATTCCTTCCATGTGCAGTGATCACACGTCATCTGGAGCTGGGTGGGTGGGGGCCAGCTCGAGTGACCTGAAGGAAGCAGAGGGAGAGCAGTCGGTCACCGCTGGTCGCCCCTGGTGCTGCTGGCAGTATCCTTTCTTCCTTGTGGAGCATCTAGGGAGGGGAAGTGGCTGCAGTGCCCAAGGCCAAGTTCCTGGAGGCTGGCAGCACTGTGAGGACCATGCCGGAGGCACTGGTCCATTGGTGCCTGGCCTCTTCAGATTGAACCTTCAAGACTACTAAGGGAGCTAGTCCAAGGGAGGGTAAGTGGCCGCAGTGCCCGAGGCCGAGTTCCAGGAGGCCAGCAGTGCTTTCAGAATTGTGCCAGTGTGCCGGTACATTGGTGCCTGTCCTGTCCTCTGTAGATTGAACTTACAGTACTACTAAGGGAGTCAGTCCCCAGTTCCACCCCACCTCCACCACTGATTGATTGGAGTCTGAGAGCCAGGAGGCGGGACCAAGAGGCCTGCCTTCCAGCTGCTCGCCAGTCCCTGGGCCACTCCCTCCAGTTCCCTATTAACCATCTTCTGATCAATGGGAGCCTGCAGGCCAGGGGAGGAACCAAGTGGTCTGCCTTCCACCCACCCACTCAAAATGTCACTGC
>NW_006289192.1:69174-71696 GCF_000327345.1 Myotis davidii
CCTGGAGGGAGGGGGAGGTGAACCATCGTCCATTCGGTCATCTGTTCGGTCATTACAGACACTGGGTTTTTATAGCTACACTAATAAAAGAGAAACATGCAAATTGGTGTGACTCCGCTAACCCACAAGCCACATCCACCAGTCAAGCAGGAGGGAGTATGCAAATTAACCCAACCAAGATGGCAGTGGCCACGGAGCTGGAGCAAGCAGGAGGCTTGGGTTGCCCCCTGCGATGGAGGAAGCCAAGCTTCCCACCTTCCCTGGCCAGCCTTCGGCTCCACTCAAGGCTACAAAGTTTCAATTATAGAAGATAAGTAAATCCCAAATATCTGCTTCCCTCTGCTCAAGGAGGCACTGAAAGAAAAAGAAAAAAAGGAGGGGCTTGGAGCTTGGGTCGCCAGAGGCTGTGGCCAGCCCGCAAAAAGCCATCAGCCCCTCACCCAGGCTGGCCAGGCACCCCAGTGGCACCCCCACCCTGAAAGGGATGTGGCCAGCTTGAAAACAGCCCTCAGCCCCTCATCCAGGCTGGCCACAAACCCCCAGCAGGGACCCTCACCTCATGGGGGCGTGGCTTGCCTGAAAACCAACACAGGCCTCTCGCCCAGGCCACCCCACACCCCAAGGAAACACTCACCCTGATCCAGGACACCCTTCAGGGCAAACCAGCTGTCACCCACCCATGCACCAGGTCATTATCTATACTAATAAAAGGGTAATATGCTGATTAGACTGGGAGACCTTCCAGACATTCTTCTGGACAAAGCCATGGTGGCAGGGCCAAGGTAGCGGTGGTTAGAGACCAAGAGTGGAGGGCAGTTGTGGGTGATCAGGCTGGTGGGGGCCGGGGCCATTGGGGTAAGCAGACCAGCAGTCCCGGATTGCGAGAGGGATGTCCGACTGCCAGTTTAGGCCCACTCCCTGTGGAACATCCCCTGAGGGGGCCTGGATTACGAGAGGGTGCCAGCCAGGCTGAGGGACACCCCCCCCCACCCCGCATGCACAAATTTCATGCACTAGGCCTCTAGTTTGTGTGTGTGTGTGTGTGTGTGTGTGTGTGTGTGTGTGTGTGTGTGTATCATAGACTATTAGCACTGGAACAGACACCAAGGCCCCAGAGGTGACACGATTTGCCCAAAGACACAATGTGCATATAAGCCTCTCGCTGGTGTCAATTGCATGCATGTGCTTGATTTGTCATTGTCAGTCATGAATTTGGTTGACACTTCTATTATAGAGAAAGGGAAATAGCAATATTAAAATATTTCTGCTAATTAATTCCCTTTTAATGTGCACGAATTTTGTGCACTGGGCTACTAGTCTATAATAATAAAAGTGTAATATACAAATCTATCAAAGGGCTGAACAGCGAAAAGACCATCTCAATGACCATGCTATGACACCCACTGGCACCATGCCAGCAAAGGCAGGTGCGATGTGATTGGTCGGGGGCCCAGCCATTGCCCCATGATATGATCGCCCCAAAGAGGGAGGGACAAGCTTGACGGGGGCCCTGAGGCTGTACCCTCCACCTGGCGGGGCTTGATGGGGTTGGAGCCGGCCAGGTCTAGATCTCGCCCAATGGGGGTGGGGGCAGCTGGGTCTGGGTCTCTCATGATTTTGAGGTGCACTTGGGTGGGTGGGGACTTGGCTCTGGGTCCCGGGCGTGCCCCAGACTCTGACAGGAGGAAGATTTTCATATACATTTTACTAATTTTCTTTCATCTCTAACACTTCCTATTATAGAGAAAGGGAAATAGCAATATTAAAATATTTCTTCTTTTATTTTCACCAAAATATTATAGTTTTATTCTTACATGCCTGCATTTCCTCATGTCTCTCTCTCACAGAGTTCATTTGAATGGTCTGTTCTCTCTCACTAGCAAGGTTTTAGAGCTATGCAAGGATTTTTATTTACTTCCCTTGCTCTAAGGAGGGCATATATCTAGTCCTCAATGTTTTGACCTCTCTTATCTCCATCGCTAACCCAGAAAGTTTTAGAACAGCAGTGTCCAGTAGAAATATAATGTGAGCTACATATGTAATTAAAAAAATTATTGTCTAAAGTTTTATATATGTCTCTTTTTCCCCCAATTGACTACCCCCCCCAGCCCTTCCTGCCCCAGGCAAGCCCCCACTGCTCCAGTGTTCATTTGTTATGCTAATATGCATGCATACAAGTCCTTTGGTTGCTCTCTAACTTCATCTCCCTTGACATTTGTCTCTGGATCTATTCTTGTTCATCAAATTATGTTGATCATTATATCCCACTTATGAGGGAGATCATGCAATATTTATTTTTTTCCAACTGGCTTATTTCATTTAGCATAATGCTCTCCAGTTCGATCCATGAATATTGTGCACCAGGCCATTATGGACACTGGGTTTTTATATATTAGGATAAAAGGCTAAGTTGACTCGCACATGCGTGATACATATAAAGCTCTCGTGCCAATCACACCCGTGTGTTTCCATTTGTCATTGTCGATTGTGGATTTGGTTGACATTTCTATTATAGAGACAGG
>NW_006289192.1:71937-73719 GCF_000327345.1 Myotis davidii
CTAACCTGGGACTCTTTAGTCCACAGGCCGATGCTCTACCCACTGTGCCAACCCGCTTAGGGCTAAGACATTATTTATATTGCTGATCATTAACAACATATTTTTTTTATTGTTTAAAGTATTACATATGTCTCCCTTTCCCCTCCATTTGACCTTCCCCCAGCTACACCCGCCCCCCAGGACAAGCCTGCTACCACTGCTCCAGTGTTCATTTGTTATGCTAATATGCATGCATACAAGTCCTTTGGTTGCTCTCTAACTTCATCTCCCTTGACATTTGTCTCTGGATCTATTCTTGTTCATCAAATTATGTTAATTATATCCCACATATAAGTTAGATCATGTGATATTTATGTTTCTACTAGAGGCCCAGTGCACAAATTCGTGCACAAGTGGGGTCCCTCAGCCTGGCCTGCAGGATTGGGCTGAAACCAGCTCTTCAACATCCTCCGGGGGGTCCAGGATTGTGAGAGGGTGCAGGCCAGGCCGAGGGACCCCAGTGGTGCACAGGAGGTTGGCCAGCTGGGGAGGGCCTGCAGGAGGGCTCCAGGGTGTATCCGGCCCATCTCACTCAGTCCCAATGGGCTGGACCCCAGCAGCAAGCTAACCTACCAGTCAGAGTGTCTGCCCCTGGTGGTCCGTGCATGCCATAGCGACTGGTCCACCAGTTGACTGTCCCCTGGTGGTCAGTGCACATCATAGCTAGCAGTTGAGCGACCTTAGTATATCATTAGCATATTACACTTTGATTGGTTGAATGGGCGACTGGACACTTAGCATATTAGGCTTTTATTATATAGGATTTTGCTTTCTGGGTGAACTTACACATATTATCCATCATGTATATGCTGATGAATCCCAAATCTTACCTTTAGTCCTGACTCTTCTGACAAACTTCAGACTTACAGCTAAATGCTGTGAGCCTTGGCGGGGGGGGCGGGGGGGGAGGACATCTACTAAGGAGGGCTCCTAGAGGCTAACTGGGCTCAAATAAATTTTAAAAAGCAAAGTCTAGCAGCCATTCTTGCACAGCGGCCTCTCATGCAAATTGCATTTCATGAAGAAGCCTACACTGAATTGCCTGACTCTGCATTGCACGACCTGTTTCTGCACTTTCAGCCATCTGAGCCAGCCCTTATAAAGGAGTTTCTGGAATCCCATTTCAACGAAAGGACTGAGGCTTTCCCTATTAGCTGTGCAGCTTCAGTCAGAGTGGGTCTATTCTAACCAATTAGGACAGTGTCTTTTGGACCAATCAAACTGTGAGCATTTGGAGTCCTCACTGGCATGAGACAGGGGTGGGAACTTCTGCCCATGTAAGCCAACTCTTCGCTGGCTCTGAGAGAGAACTTTCCCTTTCCATGGAAGCCTGAATTCTGCATCTCCCTGGCTGAGGTGAAACACTGAAGATGTCTTGCTAGAGCAGAATGGAGCAGACCAACACAATGCAGGGTGGAACAGCATGGAGCAGAGCAGAGCTTTCTAGCTGGAGGGGATCTGGTCCCAGAGCTGTTTTATAGCTCTGCTGTTTTCACAGCTATGCTGTATCACAATTGAGCTGTTTTGCACTGAATAAACTTTCCTTGTTCACCACACCCCAAACTGGGGATTCCATTGGCCCTGAATTGGCACCACTGACCACTGGTTGACATGCCTCCTGAGTTTCTCTTCTTGAATGTCCCCTGATAGGTATTTCTACCTCAAAACACCTCAAAGTAAACACCTGATCTTCCTTTCCTGCCTCACCCCACTCCTCCTTCCACTCCTCACACACTTGGCTAC
>NW_006289192.1:74151-74684 GCF_000327345.1 Myotis davidii
CAATCAGGAGTGGTGAAAGTGGACATACCTCACTGTCTTGTTCCTGTTTTTAGGGAAATTGTTTTAGTTTTTGCCCATTGAATATGATGTTGGCTGTAGGTTTGTCATATAAGGCTTTTATTATATTGCGGTATGATCCCACTATTGCCAATTTGATGAGAGCTTTTATCAAGAAAGAGTATTGGATTTTGTCAAATGCTTTTTTCTGCATCGATTGATATGATCATGTGATTTTTGTCTCTCAATTTGTTTATTTGATGTGCTGGGGTCTTTTCTGCATTTACAATGGTTCAGGAATCTGAAGAAGGGCTATGAATGAATTAATAAAGAGACTAGAAAAGAAATATGAATTTGGAAGTCATTTTGGGGTGCCAGACAGAAACTTAGTTCTAGTGACTAAGCTCTCTGAATCTCAAGCCCCCTGTTTTTTTACTCCCACACTAGAGGCCCAGTGCACAAAAATTTGTGCACTCGGGTGTGTCCCTCAGCCCGGCCTGTACCCTCGCACAGTCTGGGACCCCTCAGGGGATGTC
>NW_006289192.1:75130-78505 GCF_000327345.1 Myotis davidii
TCACAGCCTTCAGGGTGAGGGTCCCCGCTGGGGTGACTGGACAGCCTGGGTGAGGGGCTGATGGCCATGTTCAGGCTGGCCAGCCCCCCGGCAACCCAAGCTCCCAGCCTTTCCTTTTTTTCTTTTTCTTTTATTTCTGGGATTTATTTATCCTCTACAATTGAAACTTTGTAGCCTTGAGTGGAGCCCAGGTCAGCTGGAAGCCTGGGTTGCCCATGGCAACCCAGACTCCCAGCCCCTCCTTGAGCAAAGGCCACTGCCAGCTGGAGCAGGTATCTGGGATTTATTTATCTTCTATAATTGAAACTTTATAGCCTTGAGCGGAGCCCAGTGCCGACCAGGGCAGGCGGGAAGCTTGGCTTCCTCCATCAGCAGGGGCAACCGAAGCCTCCTGCTCGCCCCAGCTCCATGGCCATCTCCATCTTTGTGACGGAGTGATGGTGTGGTGGTTAATTTGCATATTGCTCCTTTATTAGACAGGATTTTGCACTATAGCAAAGCAGATATACATAGCAAAGATAAGGTCTGGTAAACAATAAAGGACAATCAGGTTGAGGAAATCTGCCCTCGGGTGTATATGCAGATTATCAGCCCTCCTGAATATAGAAGCCCATCAAACTTTTGAGGACTTTTCGCATTTACTATGACCTACTGGACTTAGCCTCCAGCAGTGATGTATCACATTTATTGATTTGCAGATATTGTACCATCCTTGTATCCTTGGAATAAAATCCACTTCATCATGGTGTATGATCTTTCTAATGTAATGCTGATTCCAATTTGCTAGAATTTTGTTGAGGATTTTAGCATCTATGTTCATCAAGGATATTGGCCTGTAGTTCCCTTTCTTTGTGGTGTGTTTATCTGATTTTGAGATTAGGGTGACACTGGCTTCATTGAAAGAGCTTGGAAATGTGCCTTCCTTTGAATTGTTTGGAATAGTCTGAGGAACATCAGTTTTAATTCTTCTTTGAATGCTTGGTAGAACTCTCCTGTAAAGCCATCTGGACCAGGGCTTTTGTTTGCTGGAAGAGTTTTGATCACTGCTTCAATTTCTTCAGTAGTCATTGGCCTAGTCAGGTTTTTTTTTATTATTATTCCAGATTGAGTTTTGGGAGCTTGTATTTTTCTAAGAATATGTCCATTTCGTCTATGTTGTCCATTTTGTTGGAATAGAGTTGTTCATAGTATTTTTCATAATCATTTGCATTTCTGTGGGATCGGTTGTTACTTCACCGCTTTCATTTTTTATTTTGTTTATTTGGGTCTTCTCTCTTTGCTTCTTAGTGAGCCTGGCTAGAGGTTCATCAATCTTGTTTATCCTTTCAAAGAACCACCTCTTGTTTTGTTTTTTTTTTTATCTTTTGTTTTATTATTTGTTTGTTTTTTTGTTGTGTTTTTTTTCGTCTCTATGTCATTTATTTCTGCTCTGTTCTTTATTATTTCCTTCCTTCTGCTTATGCTGGGATTTTTTTTTGTTGCTTTCTTTCTAACTCTTTGAGTTGTAGGGTTAGATAATTTATACCATGTTTTCTTTTTGTTTTGTTTTGTTTTTGTTTTGTTTTTTTTTTAGGTAGGCCCTTAGAGTTATGACCTTCCCTCTCATGACTGCTTTCACTGTGTCTATAGATTTTAGATTGTTGTGTTTTCATTGTCATTGCTTGATATGATTTCTATTTTCTTGAATTTGAAGAGACTTTGGCTATGTCCCAATATGTGGTCTATCTTTGAAAATGACCCATGTGCACTTAAGAATAATGTGTATTCTGTGGCTTTTCTGATTTTTTTTATTTAATGGATTTGTCCAGTGGTGTTAGTGGGGTATTAAAGTCCCCTACCATTACTGTATTGCTGTCAATCTTTCCCTTGATATCCTCCAAAAAAATGTTTTAATGTATTTGGGTGCTTCTGTATTGGGTGCATATGTGTTTACCAGAGTTATATCTTCTTGTTGAATTGCTCCCTTTGGTATTATGAAATGGCCTTCCTTATCTCTTGTTATGGCCTTCACTTTGAGATCTAATTTGTCAGATATAAGTATTGCTACCACAGGTTTTGTTTTGTTTTCCATTTCCATTTGCCTAAAGTACCTTTTCCATCCCTTTACCATCAGTCTGTGTAAGTCTTTTGTTCTGAGGTAGGTATCCTTTAGACAGAAGATATCTGGGTCATGTTTTCTTATCCACTCAGCTACCCTATGTCTTTTGATTGGGGCATTTAATCCATTTACACTTAAAGTTAATATTGATAGGTACTTGTTTGTTGCCATTTTTATTCTGTATGCCTGTATTCCTTCTTCCCTTCTTATCTTTTCTTTTTACACCAGACCCTTTATCATTTCTTGCATTGCTGGTTTGGTGGTAATAAACTCCCGTAGACCGTTTTTGTCTGTGAAGCTCCTGATTTGACCCTCAATTTTGATTGATAGCCTCGCTGGGTACAGTATTCTTGGATTCAGACCCTTCCTTTGCATGACTTTGTATATTTCATTCCATTCCCTTCTTGCCTGATGTGTTTCTGTTGAGAAATTGGTCGCTAATTCAGTTGTAATTCCAGCTTGATCCTGGGAGCATGACCATGCAGCATCCTACTCTGCCACCATTTTTAATCCCGTCGGTGTTTGCCAATTTAATTATGTCTTGGTGTTGGTTTTTTGGAGTTCATCTTGTTTGAGACTCTGTGAGCTTCTTGGACTTGTGTGAGTTTTTTCATCCTTTTATCAGGGAAGTTTTCTGTCATTATTTCTTCAAACAGGTTTTCTATTCCTTGCTCAGTTTCCTCACCTTCTGGGAACTCTATTATGTGGATGTTGTTTTGTTTCATGTTGTCCCAAAGTTTCCTTAGGCTCTCCTCTTGTTTTTTACGTTTTTTTTGCAGATGCTGCTCTGCTTGGGTATTTTTTCTACCCTGTCTTCTAGCTCACTGATGCAGTCCTCTTCTTGCATTGCTGGTTTGGTGGTAATAAACTTCCTAAGTCCTTTTTTTCTGTGAAGCTTCTGATTTTGCCCTCAACTTTGATTGATAACCTTGCTGAGTATAGTATTCTTGGATTCAAACCCTTGCTTTGCATGACTTTGTATATTTAATTCCATTCCCTTCTGGCCTGATGTGTTTCTTTTGAGAAATCAGTCAATAGTCTGATGGGAAATCCCATGTAGGTAACTTTCTGCCTCTCTCTCTGGCAACCTTTAAGATTCTTACTTTGTTGTTGATGTTTGCCAATTTAATTATGAATTGTCTTAGTGTCAGTCTTTTGGGGTTCATCTTGTTTGGGACTCTATGTGCTTCTTGAAATTGTGTGGGTTTTTTCTTCCTTACAGAAGATCCGCAACAGAATGAAGAACACAGACTGATGGTGAAGAGATTAGTGTTTGA
>NW_006289192.1:78635-84217 GCF_000327345.1 Myotis davidii
ACCCTGTCTTCTAGCTCACTGATGCAGTCCTCTGCTTCTTCTAGTCTACTGTTGATGCTTTCTATTGAGTTCTTTATTGTAGTGATGTCATTTTTCATTTCTTCTTGGTTCTTCTTCATTTCCTCTTGGTTCTTACACATATTGTTGAACTTGTCTTCCATCCTTTTCAGCGTCCTTATGACCATTGCTCTGAATTCTTTCTCTGATATAGTGCTTGCCTCCAGTTCATTTGCATCCTTTTCTGATGATGGCTCCTTTTCTTTCATATGCGGGCTGTTTCTTTGTATGTAGGTAACTTTCTGCCTCTCTCTCTGGCAACCTTTAAGATTCTTACTTTGTTGTTGATGTTTGCCAGTGTAATTATGATGTGTCTTGGTGAAGTACTTTTTGGGTTCATCTTGTTTGAGACTCTGTGAGCTTCTTGGACTTGTGTGACTTTTTTCTTCCCCTAATCAGGGAAGCGTTCTGCCATTACTTCTTCAAACAAGTTTTCTATTTCTTGCTCAGCTTCCTCTCCTTTTGGCACCCCTATTATGCAATGTTGTTTCATTTCATGTTATCCCAAAGCTCCCTTGTACTCTTCTCCTGCTTTTTAATGTTTTTCCAGTTACTATTCTGCTTGGATGTTTTTTTCTGCCTTGTCTTCTAACTTGCTGATTCAGCTTCTTCTAGTTGAAACCTTCCATGTGTTCTTTATTACAGTTATGTCATTCTTCATTGCCTCTTGATTCTTACATATGTTGGTGAATTTCTCATCCAGACATTTGAGAATAACCATTACTCTGAATATTGTTGAACTTGTCTTCCATCCTTTTCAGCGTCCTTATGACCATTGCTCTGAATTCTTTCTCTGATATAGTGCTTGCCTCCAGTTCATTTGCATCCTTTTCTGATGATGGCTCCTTTTCTTTCATATGCGGGCTGTTTCTTTGTCTCCCCATGATTGCTCCTCTCAGGGTGTCTGGTTATTTAGATCTCTCTCTCCTGCAATGACTTAAAGGCACAAAATGCAACACAACAACACACAACACACAGAGCACCAAACACAAATGTATTCATGATACTAATAACCCTAAATAAAGCTGACCATCAGAGAAAAGAGAATTAGGGAATAGAAAAGAGTGCAAAAATGATATTGAGAAAAGGAAAAAAAATATGAGAAAAAAAGAGAAGAAAAAAGAAGGGGAAAAAATATATGTGGGGAGAAAACCCCAATAAAACAGCAGCTAATCCAAAAAATGCAAACAACAAACACCCACACAGCAAACGCCCAGATGAATCTGAGGAGGCAGAGCTAATTTCCAGAAGGTAAGGTCAAGGAATTGAATGACTAGGGAAATAGCCACAATTCAGTATAGAGGTAGAAAGAGGAGTGTATAAGAAGAAAAGTAAAAAACAAAATACAAATTATATATATATAATATTTTCCCCTTTCGTTAATCTGTCTATCTATGTATTTGTCTATTATTGGAAAAGGAGAATAGAAAGTTGATAGGCCTGAGTTGGTGATTGGAATTAATTAAGCTATTAGTAGATGAAGAGTACAAGTGAGGAGAGGAAAAACAGAAGCAAAAAAAAAGGAAAAAAACAAACACAGAAAGAAAGAAAAAGGGAAAAAGGAGGAAAAAATTTGGATAGTTAAGAAAGAGAAGAGAGAAGTGTGCATAGAGTTGGAGCAGGGGAGAGAAAATTAGATATATGAGTAAGATAAATTTTTAATAGGGAGTAAAAATAAAGGGTAGAGAAAAACTAAAGCAGGAACAGGGTAAGAGAATCAGGACAATAAAGGGGAAATGTAAGGAAGAGAATGTTGGCATAAAGGAAAAATTGAAATAGAGTAAAATAAAATAATGCTATAAGAAAAGTAAAATTAGAATGTAGAACATGGTCGTTAAGAGCAGATACCAGTTGTGCACTTACTCGCATGTGTTATTCTAGGCAAGTTCGGCAATCCTATCTTTAACTAGTGGCCCAGTGCATGAAATTCATGCACATTAAAAGGGAATTAATTAGAGGAAATATTTTAATATTGCTATTTTCCCTTTCTCTACAATAGAAGTGTCAGAGATGAAAGAAAATTAGTAAAATGTATATGAAAATCTTCCTCCTGTTAGAGTCTGGGGCATGCTGCGGGACCCAGAGTCAAGTCCCCGCCCACCCATGGCACCTCAAAATCGTGCGAGACCTGGACCCAGGTGGCCCCACCCCCATTGGGCGAGATCCAGACCAGGCCGGCCCACCCATGTAAAGCCCCTCCAGGCAGGGGGCGCAGCCTCAGGTCCCCCATCAAGCCCTGCCAGGTGGGGGGCTCAGCCTCAGGGCCCCCATCAATGGGAAGAAGTATTTAATAATGAGAGATAAGGAAGTAGCATCTACAGGGCTTAGTAGGTTAGCAGGGATTATTCAAACATGATTCTGAGGTTTCTAAACCAATTGACCAGAGGTTTGTGACACTGTTAACTGTTATGGAGAACACTATAGGAGGAGAAATGTTTAAATAGTTGTAGGGGTCTGGCCGGTGTGGCTCAGTTGTTGAGCGTTGACCTATGAAACAGGAGGTACTGGTCAATTCTGGGTCAGGGCACATGCCCAGGGTTGCAGGCTCCATCCCCAGTGGGGGGCATGCAGGAAGCAACTGATCAAATGATTCTCATCACTGATGTTTCTATCTCTCACTTTCTCTTCCTTCCTTTCTGAAATCAATAAAAAATATAAAAATAAATAGTTGCGAGGGTGTGGGCAAGAGGTGGTATATATTAATTCTTAGAAATAGGTTTTTTATATGATTAGAAAGCTAATTCAATAGATAGTTGGACTATGTACATAGCATGTATGAATATGAATTGGGGCAATTGAAGCAGAGTATTGTTCATTATGTATAAACAATGTATTTCTTGACTTTCATTGTTTTTTACTCTCCATCTGACCACAATGCCCAGTATGTTCCTGAGCATCCACCCCTGCCACCCACCTCATATCTTCTAAAAGAATGAAAACTTATTTCTATTAACCAAAAAAGTTTAGAAGAACATATCTGTGATCAAAAAAATAGAAAAATGAGCCACTCTTCTTGCAAAATAACCAATTCTCTAGACACATAAAGGATACTGAGTCAAATACTGATAGAAGAAAAATATACAATAGAAGTCATTTAAGAGTCCTTTACTTTCCATGGTTTTTGAGGTTTTCCCCATGTAAATGAGAAAGTAAGTTCTTGATGTCTGCCAAACTGAGTGATTGCAAATGAGTCAGTAATGTTATAAAAGGGTTTAATTAAATGGCTATCATATGTAAAAATGATCTTTTAGAACTTTAAAAATATGTAATAATACCTTATGGATACCTTATTTTTAAATTAGTAACTTTAAATAAAGAGAGGATCTTTATCTTTTGAATATTTTGGCCACTGGGGATGATAATTTAAAGGATTACTTGGGTAATAATTCTGCTATCTATGTTGCCATTTAAGCTTTGTACTCTTAATTTGATTATTGTGTTAATTTTGTTTTCATATTATACTTTTGCAGTTAAAATTCTAGTCTGAAGGGCCTTTTAGAATTGTGTGTATGTGTTTGTGTACTTGCATGTGTGGCTTTGTTTTTTTCAGATTTGAGTTTGATCATAAAGATAGTGCCTTAACCTAATATCAGTGGAAGTTTCTCTGGGTGATAATCTCTTAACATTCAAAGACCTCTGTTCTTTTTCTTCAGATTATCTGTCTCAGGTCATACAAACTAGAAGGAATATAAACCTTGATAAGCATTGAAATGGCATGAATAATTTGACACCCTCAAAACATGGGGAAAGATAATATTTATCCCTTTCTTTTTTCATAAGATTTATATAGTTCAGTAGGGAAGACTTGTCTGCTCCACTCCAGCCTGCCTAGACAGCTCTGATCTATTTGGCTTCCTCCCACCAAGAGAGGACAGCTCCATTCTTCTCCAGCAAGGCAGCTTGGGTTGTACAGCTCCAGCTAGGGAAATGCAGTCTTGGTAGAAAGAGAAAGTAGCTCCAAGAGTCAGAGGGGAACTTATATAGAGAGAGAAGTCCCCACCTGTGTTCTCTGATTGGTCTTTTCTCATGCAAATGAGAGGAGTTCAAATCCTCACAGTTTGACTTGTTCAAAAAGCTCTGTCCTGATTGATTGGAATGGAGCCACACTGATTGCTTAATTAAGATGCTGATGAGGATATAGGTATACATCTTCAATTAGTTGAGGAAAGTCTCAGTCCTATTGGTTGAAATATAATTCCAGGAACTCCTTTGTAAAAGTTGGCTCAGATGTCAGGAACACAGTGCTGGAAGTCAGTTCAGTGCAGGTCACAAGGAGTTTAGTTCAGGCTTCTCTCTGAAGTACTACTTGAATGAGAGGCCCCTGTTGAGTAATGGCTGCTGAGCTCTGTGTATAAATTTGAGCCCAATCAGCCACTAGGAGCTCTCCTTAATAGGTACCATTATTCTTGGGGTCAACAAGACTAAGTAATACATTTAGTCTAATTTCAGGCTTGATTTTAGTTGGTGTTGAACAGTAACATACATTTCTATCAATATGTTGTACATTTGTGCTTATAAGCATTATTTGCCTCAAATTACTAATCTGGATATATAAATTCTTATAATTTTTAGTAGTGAGCTCATAAGATAGTTTATCACCTTATAAATTGGGAAATGCATAGTTAAATATTTCTCTTTCCCAAATCTCAGATTCTCTGGGATATAAGCCATATTTTGTACCATCCACGGGACTGTTAGTCTTTCAGAAAGCCTTAATTTAAGAGCAAACTGGGCCGCAGACTGAATACTGTTGAATTATAAGAGGTTAACCTGAGGATAGGGAAGTATTTGTTATATATCATGGCTTCCTTACTAAACTTAGTTCCTTAAGATCAGTAGCCAAGTCTTAGCATGTTTATATCCCCTATAACTTATATATGCATAGTAGATGCCCAAGAAAATAAATCTTAATTGAATAAATGAGTATCCTTCCTTCGTCTCATTGGGAATCATTTAAAATCAGTCCTTGGATTTTTATACTAAGAACTAGTGGCCCGGTGCACGAAATTCGTGCACATTAAAGGGGGATTAATTAGAGGAAATATTTTAATATTGCTATTTGCCCTTTCTCTATAATAGAAGTGTCAGAGATGAAAGAAAATTAGTAAAATGTATATAAAAATCTTCCTCCTGTCAGAGTCTGGGGTGCACCACAGGACCCAGAGTCAAGTCCCCACCCACCCACGTGCACCTCAAAATCATGAGAGACCCAGACCCGGCCAGCCTCCCTCATTGGGCTAGATCCAGACCTGGCCGGTCCCACTTTTGTCAAGCTCCGCTGGGTGTCACCAGGGTGGGGGAGCACAGCCTGAGGTCCCCAGGCCAAGGCAGGGGTGTGGCCTGAAGTCCCCTGTCAAGCCCTGCCAGGCGGGGGTAGCGGCCTGTGGTCCTCCAACCTGGCGTGGGGCGGGGGGTGCAGCCTGAGGTCCCCCGTCAAGCCTCACTGGGTGGGAGACACAGACTGAGGTCCTCCAGTCTGGTGCCGGGGCGGGGGGCGCAGCCTGAAGTCCCACAGCCTGGTGCTG
>NW_006289192.1:84280-95563 GCF_000327345.1 Myotis davidii
GGGGGGTGGTCTGAGGTCCCCCGACCTGGTGCTGTGGTGGGGGACATGGCCTGAGATCCCCTGGTCCAGCACCACGGCGGGGGACGCACCTTGAGGTCCCCCATCAAGTCCTGCTGGGTGAGGGGTGTAGACTTATGTCCCCTGGCCTGGTGCCAGGGTGGGGGGCATGGCCTGAGGTCCCTCATCAAGCCCGTCCAGGGCGGAGGACACGGCCTGAGGTCTCCTGGCCTGGCACCAGGGCAGGGGGCACAGCCAAGTTCCTCCAGCCTGGCACCAGGGCAGGGGGAGCAGCCTAAGGTCCCCTGGCCCAGCACCACGGTGGGGGACGCACCTTGAGGTTCCCCATCAAGTCCTGCTGGGTGAGGGGTGCGGACTTAGGTCCCCTGGCCTAGTGCCAGGGTGGGGGGCATGGCCTGAGGTCCCCGCCAAGTTCCTCCGGCCTGGCACCAGGGCAGGGGGAGCAGCCTAAGGTCCCCTGGCCCAGCACCAGGGCAGAGGGCACACCTTGAGGTCCCCTGTTAAGCCCCGCCAGAGTGGTGAACACAGCCGCAGGTCCCCTGGCCTGGTGCCAGGGTGGGGGTTGTGGCCTGAGGTCCCCCGTCAAGCCCTGCTGAGTGGGGAGCTTGGCCTGAGGTCACCCGGCCTGGCGCTGGGGCGTGGGGTGCGGCCTGAGGTACCCTGTCAAGCCTCATGGGGTGAGAGGGGGGTGCAGCCTCAGTTCCCTGCTGATTGCTCGTCCAGGGTGGAGGACACAGCCTGAGGTCTCCTGGCCTGGCACCAGGGCAGGGGGTGCAGCCAAGTTCCTCCGGCCTGGCACCAGGGCAGGGGGAGCAGCCTAAGGTCCCCTGGCCCAGCACCAGGGCAGAGGGCACACCTTGAGGTCCCCTGTTAAGCCCCGCCAGAGGGGGGAACGCAGCCTCAGGTCCCCTGGCCTGGTGCCAGGGTGGGGGGCATGGCCTGAGGTCCCCCGTCAAGCCCTGCTGAGCGGGGAGCTTGGCCTGAGGTCACCCGGCCTGGCGCTGGGGCGTGGGGTGCGGCCTGAGGTACCCTGTCAAGCCTCATGGGGTGAGAGGGGGGTGCAGCCTCAGTTCCCTGCTGATTGCTCCTTAAGGCTTGTTATGGGAACTCGACCTCAGCTGTGGGTGCAGCCATCTTTGTGGCAGAGTGATGGTCAATATGCATATTCCCTCTTTATTATATAGGATGCTTTACCAAACTAAAACTAAATTCCTTTTCTTTTATAGGTGCAGGAGACATTGTTGCCATCATGATTGGCAATCTGAAAGGCACAAAAATTCTACAATCAATTCAAAGAGGCATACAAGTAACAATGGTCATCGAAGTAGGGAAAAAACATGGCCCTTGGGTGAATCACTATTCAATTTTCCTTGTTTCTGTGTCCTTTTTTATTATTACGGCAGCAACTGTGGGCTATTTTATCTTTTATTCTGCTAGAAGATTACGGAATGCAAGAGCTCAAAACAGAAAGCAGGTTTGTAATGGTCCTTTCTTCCAATTTAAAAATATTTTACTGTTTTAATTGCAGTTTCAATGTCATGCATTTTAATACATTTCACTTGCCAGACAATGATCCATGCATGTGTTTTATGCACCGTGTAGTTTTTAAAAGTATATCAGCTTTCATCATCTCAAATCTTTTAATTTCTGTAAATTGTCTATGGCCTGAATCCTGCCTAAGTCTTCTAACACCTCATTATGGAATACAGCCAGGATTTTAATTATATATGGGTATAAATACATATGTTCTTTTAAATATTTCTTCTAAATTACAGAAGCATTTTATACTCAGTATAGAAAATTTAGAAATTAGAAAGTATGAGGGAAAAAATCTTTATTAAACCCCAAATAACAAAAAACTAGTCACCACACAAAGGAAACCACTGTTGCTCTGGCTAGTTTGGCTCAGTGGATAAAGCGTCAGCCTGCGGACTGAAGGGTCCCAGGTTCGATTCTGGTCAAGGCCACATGCCCGGGTCGTGGGCTCAATCCCCAGTAGGTGTGGACTTAATCCCCAGTAGGGAGTGTGCAGGAAGCAGCCAATCAATGATTCTATCTCATCATTGATGTTTCTCTCTCTCTCTCTCTCCCTCTCCTTTCCTCTCTGAAACCAATAAAAATATATATATTGTAAAAGTAACCACTGTTATTTTACATGTATGTGTGTGCTTGAGCATACATGTATTTGCATGTGGGGCCACAGCTGGAAAAAGAGACTAGGCTGAATGTCATGAGAAGGCAAGTTTAAAGATATAATTGTGCATGATATAGTGCTAAGCTCTAGTCACAGTCACATATTCATAATTTCCAACATATTTTAACAACTGGTATATAACAAGTACAAATAATATAAATAATAGAGGAAAAATACTAAAGCATCATTGAACATAGAAGTACCCACCGTTGTGTGATATTGATCCTACTACCTTTAAACTGTCTGTCATTCCCCTGATATCCTCACTTCTCTCCTTACCCAGCTTAACTTTCATGGTCACTCCCATGCATATGTCTTCAGTTCCCTTGACCCTTCTCCTTGTTATACTTGCTGTCAAAATCCAACCCTGGTCAAATCATATTTCCCACCTACCCTATACCTGCACTTTGCATAGCTGAACTAACAGGAAAACATTGACACATATACAGAATGACCATAAACTCAGTGATCCCTTAATGCTGCCCAACAATCATACTATATTTTCTTGGGCGTTTCTTCTTTCCTAGGTGACTAATCATACACGTTCTGTTCTCCTTAAACTTCCAACACCTCCTCCAACTTTACTCTCAACTTGTATTTTGGAGGTTATTCCACTGAAAAAATTGAAGTAATCAAAAGAGTACTTCCACCAGTTCTTCCACACCTACCCATCGATCTGCTTCTGTGTCTGTATCTTATGTCTTCTGCCTTGGCTTCTATTAATATTCATGCACAAACATGCTATTATTGCTTCCATTTTCAAAAGAACTTTTCTTGACTTCAAGCCAGGCCAGAAATCTTGGAGTTTTTCTTTTTCCTTTTTTTTTTCTCTCACTTCCCATATAACCTCCGTAAGCAAATACTATTGGTTCTACCTTCATTATATATCCAGAATCTGATTACTTCTTACCAACGCCACTGCTTCCACCCTGTTCCAAGCCACCATCATTTCTTACCTCCTCTGAATCTCAAGTATTTTCACCATAGCAACAGAGTGGTATGCTATGTCTCCAGAATGCTCAGTAGAGATTTAATACTTTCAGCTGATCATATATTAGAGACAAGAATACATTTTTATGTGAACTGAGAAATTCCTCCAAAGGCCATGAAGTTTTGGCCACTTCATGCACTTTTTATACAATAAGCAAACATTAACCCAATTTATTTGGGAGTAAGGGAGCACTGAGGGTTTCTGTATGGCAAGAAAGTTCACTGAATTTTAGAACAAATTAGAATTGAAATCTTATTATAAAACCTTCATAATGATTAGACACCAGTATATGTTAGTGAGTAATGATTATTTCAATATTTAAAATTAATTGACTGCTGTTCTTCTCAAAGAAGCAGCTATCACATTGATGGCAGGTTCAGTATGTCACTAGCTATTGTCAAAAGGATGTTTCAAATTCTTGTGCCAGACCATTCAATAATGTCACACTGTGTTAACATTTAACTTTTGTATATTGAGCTGTTTTTATCTTTAAGGTTGGAAAGAAATGTGTCATATATGAGTAACTAACCAAAGGTTATAGTTACAATGATGAGTAGTTGGTTTGCTTATGTTTGTGGTGTAGTCTGTATTTCTATATCCTAAGTGCAATAAAAACTTTATTAACATGGCATTAAACTTTGCCAGCAAGTAATAAAGTTTATAAAGAACTGTCTGGTGTTCCACAAGTTTCATTGGATATTTAACTCTGGTCTTGTTGTTCATTCAAGTAATTTTTATAGTATATTTTATGAACATTAACTTCTGTATAAATGATAAACAATAGCATTAAAACTTCACACCTTTTAGAAGGCTTTTGAGAGGGCCTCTATCACTACTTAGCAGGCTATATCTGTTTATCCCTTGGTGACTAAAGGATTAAATATGTGACTAATAATCCCTTTTGCTTATAAATTATTGAGTGCTAGAATGTCATTGACCTGTTATTTGATTTTCGTGACTTCCTATTTTTATTTTTTAAAAGTAGAGAATTTGCCCTAGCAAGGTGGCTAAGTTTGTTGGAGCATCATCCCATATACCAAAAAGGTTGCAGGTTCAATTCTGAGTCAGGGCACATACCTAGATTGTGGGTTCTATCCCTTATCCAGGCACATACAGGAGGCAACTGCTCGATATTTCTCTCTTATCTCTCTTTCTCTCTCTCTCTGCCTTCTGCTTTCTCTAAAATCAATAAAAAAGACATATCCTCAGGTGAGGATTAAAAAAAAAAGGTAGAGAGCTTGATGCATATAATGGCTATAACTATTACTAAATGTTTAACAGCATTATCCCCATTTTATGAATAGAAATGGTAATGAGTTACAGAAACTTACCCTCATTAGAAAATTAGGAATTCATTAAAATATTCAGGAATTTCTTCCCTATGGACAATTATGATGCATAGTGTTTAATGTAAGGCAAACGGATAAATGTACAGTATAACCATAAATTTTGATGACCAGAATACCCAAATATAATGGGCAGCACACAGTACCTGCATGCCTGACATATCATAGTATGATGTGTACGAACACATATCATCCCTTTTTTGTGGGTGGAAAGATTTTAAACAAGATAAAAAGTATCAGTGGGTTATGAATGAAAAATAACATACTAGGCATTACATAATGGATGTGTGTCTCCACTAGGAACAATCCAAACCTGAAACAAGGAAGATTATGGAAAACATGGCATGGTCAGACTAAATTGAATTTTGGAATAACCACTATACTTTTGACTCTGGCATGGGACACCCAGAATTTGGTGATACAATGCATGTATCCTAACCATAACCAAGCAATTTATACTCAATGACAACAATGCATGTGTTGGATTTTACATTGGCCAGTGAAGCAAAAGTGAGTTCTACATGAAATAGAAGCTGGCCTAGATACAATGGGAGAAGCTGAATTTACTTTTAATGAAGAGTGACTTTCAAAAGAAAATAGTTTACTCTCTAAAAGAGCTTACTCTCTAAAATTAGACAGATTAGAAGAAATCATCTTCCAAGAGGATAGAAAATAATGAGAATCTGCTTGGAACGATGACAAAGTTTAATAATCTAGTCACACAGGATAATGCTAGAGAATGCTAGCTCTCAAGGCGGGGAAAGAGCATATATTCTGACACAACAGGGTCCGTTAACTATTTTACTGCAAATGGAGGCCCAATTAGCCCTTTGGTAATGGCCTTCCGTTTTTAGCTTTGGAAGCATAGAGAGAGTATCTTTGAGACACATGCAGATTTATGGAAATTTCCTGGGTGAAATTGTTACTTACAGTGCTGATCTCTGACTGATATTGACCAAAGGGTGGACCAAAGTAAAACTAGCATTTTGAAATAGGAAAAAAAACTGAATGATATTCATGTATTCCCCAGGGGAAGGAGATGGTGTTGTGCACAACCATCACTGTGAACTTATAAATATATAATAATATGAGTTGAGACATATGATTGACTTTGTCTTCACCTAACCTGAAACCTAGATATAAACGAAACATTGCCACTGGTGGTAACATTTGTACATAATAATATCTGGTATGTGAGCAAAGGAAAATTCTTCTAGGAAGTTTTAATAAACAATCTGTGATATATTCTTATTTATTTTATAATGAAACTGTGTCAAAACCATATTATAATATGGCATGACACTAATATTATTGGTAAGATTCAACTACCTTATATAAATAAATCATATGATGATCAAATTACTGGGGAATTAAACCTCCCTAGGATGTGATAATAATGGAGAGTGGTTGACCTGAGGAAGAAATAGATTTAGTTCATTACTATATTAAATAGCTGTATACAGTTTATCACAAAGTTCAAGTGGTCATAGATCAAGGGAAAAAACAGATGTTAAATTAGTACATCAGTATAAATATATGTGCAATGGTCTTATAGAATGGAAAAAGTGTTTCTTTGGGACTATTTTCTCCCTTTGTTTGCTTCTAAGGTATTACATATGCTTATCTTGTTCATACTGTATCTTTTATATAAATGCTGTACTAACTGTAAAAGCCCAAATAACTATGACTATTGTGTTGTTTAAAACACCTTGACCAAGAACAAAGGGATGGATTGTGAGGAGAGATAAAACGGTAGATCTAGTTGCTTACTCCTTGCAAATTGCCAAGGAATGGATGATTGGTCCTTGGCCAACCTCAGAAATGTGGCTCTCAAAGTGTTCATTATGATGGTGATGGGTGGTTTTTATAGACACCTAGAGCAATGGACCATGTTGTACCAGCTTGTCAAGGTGACTTGACACAATAATCAAGATTGATGATATGCATTTGGTTTCATTGTTGAGGTCCTGATTTTCAGCAGCATAGTCAGTTGCTACCAAAATTATCAAGTGACCATAGTCTCCATTTGAGCCTCGGAACCTGAAATGCAAATTGGCTCCCTGAGCAGAGATGTGCCACACATGTCCTTGTAGTTTCCTGCCAAAGAGATAGCATTCCTGTATGGTCTCAGACGAGGAAAAACTAAGCTACAGTACTATCTTAAAAGTTGTTCATGAACTTATAGCGTGACTAAAAAATATTTGAAATATTTCTAGTTACATTAAGTTTTCTCTACTACTATGGGAAATTAACTGGAAGATTGTATCAGCTATCTGCCTGCACTATCAATATACTATACACATTTGTGGTAGGTGTGTCTGCATGCATGTCACTGTTTCTGCATATGTTTGAGAATTAGTGTCTTTTACAAAACCATTATTTTGTCTCTTATGTAATAATAGTAAATTAAATAAAATCTTATGTGAGTTGGACCTAGTTTTATAGTCTTTCTCTGATTTTCTCACTGAATAAAAGCTCCTATAGGCTTCAGGAGTTTTACATATTTACTTACTCTAACTTTATATTTATATCACTAACTAGAGGCCCAGTGCATGAAATTCATGTGTGGGGGAGGGGTCCCTCAGCCCTACCTGCACCCTCTCCAATCCGGGACCCCCCGGGGGATGTCCAACTGCCTGTTTAAGCCCGATCCCTCTCGCAATCTGAGATTGCTGGCTCTTAACCGCTCACCTGCCTACCTACCTGATTGCCCCTAACCACTCTGCCTGTCTGCCTGATGCCCCTAACTGCTCCCCTGCCTGCCTGATCACTCCTAACCTCTCTGCCTTCCTGCCTGATCACCCCTAACTGCTCCCTTGCTGGCCTGATTGCCCCCAACCGCTCCCCTACCTCCCTGATTGCCCCTAACCACCTCTGCCTGATGGCCTTATTGTCCCTAATTGCCCTCCCCTGCCAGCCTGGTCTCCCCTAACTGCTCTCCCCTGCTGGCCTGATCACCCCTAACTGCCTCTGTCTCAGCCGCCACCACCGTGGCTTTGTCCAGAAGGACGTCTGGCTGGATGTCTGGAAGACATCCAGTCTAATTAGCATATTTCCCTTTTATAGAGGTTTTGCTTGTCTTTCTTTGAAAAAATGCTATAATCTGAGCCATACCTATATACTGGGTTGGAATCCCCTTTTCCTTACTTCTTTTCCTAACAGTGCATTTCCTCGTATTATTCACAGTGAATAACCTGCATGTGAGTGGTCTGCACTCCTATTTACCCCCATCTCAGGAATTCTATAGACTTATGGGGAGCTATTTTATTGTCTGTACTTCCTCTTTCCTTTACAGATGCTTTCATTCAAATATTATGCATAGGTTTCTTATTGGAAAAGATAGAATTTTTTCAGTTCTTATAGATCTAAACAGCCACACGACTTAGACATTGATTTTGTTCACAGGAATATATGGGGGGAAATCCTCTTACTATAATTCTTGATTTTAAGAATTCTGTTTTATATATTCTGAGCCAAATGTTTATGAAAATATTTGTTTTAAAAAGTGGTGACTAGCCCTGGCTCAGTTAGTTGGGCATCCTTCCATGTACCAAAATGTTACCAGTTCAATTCCCAGTCAGGGCACATGCCTGGGTTGTGGGGTCAATCCCCAATAGGGGTTGTGCAAGAAGCAGCTGATTGATGGTTCACCGTCACATCAATGTTTCTCTCTCACCCTCTCCTTCTCCCTTCCTCTCTCTCTCAAAATAAAAGAAAAATAATCTTTTTTTAATCAGGACTTAAGTGCAGGAAAATCTAGTTTTCTTTTGTCCACCCTACTCTCTTTTTTAAAAAAAACAATGTTTTTATTTATTTCCCAGAGGAAGAGAGAGGGAGATAGAGAGAAAGATAGAAACATCAATGATGAAAGGGGATCATTGATCAGCTGCCTCCTGCACACCCACACTGGGGATCGAGCTTGCAACCTGGGCATATGCCCTGACTGGGAATTGAACCATGACCTCCTGGTTCATAGGTCAATGCTCAACCACTGAGTCACACTGACCAGGCACACTCCCCTTTTTTGCTTTTGCAGGCCTTGCCCCCTATCAAGTAATTAGGTTTGACTACATGGCTAGTGTTATTCATGTAGGTTTCAGTTAAGCTAAAATCTGAATGCCTTGGGACCAAAACCAGTCTAAAAGATCACCAGACTGAAACATTATTTTTATTTAATTGGATATAAGTACACAAATGAACTATGCAGAATATCATTTTCAGTCCAAATAAAGCCCCAATCAGAACCCAAAATACTATATATCTGAGATTCTTCAGTGACTAGAGCAATCACAGCTTTTGCATAGCTTAAATAATGACATTAAGCTTATGTTTTAAAAATATTGGCCAACAACTAAGCTTCTTTGAATTAGCCTTGAACTCTACTGCCAGATATTCTATGACCAGGTATTTCTTAAGATGGGGGAGGAAGAGGAAGGAGTATGTTGTTATAATATACTTGTTTAAAAGAGTTCCCCAAATCTCAGTAAGTAGCCAATTTAGGAAGGATTTGAAGATTGGATAGTAGCTGACTTTGAGATTTCTTTTTTCTTATTTATTTTATTTATCTTCTTCATAAGGAATATGAAGCCTTTTGAAGACACAATGGAGGCAGTGTACTATAGTGGAGAGATCATGGGCTTTAAAGCCAGTTGGAACCTGGGCTTGAATTGAATCACAGCTCTGCAGCTAACCAGCTGCCTGGACTTTAGTCAAGCTTCTTAATCTTTTCTTGTCTATAAAACTTGGATATTAAAATACCCATTCCATAAGATTGTTAATGATTAAACAAGATGACACTAAGCTTAGTGTTGAACCTGACACATGGTAGAAGCCCAGTACATGTTATCTAAGCGTGAGTGCGAGGGGGGGGATAGGGGGTAACATGGGGATAAGGACACATATGTAATAACTTAATCAATAAAAATTTTTAAAAAACTCTTCCTAAATTTAACAAGTAGAGGCTTTTAATAAGTAAAACTGTGACTTGGATGAGAAAATCATGAAAATCTGTTTTAATTTTATAAATTCAGAAGCTAATCTTTGAGCACTGACTAAGCACTATGTGATTTTTTTCATGTTAAACACACAGTCCTAGCAATCTAGTGGGAGAGAAAGACATAAATAATACAGTTACAGAATATGGTAAGAGGTAGAAACACTGTCCTATTGGAATTGATGGGATAGAATAGAATTCTGATATGGTGGAGAGACATTGGAAAAGTGTCTAATGTAACTTGTCTAAGAAAGTAGATATAGAAGTTATTTTTAAGGAATAGTAGGTAAATTACAGTTTGCTTTGGGGCATATTGTCTTTAAATGTTGAAACATATTTGAGCACTCAGAAGTTTGACTTAAATAATATTATCCAAGCATATGTACATAATATAAACTACTTGGTCTTAATGTTCTTCTCGTATTTCAGTTTTTATAGGAATGAATGCATCTTGGAATCTTTTGCTATCAGTGTTGACAGTGAAATATTTTGAATACTAATTGCAGTTTTGCAAGTGAATTTCATCCAAGCTCCAAAAATATAGTTTGTGCTTCTTACCAAAATCATATGGCTCACATCCATATTTAAAGAAAATGACTTTTGGTTGTTTTTTTTAAGCTCAGGAGGAGTTACTGGAAATATTCAAACTTCCTTTTAAATGGTTTTTCTTTTATTCCAGGGCTCCTTTGTTAAACATTGGTTTCTACTGTGCTACAAATCTTTTATAAATTCTTCATAATCAAGTCCGCTGCTTAGAATCTTCTGGCATATTGGGTTTTGCTCTGTCTTTTTGTATCTCCGACTTGTATCCTTGTGAGTTCATTTCTCTAATTGTGTTGTAGAGTTTGTTGCTTAAGCCTAATTCAGAAGTGCTCTAAAGACAAAGTGTAAAATGATTGTCAAAGACTTAACTACATGTTTTCCTTTTCCTATTTCCTGTTCTTGGTTCTTTTACTTATCATTTGCATTTTTCTAATCTTGGTATCTTAAAGCTCATGATCTATATACAAAAAAAAAATAGTTACATTTGGAAGTCTAGGCCAAGGTCAGGGTCCTGTTGGCATACTGCTTGTTCACTTTAAGGACTGGCAACAATTTGAAAGACCATAGAATCCAGGAGTTAGAAAAACTTCAAAAGGTAGCTGAGTCATAGATAGGAGTATTGTAATGGAATCTTGGAATATGAAGAGTTCCAGTAACAGCTTTATCATTTAGAGGTGGCATGCCCTTTTGGACGAGTTTTTGTTTTATTTTGTCTTTGTTTTTATTTTTTGCTTTTCCAAGCTTCCATTTGCTCATCTTTAAAATGAGGATATTATCTCCCTCAGGAGGTTGTTGTGATAATTAAATGAGGTAACAGATATAAAGATATTTTTAAATTATAAAATAATTGTATAAATATAAGGAAGTAGTACCAACTTCCTGTTCCAAGCCACAGTAAAAAAAAAATAAAAAAATAAAAAAAAAATAAAATAAAAAGATGGTTTCCTTGATGTTGTGAAGAAACACTAATTCTGGGCTTCAGTAGGACTAACTGTGAACTCAGAGATGTTGAGCAAGGCATTTCTCCTCCTTGGGCATCACTTTTATTATCTATCAGATTTGATATCAGGCTAAGTGAACTCTAAAAGTTCTTCCAGTTCTAAAGATCCTAATCACTCTATAATATAATTACTAGAGGCCTGATGCATGAATTTGTGCACAGGTGGGGTCCCTCGGCCTGGTTGGCGATCAAGGCCTA
>NW_006289192.1:95773-107054 GCF_000327345.1 Myotis davidii
GGGAGGTTGGGGGGGCAGTCAGGGCCCGGATCAGGCGGTTGGCTGCCGCTGTGTGCATCATAGCAACTGGTTGTTCTGGTCATTCCACTGTTTGGTCACTGGGCTTTTATATATATGAACTATAAGTAACAAAATTGAAGGGAAAATATTTGTGCTCAAAATAAAGTGCCATCATAGAATTCTCCTTGTGAGTTAATTCATAATTAAGTCCCAAAATGAGAATGAAGGGACCTCGATTAGCACTTCTTTCCTTCTGAGGACTAGGCCTTCCTATTAACTATTTCTATTAAGTTATATTTGCTGGTCAGGTAACAATCTGAGAAGTTTCTGTTGTTCCTGTGATAGCAAATAAATAGTTTAGATAGTAATCTTCTTGGCATTAAGCCAAATACCTTTCACATAATGATATCTTATGTAGGAGGTAGGTTTGAGCATTAAGGAATTTCCTTACATACCTACATTCATGGATTATTTCCTTCCAACATATATTTGCTGCAGTTATATATAAACATGTTACAAGAACCTGTTATGCTTATTTTGAATAGTAGTTTATATTTTCATTTAATAAACATTTTATTTAGTGTCTGCTATATGCCAGATATTACACTAGATACTTGAATTATCTCTAATTTTCACATCACATAAATGTCAGATGTAGGTCTCCCTCCTGGGGATGGAGATACATATATAAGGATGAAGATACATATATAAGGATGAAGAAGCTGTTTACATTCTCACAATGACCTCTGGTTCTAGGTGCTTACTTTTTACTGAATTTCTACCAAGTTTGTTCATTTTGCAGTTTAAAATAGGAAGATAGTTTATTATCTTGCCATGCTGCACATACTATCTCTCTATTCCACAGAGCATCCATCCAGGTGTCACAACTGGCTTCTTCTTCATTTTACACATATATTATATTCAATTGAGGTATTTGTGTATGAGGTAGATTTTAATGAAAGGGACTTATCTTTTTGCAGCATCACAAATAACTTCAGATTAACACTGAATAAATCATACCACCTGGGATTTTTTATCTTTGAACAGTTCATCTCACATAGAAGGAGAGTTTCTCATTGATTACTCTTTTTCTTATCTTTTCCCAATCTCGGATTTCCCCTATACCCCAATTTTACTTCTGATTCAATTATGTACTACATTTTAGTCCTTATTCCTTAAATGAGCCTGGGGCTTGTCTTTACATGCCCAGACTCCTGTAGGTATGTGCTCAGTAGGAAAAAAAACAGGCCTACCACTCTCAGAAGCCACCCTCTTTACAAGGTAGTAGTGATTATAAACAGTAATTATTTTTCCTAATACTAAATAACACTGTAAGGGTTGGTAATATCCTTAATTTATAGATGTGTAAACAAGCTCAAAGAATTAAATGAGTTGTTCAGGATTATTCATTTAATAAGTAACAAAGTCAGATTTTAATCTAGGTCCATTTAAATCCAAATCCTGTGTACTTTCTACCAAGTCAGAAATGATTTTTTAAAGAAAGGAAAAGATTCTCTGAGCTTGAAAATAAGAATATTGCTTTGAAAATTCATAACATTTGAATTCATTTGGAATGGGGACACGTAGATTTTACTATTGTAGCCCGAAGACGCTGTTTAAGAAGTTAGAGAAACATAATAAGTGAAAAGTTTCAGTACTTTAAAAAATCCTGCCCCGTATCAGATAAGTAAGACAATTATTATAATTAATTAAATTTTATATTTAAAAAAAATTTATCTTTTAAAATACATTTAACTGAATAAATATTTTTAATTATAACTCTATCATTGTATTTTTAATAGTTTTTGTAATACCTATTCTTTTTTATTACAGAGACAATTAAAGGCAGATGCTAAAAAAGCTATTGGAAGGCTTCAACTACGCACACTGAAACAAGGGGACAAGGTACATTTGTGACTTAAAAATGCCTTTTGTTTTAAAGCAATGCTTAGCAAGCCATTGTTAAAGCTAAATGTTCTTCCAAAGTAGTATTTTCATTTGAATTTATAAATCTTTACTTTTAAAATTTATTCAATGTTGAAGATAGGCTGAATAATGACTCCCAAAGCTATCTAGGTTCTAGTCCCTGAACTTGTAAATGTTACTTTATATGGCAAAAAAGAACTTTTGCATATGTGATTCAATTAAGGAAGGATCTTGAGATGGGGAGGTTATCCTGGATTATCCCAGTGGATCCTAAATATAATCACAGTATCATTGTTAGAGGGAGGAAGGGGCAGATTTGACTACGGTACATGGAAACAAGAGGTTGGGTGGTGACACAAGAAGGAGGCCATGAGTCAAGGAATGCAGACACCCTCTAGAATCTGGAAAAGGTAAGGAAAGGGATTCACCCCTGAAGTCTTCAGAAGTAGCACAGCACTGCCAACACCTTGAATTTTTAAATTATGATTTCCAAGGCAATAAGAAAATAAATTTGTTATTTAAACCATAAAGTAAGAGTAAATTGTTTTAGGAACAATAGGAAACTAATACAATGCTTCAATATAGCTTTACTTAAATAATTAGGTTCAGGTTAAGACAGTTGAAAACTACCATTAATGTGTAAATTGTGTATCAAAAATATAAAACTTATTGAAATAAAAAAACACCAATTCACTAAAATAAAAAATGAACAAATAAATTTTCTAGTAGCCACATTAAAAAGTTTTAAAAAGACAAATTAATTTTAATGCCTAGTATAATATATCTAAAATATAATCATTTCAACATGTAATCAATATATAATTAGTAATGCAATATTTTACATTTATATTTTACTAAGTCTTCAACATCTAGTGTATATTTTATACTTATGGCACATTTCAGTTCAAATCAGTCACATTTCAGGCACATGTGGTTAGTGGCTACTGAATTAGACAGCACAAGTTTGAAAAATGAGCACATTGGACTAATCATCTCTAGGGTTTTCTCTATGCCATGCCATGTTATGTTGCTTCTGCTGCTCTTCATTTTAAATCAGCTATACTATAAAAGTGTATATGTGGCTTGTTGGTTGGTGAGATCAGAATGTTAGAGTGATAGCAACTATGGTCACAAGTTTAAGCTTAACAATCAGTAAGATCTATGCCAATATGTAGATGTGGCTTTTAATGTTACACCAGTTGGTCATAAGTAGTATAGGGTATGTGGACAAAGTGGGTAGTTGTATAAATTTTCATAACATAGCTCAGCATGTTCTAGTACATGAAATGATAAAAATAAAAATACCATTTATAATAGCACCAAAACCATTAAATACTTAGGTATAAATCTTACAAAATATGCATAAGATCTATATGCTAAAAACTGCAAAACATAAAAGAAGAAAGAAATAAAGGAAGACCTAAATAAATGTGCATGGGTCAGAATACTCACTGTTGTAAAAATATCAATTCCCCCCCCAAAAAAAACTAATCTATTTATTCAATGTAGTTTCAATCAAAATCCTAGTTGGATCTTTTATAGAAATTGACAAGTTGATTCTAGGCTTATAAGGAAATCAAAAGAACTACAATAACCAAAGCAATTTTTGTAAAGAAGAACATTTGGATGACTCACATTACCTGATTTGCAGAATTATTTTTTTAAGATATTGTGGTATTGGAGAAAGGAGAGATCTTTATTTAAATCAATGGAATAGAAGAGGAAGTCCAGAAAGAGACCAGCATATATATGGTAAATTGATTTTGACAAAGGTGGAAAGGCAATTCAATGAAGAAAAATAGCCAATTGTTGGGTCTCTATATGCAATGATTTAATATCCATATGCAAAAGTGAACCTCAATCCATACTTTATACTCTTTGTGAAAATTAACTCAAAATGGATCACAGGCCTAAATATAAAACCTAGAACTATGAAATTTTTAGAGGAAAACTTCAGAGCAAAATATCTTCATGGCTTGGGTTAGGCAAAAATTACTTAAATGTGATACCAAAAGCATGCCCATTAAAGAAAAAAAAAATGAGAAATTTAACTCTGTCAAAATTAAGAATTTTTGCTCTTTGAAAGACACTGTTAAGAGAATGAAAAGACTACCCTGACTGGTTTGGCTCAGTGGATAGAGTGTCGGCCTGCAGACTGAAGGGTCCCAGGTTCGATTCCGGTCAAGAGCATGTACCTTGGTTGTGGGCAAATCCCCAGTAGGGAATGTGCAGGAGGCAGCTGAGTCGATGTTTCTCTCTCATCGATGTTTCTAACTCTCTATCCCCTCCTTCTCCCTTCCTCTCTGTAAAAAAATCAATAAAATATATATTTTTTAAAAAGAGAATGAAAAGACAAGCAACAGACTGGGAGAAAATATCTGCAAACCCCATATCTGATAAAGAGCTGTATCCAGAATCTATGAAGAACTCTCAAGACTCAACAGTAAAAAAACAAGCAACCTAGTGAAAAATGGGCAAAAGACATGTTACCACATGGATGGCAAAAAAGCACATAAAAGGATGCTCAACATCATTATTCATTAGGGAAATGCAAATACAAACTACAATGCGATAACACAGCACATTCATTACAATGGCTGAAACAAATACAATTGACAATACCAAGAGCTGGCGAAGATGTGGAAAAACTGGAATTCTTATGCATTTGCTGGTGAGAATGCAATGTTCAGCCAGTTTGGAAAACAGTTTGGTGGTTCTTTATGAAGTCAAATATACACTTTGCAAACAACACAGCAATCTCACTACTAAATATTTACCCTAGAGGGAAAAAAATGTGTTCACATAAAAACTTGTACACAATTGTTCAGCTTTATTAATAATTACCAACAATGGGAAAGAACCCAAATGTCCTTCAATTGGTGAATGGATAAATAACTGTGGTACATTGATATCCCGGAATACCGGTTAACAGTATAAAGGGAGAGGACCCTACCAATACACACAACAATATGAATGACTCTCAAATGCATTATGTTAACTGAAAGAAGTCAGACTCAAATGCAGGAGTCCATTTACTAGTATATGAAATTCTAGAAAAGCCAAAAGTATAGAAACTGAAAACAGATCAGTGGTTGCCAGAGGGTGGGGGTAAGAGGAGAGGTAACTACAAAGGGGTACAGAGGAATTTGTTGAGGTAATAAAACTATTTTATATTTTGATTGTGGTGGTGATTAAGTGGCATGTTTGTCTAAACTTGCAAAACTGCATACTAAAAAGAGTGAATTTTACTGTATGTGATTTATATCTTAATTTTCTTTAAATTGCCCTAGCCGGTTTGGCTCAGTGGATAGAGTGTGGGCCTGCGGACCAAAGGGTTGCGGGTTCAATACCAGTTAAGGGCCGGTACCTCAGTTGCAGGATCCTCTCTGGCCCGGGCCCTGGTCAGGGCTCATGCAGGAGACAACGAATTGATTTGTTTCTCTCACATTGATATTTCTCTCTGTCTTTCTCGCTTCCATTCTCTTAAAAGAATCAATGGAAAAATATTCTAGGGTGAGGATTAAAAAATAATAATAAAAATAAATAAATGGGACAACATAGCTAAAGAATTGTACAAATGGCATTTTGTAAATTAAATCTAGGAAAAGGGTTTAAATAAGTGCTCCATGTTTTTCTTTGTGCTATTCCCCTTTTATATAACTTTATTCTTTTACATTTTTAAGTCTAAATAATTTTATTTTAAATTGCAATTATGTAATGCAGTGTAATCAACTGTAGTCACCATGTTTTAATTAGATCCTCAGACCTTATAGCTGAAAGTTTGTACCCTTTTACCAACTTCTGCCAATTTCCTCCACCTCCAGTCCCTGACAACCACGTTTCTACTCTCTGTTTCTATAAGTTTGACATTTTAAAGTGTAAATAATTTTAAATTGCGTATTAAACATAGTCATTTAGTAATATGATGTTCTTCTTTCTATAGGAACTTATGCAATTTAAGACATGTATATTCTGATCTTGTTCTGTAGTTTAATGTATTGTTTCTTATCCATTAGAGTAACAATAACTATTTGCTCATAGGAAATTGGTCCTGATGGAGATAGTTGTGCTGTGTGTATTGAACTGTATAAACCAAATGATTTAGTGCGCATCTTAACCTGCAAGTAAGTTTGATTTTCATTTATATCATCAATAAGAATAGCTGATTTACAAAAATGATCGTAATGGGGGAAAATATTTTGAATATTTCCAAGTTTATGTAAATAAAGTATTTGTTTATTTATTTATTAAATTTGTTTTATTGCTTAAAGTATTACAAAGCGTATTACATATGTCTCCTTTTTTCCCCCTTGACCTTCCCCCAGCCTCCCCTACCCCCTAAAGTATTTATTTTGTTATTTTCATTTAAATATAGGAGAATGCATTATTTTTAATAATATTGAAATTGATATATGGCTAATTATATAAAGTGTCCATAATTTGATAAAATTTGTAAACGAGTTTCATATAAAACTGAGAACCTAGTCAGCACCACAATTATACTGTATATATACTAGGTTATTTAAATTCATGCTAGCAATTCTATTAAGGAAAAAACATAACATCAACTTATTAGTGCCTATTTGGAAGAATTCATTCTTTTGTGGGTTTTTTTATTTATTATCTCTCTCCTGAAAGTTGTTCTTAACACTCTTTTCTTTTAGCTACTAAAAAGCATGTATAATATTGCCTAAAGAATCAGCACTATGTTGTATTCAATACTGTATTGTACTATATTATTGGGAATGACCAACCATACCATTTTACAGTTAGGGAATGACAAGATAATTAAGATCTGAAATACTGAACAAAGTCTTAGGACAGCAGTGTCTTAGTCATTTTTCGAGTAATGAGTATTGAAACTATATCTTTTGAAGCTAGAATAATAGGGCTTTTATATTAAAAAATACTATATTATGAAATTTCCAAATTTTGCTTCTGTGGCTCCTTCTTGGTATTTATGCTGTAATACAGCTATTTTCAACCCATAGGCCACAAGAATTTTTAAAACATGCATTACCTGACTACTTAGTTAGGGGCACTGATCTCTTTTCCCTTAAATTGTCAAATAAAAAATGACAGTGGCCAACACAATAGACTGTCTGGTATGAATGAATCAAAATTATACCTAGTTTTTTGTCAGATTGGCAAAAAAAATCATACATTTTTTGGTGTGCCACAGAATTGAGTAACTAGTTTATGTGTGTCATGAGATGAAAAAGGTTGAAAATTGCTGCTTGTAATAGTGTGTTTAAAAGAGAAAAAACAAACATCTGTTAAAAGGCTAAGTGAAATTACAGGGTAACCTATTAATACATTAGGCAAAGTGTTGTTGCTATTTCACAACTGATAATTTTTTTTTTCCTTCATTAGCCATATTTTCCATAAGACATGTGTTGATCCATGGCTGTTAGAACATAGGACTTGCCCCATGTGCAAATGTGATATACTCAAAGCTTTGGGAATTGAGGTAAACATTACTAAACTCTTTATATGAAGGAACTCAAGCAATGTATAATTTATGTATCTGGGCTTCAGGAGAATAACATCCTTATTTTTTAGCTATGTAATGTGCTAGACTTACAGTGTATACCAAAAATTGAACCTATTTATATCATAGTGACAGTAAGGTACCATATTGAACTACCTCCATTTTCTGTCTTTCCCCCTTTTCTCAAATGTACTTATTCTTTGGTCAGAATTTGAAGTAATGTTCTTATAAACTACCAACTGGCTTGTAGTACCCCGCTCTCATTTTTACTGTCTTACTATTCCATAGCAACCAAACTTATAGATAAATGAGCTTCTATAGTTTCAGAAAGTATAAGTAATCCTATCTAATAAAGAGTAATATGCAAATTGACCGTCGCCCCAACACAAGATGGCTGCCCCCATGTGGTCAAAAATGGCTGCCCCATGTGGACACAAGATGGCCGACACAAGATGGCCTGCAGGGGAGGGCAGTGCGGTTGGAACCAGCAGTCCTGGATTGTGAAAGGATCCCAGATTGGAGAGGGTGCAGGCTGGGCTGAGGGACACACACCCCCATGCACGCATTTCATGCACCAAGCCTCTAGTAAATTATAATTATTCTAGAAGCCCAGCACGCGAAATCACATGGCCCTGCCCACCCTTGCACTCCTTGCTGAGCCCACCTTGCCGCACCCACCCATCTGCTACCCCACCTGCCCCCCCACCTGCCAGCCTTGCTGTGATTGGAGCCTGTGGGCCGTGCTGTGTGAGCCAAAATCATGCGAGATCCCAGACCCGCCGCACAAGGCAGGATCCCAGACCCCAGACATGCTGTGTGAGGTGGGACCCCAAATCCCAGACCTGCCACGTGAAGTGGGACCCCAGAGCCCAGACCCACCACACAAGGTGGGACCCCAGACCTATTGCACATGGCAGGACCCCAGATCCATTGTGCCAGCAAGACCCATCAATGCACCTCCTGGTGACCGGTTATTTGGTCGTTACGGCATTAAAACCATGGGCTTTTTATATATATAGATTTGGTAAATGAAAAAAACTACCTCTTCCACAGTACACACAACAGAAAGTCAAACTCAACAAAATCTTCCTGATTTGAGGAGATATAGAATACAGTAATTCTCAATTCCCTTAAGAACAGCATAATATTTTTAAAAAATATATTTTATTGATTTTTTACAGAGAGGAAGAGAGAGGGATAGAGAGTTAGAATCATTGATGAGAGAGAAACATCGATCAGCTGCCTCCTGCACACTCCCTACTGGGGATGTTTCTGCAACCAGGGTACATGCCCTTGACCGGAATCGAACCTAGGACCTTTCAGTCCACAGGCCGATGCTCTATCAACTGAGCCAAACCGGTTAGGGCGCATATTTTTTTTTATTGCCTACCTTGTACCAGGCATTGTATTATGAAGTACTGGGATCACCCAGATGAATATGTCAGGTGTGATGAAAATCTTGTAAAATCTTTTGCCCATCAATGGACCCAATTACTCCAACTGCTCTGGCTGAAACCAGCAAGAGATTTTTGTGATTATTAAAAGGCATTATCTGTTTAAAAGGTTAAAAACATTTCTGTAGCCCAGCCAGCATGGCTCAGTAGTTGAGTGTCGACCTGAGAACCAGGAGGTCAAGGTTCAATTCCAGGTCAAGGCATGTGCCTGGGTTGTGGGCTCGATCCCTAGTATGGGGTGTGCAGGAGTCAGCCAATTAATGATTCTCTCTC
Source organism: Myotis davidii (assembly GCF_000327345.1). Taxonomy (NCBI): domain Eukaryota; kingdom Metazoa; phylum Chordata; class Mammalia; order Chiroptera; family Vespertilionidae; genus Myotis; species Myotis davidii. The sequence continues at coordinate 104,918 of NW_006289192.1, forward strand.
ATCATTGATGTTTCTCTCTCCCTCTTCATTCCTCTCTGAAATCAATAAAAATATATTTAAAAGAAAAACCATTGCTGTAATAAGTCACCTATGAATATACTTTGTATATGTCAAAGAAGAGCATGTACTCTGAGACTTTTAATTTGTTCAAATGTTTTCCGAAGGTGGATATTGAAGATGGATCAGTGTCTTTACAAGTCCCTGTATCCAATGAAACTTCTAATAGTGCCTCTCCTCATGAAGAAGATAATCGCAGTGAGACTGCATCATCTGGATATGCTTCAGTTCAGGGAGCAGATGAACCACCTTTGGAGGAACATGTGCAGTCAGCAAGTAAGCACCATGCTGAGGATCAAGTGCCCCACAAATGATACCTTGTGGTTCTTAGCACTTGTTCCATTCATCCATTAATACATTTCAGATTTTTTTCTATGAACAACAATTCAGTGCAGGATGAATCCCTTCCTTAGCTTAATATACATATATTCAAATGAACCTGAAGCAAATGACATACCTCAGGAGTGGGAATTACTCACAGAAGAAAAAGATTTATTGGAAAGTTTCTTTCTAATGCATTTAAGTGTTGGCTTGTTAGTTTACAGAGGCTAGGGCAAAACTTTAAATTTTATAAGCCATTGTTTATTGCAAACCAATCAGCAATTAAAAAAGTTCTTAAATGATAAAAATAGAATTCAATTTACAAAAGCTTGATTTATATACAAGTTCTCAAGAACCCATATTTTGCACAGATTAAAACTTTGCTTAGTAATAGTATGTGCTGCCACCTGTTGATTATTTACAATGAAATGAACAAACCTTGGAAACTAAAATTGAATACAATAGTGCCCTCTTATCCCTGTTTTCGCTTTCCAAGGTTTCAATTGCCTACAGTCAACCACAGTCTGAAAATATTAAATGGAAAATTCTAGAAATAAGCAATTCATAAGTTTTACACTGTGTGCTGTTCTAAGTAGTGTGATGAAATCTAAGCTCCATGCATGTTAGTCACTTAGTAGCCAATTCAATTATCAAGTCAACTGTCCCTGTATTGCAGTGCTTGTGTTCAACCAATCTTTATAATAGCCTAATGCTATGTCACAATACCTATGTCATTCACCTCACTTCATCTGAACACATAGCATTTTATCATCTCACATCATTGCAAGAAGGGTGAGTAGTGTACAATAAGATATTTTAAGAAAGCACATTCATTTGATTTTTATTACAGTATATTGTTATATTGTTCTATTTTATTCTTAATTTGTTAATCTTTTACTGTGCCTAATTTATAAATTAAACTTTATTGTATGTATACATGCATAAGAAAAAACATAATATATATAAAATTCTGAACTATCTGCAATTTCAGGCATCCACTGGGAGGTCTTAGAACATATTCCCTGTGGACAAGGCGAAACTACTGTATATTATTTTGAAAATTCATGTGGATCAGTATTGAAGCTTAGTAATACCATAGTAGTAAAGAAATTTTAGGGAATTCAGTGACTTTTTTTTTCTTAGAAAACCTCTATACCAGTGGTTCTCAATCTTCTGGCTCTTTAAATACAGTTCCTCATGTTGTGACCCAACCATAAAATTATTTTCATTGCTACTTCATAACTGTAATGTTGCTACTGTTATGAATCGTAATGTAAATATCTGATATGCAGGATGGTCTTAGGCGACCCCTGTGAAAGGGTCGTTCGACCGCCAAAGGGGTTGCGACCCACAGGTTGAGAACCGCTGCTCTATATAAAATATTTTCCCTGATTTTAACTTCCAACTTTTTCATGGTTTTTGATGGTTTGAAATTTTTTAATTTTTTTTGAAATTTTTTTCTTAATCTATATCTATATCTATATCTATATCTATATCTAATCTATATCTATATCTATATGTAATCTAATCAGTCCTAACGGTGTTCCAGTCACAACCAGAGCTGGTGGGCAGAGATGGGGGTGGGGACTTCCGCTCCCACCACAGGCACTCACAGGCTTGACCAGCGGTAACTTCAGGCTACCTCAGAGATGGAGGCCGCTCCGATGGAGGCACACACACAGGCAGAAGCTGGTGGGTGGGGACTGGGGTGGTGACTTCTGCCCCCAGCGGAGGCACACGCAGGCCTGCCCAACGCTAA
>NW_006289193.1:0-2116 GCF_000327345.1 Myotis davidii
CCTGATGTGGTTTCCAGCCTTTATTCCAATCATGTTTTTCAGTGCAAATGACCCATGTGTTAGGGAAACTGCTTTTTCAGGGGAATACATAGGAATAAGTCCTAATATATCCTCCAGGGCTGTGCAGAATAGAAAGGGATTCTTGACTGATAGCCAGATAGCTTTGGCAACTTGTATATTGCCTCAGACCAGTTGTTTTTTACTTATATATACAACATAAGCAACCTAAAAAAAAAAGAATGTCTTGATATGGTGATTTTTTTTTTTACAAAAAACTAGTTACTACTTAAAAGATTAGGAATCTATTTGTTATTATTAAAAAATAACTGCCAGTACCTTGGTTGCGGGCACATCCCCAGTGGGAGATGTGCAGGAGGCAGCTGATCAATGATTCTCTCTCATCGATGTTTCTAACTCTCTATCTCTCTCCCTTCCTCTCTGTAAAAAATCAATTAAATATATATATTTTAAAAAATCACATGGAAATATGTATATTTTTCCACCAGTGATAGAAGGACAAGGAAGAGATAATTCTATTTCTCAGGCTGGGACTGGCCTATCAAGCCACCCTACTTGAGACTTACTTCCATCTTTAACACTATGTTTTGTTTTAAAATGTATATCTCCATTATGCATTCATGATAAAAAAAAAAAAAACACAGACAAAAAAACCACCTCACCAGCTAGGAAGAGAGAGAAAGTTTCTAACTTGATAAAGAGCATCTACAGGCTAACATCACATTTACTAATGAAAGCCTGGAGTAACATCACTAAGTGGCAACGTCAGAGACTCCAGCTTCTGTTGCCCCACAAAGAACAATTAGACAGCTATCCACACACAAAAATAGGTCTAGGAGAGTTCAGTAGTTCACTCAAGAATCTTCAGCCACCAAGTGGAGAAAAAAACACACAAAACAACCCTGAGAAAAACTGAAGAGAATGGGTAGGGAGAATAGTTTCCTTTTGCCTGCATCATGTCACCCCCCAGGGCAGCACTGCTCGGTGCCAGGAGGGAACTCCGCAGCCTGAGAGACTTGCCCTTGCTGCGGAAGGAACAACAGGGCAAGTGCCAATTTTCTCTACTCGTTCAGGGCGCTGTACAAATGGCCTGCTCTGCTATCATTATGCCCACTCTGCTGGCTTAAATGAACAATCTAGTGACAGCAAAGAACAAAGAAGAAGAGTAGGAGCTGCTAGTGCAGTCATTATCAGAAGCTATCATGATTTCCCATGTCCTGCTCTGCAGAAGACCCCACCAGCCCTCAACAGCTGCTGAGGAAACCAATAGCCAGCACAGCCTCTGTGAACACCCTGCTGGTTTTGCTGCTCATAGTTCAACAGGTTTTCACACTTGCAGATTCTAGCATCCTGAGCCCTGCCTTACCGCCCTCCACACTCACTAGAGCTGACCCGAGCTGTGCTACCGCCCTAAGTCATGGGATCTACTCCAGCAGCCAACACTGGCATATGTGGCTGGGCTTGTGCATAGTACCAGCCCAGTTCCCTGCAGCTGTTCGGTGAGTGCTTAGTATCAGGGTGGCTGCCTGAAGGTCCAAACCATGCACCTTTGGAAAGATTAACAAACCCAAACTCCCTTATAATCTGCTCCAGCCCAGCCCCTCCTAAATAGGACCTGACCTTATCTCTAACAAGTCCTACAGTCCACTTCTTCTCAAGATACATATTGCTAGGGGACTTGGCAGGTCAGAACCTGTCCCTCCCACCTGCTAGTACATGACACCAAGCTCAGACAACAGTCTTTTGGCCAGTTCTCCACCAGAAACATTAACTTTGTTTCACAGATAAACAAGCCTCACAAACATGTGAGGTATGTGCCCAAGGATCTGGGGTCCAGGTGGGTGTGCAGATGGGGCTGCGTTAGGTCTAACTGTAATGAGACATGCACAGATATAGTGGTTTAGGAAGACAATACGAGGGCCATTCAGAGAGGAGGCCTGTATTTCTGTGCTGGCCTCCCCTCCCTGCTTTCCTTCCCGCTGCCATTGCCTGCTCTGCAGCCCAAGACAGCCATCTTCTAGGCAAGTCTGCCAGACACTCCCCCGAGCTGGGCATGAGCTGGTTACTGGATCCTTCCCTTAGGAGGAGTTGTGTGTGT
>NW_006289193.1:2474-3316 GCF_000327345.1 Myotis davidii
CAAATGGTGTTGCAGCAAATAAACATGCATAGGGGAAAGAAAAGAACCTTGACCTACAGTTCACACCTTATGCAAAAATTAGAAAAAGATGGATCATATACTTAAATGTACAATATAATCCTATATAATATTTAGAGAAATAGAAGAAAATCTTTGAGGGCCTAGGGCTATGAGAAGAGTTTTTGAACTTGGGCACAAAAAGCCCAACCCATAAAAGGAAAAATTGATAAATTGGTTTCATCAATTTAAAAGATGTTTGCACTGCTAAGGACTCTCATAAAGGAAAAGCAAGCTACACACTGTGACGATAAAAGAATAAGAGGAAGACTTATGGTGATGGAACAGTTCTGTCTTCATTGTGGTGGTAGTTACACAAATCTATATGTATAATAAAATTTTATAAGCAACACACACACACATGAGTGCAGATAAAACTGTCGAAATCTGAATAAGCTCTGTGAATAGCACCAATGTGAAGTACCTGCTCTGATATTGTGCTGTAGTTATATAGGACATCACTATTGGGAGAAACAGAATGAAGGGTACATGACATGGGACCTATATGGATATATTTTCTGACAACTTCTTGTTTATTATTTTTTCTTTTTTTAAATTAAATCTTTATTGTTCAGATTATTACATTTGTTCCTCTTTCCCCCCCCATAACTCCCCTCCACCCAATTCCCACCCCACCCTCTGCCCTCACTCCCCACCCACTGTTCTCATCCATAGATGCATGATTTTTGTCCAGTTTCTCCCCGCATCCCTCACACTCCTTCACCGCCCCCCCCAAGAATAGTAAGTCCATCCCCTCTCTCTGCACCTGATTCTATTATAATAAC
>NW_006289193.1:6118-9237 GCF_000327345.1 Myotis davidii
GAAAATATGTCTTCAAATACAAAAGACATGGAATGTAAAAAAAAAATAGAGTAGAAATATGAGTGATTTCTTTGCCCTATTTTCTAAAATGTGTTTACTGGTTTACAATTGCTTAAAGGAAGTATTTTAACTATTAGAGAGAAGTCCTTTATTGGTAGAATCAAGTTTAGAAATATTTATAACAAAGGACAAAGAGAATAAAACATACAAAGGAGCGTGCACTATTCATTTAAAAATATTTTCTTTTCATTATATTTATTCTATCTGTGGGTCCTAAGTGGGCCTCGGGCCCCATGTAGGAGACATCAGCCAGCAGCAGGGCCACTTTTAACACACACACCATACAAAGCTGACTCTTTCTGGGATACATCCCAACCTGGCCATCTCCTGGCTGGTTTACTATAAGTTGAATTATATGAGGTTTGCTATAAGTTTAGCAACACTGTCCTCTAGCATTTTATTTTTTACTATAAATCATTGCATTAACTAGAATATAATAGGAAATTTTCCACAAGTCTTATCTATTCTTTCTTTTACACCTCAGAGGACTTTCAAACCGTTTTGTGATCCATATAAAAATGGATGAGGACCCCTGCACTTAATGCTGCCCATTTCCAAAAAATCTTCTGAAGCTCAGAAGGTGTAAGTGGGTGTCAAGTACATTTAGTGTGGAAGCAGTGATATAAGTAATTGCGGTGGCACTTAGATTGGTCAGACTGATTGACTATATTTCTTGGATGACTCCCTTCTCCCCATCGTGTTTTTTAAAAACACCTGGGTGGAGAGACACAAGGTTTTGGGTAACCCTCTACATTTATGACCTCACACCAGCCTTAGAGTCTGTTACAATACAGGCAACATTCAGATTCTCGGGCCCCAGCCCTGACACTATGGATTCGGTGTTGTTGGGGACTAAACCCCAAGAATCTGTATGTTTAACACACTCTCCAAGCTGGTGCTTATACACACCCAAGCGCGAGAACCACTTTCCAAAGAAAGTGACTCCATGCAGACCTCACAGGTGGTCAATGTTGGGAGGGCAGTTGGAGCTGGGCCAGTGGTGACCCAGTGCTGTGTGTTCCCTCTACTCCATGTAGCCTTTCTGGACCCTGCCAACTCAGTAGAACCTTATGGTTTCTGAGGATTTGAAGAGTATGAGAAAGTACTGAGAAGCAAAGCCTTCTCCCCTTTGCTTCTAGGACACAACACCACGTTACACCTCTCCTGCGGCTCTCACCACAGCTCCAGCAGCTTCGAATGGGAACAGCCGCTGCAACTGGCCAAGACCACTTTGCAAAGTCCTACATCTCTTCAGAGTCAGTAGAATAGGGTAGATAACACAATACTTGTATAAACTAAACCTCTATTGAGAAATCTTGACTTAAACATTTTTTAAAACCCAAACTCCATATGTGTGGAGGAAGGAAAAACAAAGCCAAGCAGATATGGTTTCCCATTCTGTTTACCTCCTAGACCCACAGATCTTTTTAAAAAAGATATAACAAATGCAAATTTAAAATGGAGAATTTTGGATTTTAATTAATAGTCAATCGTGTGGGTAAGGGATTATGATAGACATTTATGAGGATAGTTTAGAAGGGTCTGCCCTGGCCAGGTGGCCCAGTTGATTGGCCAGGTGACTTAGTTGGTTGGAGTGTTGTTCTCTACAACAAAAGATTGTGGGTTTGATTTCTGGTCAGGACATGTGCAGGAGACAACCAATCAATGTTTCTCTCTAACATCTCTCTCTCTTTCACTCTCTCTCTCCCTCTTTCTCTTTCTCCTTTAAAATCAATAAAAACATATCCTCAGGTTAGGATTTTTTTAAAAGTCTGAAAGAAGAAGGGTCTGAAATAATGCATTTCATTCAATTAAAAGAGACCTAAGGGACGAAAAGTGGAGACGAGGGGAATAATGAGAAACTGGACAGGAAGTGATGCCAGGAGTCCCTAGGCCATTAAAGTCTTGAGAGAATGGTAACCTGCAACTCCCCATCTTGATTAAAATGGAGATGTTTGAAACGCAGAATTTAAAATCACTCTTGAATTTTCTCCAAGTCGTGTTGACACTCGGCTTACCCTTGTCTATGATACTAAGTAACTCCTTGTCTTTTTAAAGGGTTTTTGTTGTGCACCTGTTGTCTCTAGAATCTCATAACCCCAGAATTATTACTTCCATAGACTCCAGAAGTGACGCTGAGGGAGAGTGAGAGAGCCCTGCACACTCTGACCTCCTGGCCAAGCATCTTTTTCATTTATCCCATGAGCCCCAGCAGAATTAGGAAGTTTAAGACTCCAGGGACCACTGTTAGTCTAGCAGGTTTAAACACATCTAAGGCACCTTTGTTGAGTGAGAAGTGGGTGAGTGAGTGAGTGACTCGCTTTCCAGTTGTCTGCCTCAACACAGAAAAGATTGGTAAATGTCACCACTCCAGAAGGACAGAGCAAATTAAAATAGTTTCTCTGTGTTTTCACTTCTGTAATTAAAAAAACACATCTTCCTGTTGCTAAGTTTCAGATATTTGATATTTTAATTATGCAAAGGAAGGTCCCAGAAATGTGGGTGTTGGGGTACAGCCATAAGGAGTTGATCTGGGAGAGGTAGACAGGAAATTATTGTCTTTTCAGTTGGGAAAGTTCTTAGACTAATAAAGGCATTGAGACCTCACCTGGGAGAATGAGCATCTGAGAATTAAGCCTCTCTCTTTCAGGAAAGAAAATCTGAGGCAGAGAGCAACCTGCACAGAAGACTCTGCCCACTGGCCTAATAAACATGAGCTCATAGCTTTCCATGTAAGGGTCAGGCCCTGGGCGAAGCATTAGGGCTGCATCAATCACAAAGGCTCTGCCAAAATTAACAGTCCATGTGTCACCTAGGACATTCCATTCAGTTAATTTTTTAAAATATATATTTTTATTGATTTCAGAAAGGAAGAGAGAGGGAGAGAGAGAAATATCAATGATGAGAAAGAATCATTGATAGACTGCCTCTTGCACACCCCCTACTGGCGATAGAGCTCACAACCCAGGCATGTGCCCTTGACCAGAATCGAACCCGGGACACATCAGTCCACAGGCCAATGCCTTATCCACTGAGCAAAACTAGCTAGGGCCATTCAG
>NW_006289193.1:9252-10040 GCF_000327345.1 Myotis davidii
AGCAGAATTTCTCTAGTTTACCAGCTCACAACACCATGACCATACTGGAAAAACTACTTATTCTCTGACCTTGTAAGATAATGTGTCTTCTTTTTTCCCTAGCTTTAGTGAGACATAATTGACATCGGCCCATGGTCGGCAAACTGTGGTTCACGAGCCACATGTGGTTCTTTGGCCCCTTGAGTGTGGCTCTTCCTAAGTCTTAGGAGTACCCTAATTGAGTTGATAACACTGTATCTATCTATATAGTTTAAGTTTAAAAAATTTGGCTCTGAAAAGAAATTTCAATCCTTGTACTGTTGATATCTGGCTCTGTTGACTAATGAGTTTGCCGACCACTGAGAGCATATCCTGTGAGCAGGGAAGTCTGACTCTAGCACATCCGACCTCATGGGGCACTCCCAGGCATCCCTCATGCTTCTCTCCTAACACTAAGTGTTATTCTGTCCTCCTGAGAACCTGCACTTGCAGAAAGAAAATGCTCCTCAGGATGCTCACAGATAGGGACAAGGCGTGAACTGGATCAGCTGAGAGCTCTGCTGCCCCACTGAGCCAGCCCCTGAGGCTCCTGACAGCAGACACTGAGCCTGGGGTAAACCTGGCCTGTGCGGGACGGGGCCTATGGTGCCTTTTGTGGAATTGTGAAGCCTCAGAACTTCCTCTGAGCAAGGCCCTTTTACTAGGGAACTCAGCTGTGATTTGGAACCATAAGAAGCAAAAGAAGAAGACCAAACAGCACTCACCTTGCGGTAGCCCAGAACAGTTCCCATAAAAGGTAGAGGTGTCGG
>NW_006289193.1:15532-16503 GCF_000327345.1 Myotis davidii
GGTCTACCCACAACTGTCAATTAGAAAATCACCCCCAGGAGCAAGTAACGTCCCCAAACACTCTGGTCTACAGAAATCGAGAGCTGGAGGCCAATGGGACATTCATTACCCTTTCAACAGATCAGGGTAAGAGCAATAATGATCCCTTTGGTGGTGGTAGCGCCCACTGTTTAAGCATCTTCCCCGGCTGGATTTTTATACCAGATAAGGCAGAGAGGGGCCCGATGAGCTGCCCAAGTCCAAGATTACAGAGGCCATGAGCCTGGACAGTAACTCACAGATAGAGGAGCACCAGGCTGGCCGCCAGGAGAACCCAGGTTCCTGTGGAAAAGCTTGGGATCAGGTCCATGGCCACTTTCCTTCCAAGATTTTCTCCTCTGAGTTGTCCTTGTGTTGGTGTGTGCTCTTCTTAACAGGTCTGTGTGTTGAGAGTTTCCCTTCCTAATTCCTGGATAGTGTGTGAGACTGGATGTTTATATACTGGGTGAGGGGGTGGGGCTTGAGCTTCAGCCAATAGGGCCATCTGTGCACAAACTGGTATGACCTCTCCAACTTGACAGTTGGCAAAGCATCATGGACACTCCCACTTTTGTCTCCCCTGAGTTCATATTCTGTGGGGAATCAATAAACAACTCCATTTTATCGGTAAGCCCAAAGGTTACAGAAACTCAAGCAGAGCCACTGGCATTGTATCTTTCAACTGCCCTTGACTCCATGGCTGCTTGCACTAAAAAAATACTTGAAATCCTTTAAACCAGCTTCAGCGGTTCTCAACCTGTGGGTCGCGACCCTTTTGGCAGTCGAATGACCCTTTCACAGGGGTCGAATGACCCTCACAGGGGTCGCCTAAGACCATCCTGCATATCAGATATTTACATTATGATTCACAACAGTAGCAACATTACAGCTATGAAGTAGCAACGAAAATAACTTTATGGTTGGGTCACAACTTGAGGAACTGTATATATATA
>NW_006289193.1:25000-31330 GCF_000327345.1 Myotis davidii
TCCACCTGGGAGAAAGCCCCAGAGTTTCTGCCCCATGCCAGACAATCCAGTCCCGCGCTGGAGCTCAGAAGCAGCAGACTGGGTAAGTTTGTGCACAGGTCCTTTAAGAGAAACACTTGTGATTCCAGCAGCCTCTGTGTCACTGAGCCCCAATCCCTGCTAGTTTTTACAACCCATCGTTATGGGGACTTCTCTTCCCACCTTTGGAACCCTGGCCTGGGGTTCTGGAGCCTTGCTCCTCATGGGCGGCCTCCACAGAGGCCATCTCCCTCCCGATTAAAAAAACGCACACACACATGGGTGTTGGACCAGTTGGTTCAGCGGCTCCACTCCTCTGCTAGTCTCAGTGTGCTTTTTCCTTTACTTCTCTAATTGTAGGACTTCCATTCAGGTGGTTCTGAATGATGGTTGTTCTGTATTTTTGTTGTAATTTTGATGTGGGAGGTAGCAAGTACAGGCATTTACCTACACCACCATCTTGGTTCTCCCTCTCTTCATATCAGTTTAATATTTTATTTTGAGTACATATAATCTTTTCAAAAACAGTAATTTCTTTTTTTAACAGTTGCTTTCAATTTCATATTGGTTTCAGGTGTACAGCTTAGTAGTTAGATAATCATGTACTTTACAAAGTGTTTCCCTTGGTATTTCCAGTGCCCAACTGGCATCATATGTAGTTATCTCAATATTATTGATTATATTCCCTATGCTTTATTTTTTTAAAATATATTTTTATTGATTTCAGAGAGGAAGGGAGAGGTAAAGAGAGGTAGAAACATCAATTATGAGAGAGAATCATTGATCAACTGCCTCCTGCATGCCCTGCAGTGGGGACTGGGCCGCAACCCAGGCATATACTCTTGACTGGTAATTGAGGGAATTGAACCATGACCTCCCGGTTCATAGGTCGATGCTCAACCACTGGGCCACACCAGCCAGGCCCTATGCTTTACATCCCTGTGACTATTTTGTAACTACAGATTTGTATTTCTTAATGCCTTTACCCCTTTCATCCAGTCCATCAACCATCCTCCCCTCTAGCAACCATGAGTCCACTTTCTGTGTCTGTGAGACTGTTGGAATTTTGTTTGCTTATTTATTTTGTTCTTTAGATTCCACATGTAAGTGAAATCATATGGTATTATGCTGACTTATTTGACTTAGCATGATACCCTCTAGGCCCATCCATTCTGTGGCAAATGGTAAGATTTCGTTCCTTTTTATGACTAATATTTCATTGTATATATGTACCACCAATTTCATATCCACTTGTTTACTGATGGGAACTTGGGTTGCTTCCAAATCTTGTCTATTGTAAATAACCTGCAGTGAACACAAGAGTACATATATTCTTTTGAACTAGTGGTTTGGGTTTCTTCAAATAAATTCTCAGAAGTGGGATCGCTGGGTCATATGGAAATTCCACTTTTAATTTTTTGAGGAAACTCCATACTGTTTTCCACAGGGGCTGCACCAATCTGCATTCCCACCAACAGTGCAGGCGGAGTTTCTTTTCTCCACATCCTGGCCAACACTTGTTTGTTGGTTTATTGATAATAGCCATTCTGACAGGTGTGAGGTAATATCTCATTGCGGTTTTAATTTGCATTTCTCTGACAGTTGGTGATAATGAGCATCTTTTCAAATGTCTATGGGCCATCTGTGTGTCCTCTTTAGAGAAGTCCTGTGCCCATTTTGAACTCGATTGTTTATTGTGTTGAATAGTATAAGTTCTTTATATATTTTAAATATTAACACCTTATTATATATATTATTGGCAAATATGTCTCCCATTCAGTAGGTTGTCTCTTCATTTTTTATTGGTGATTTTCTTTACTGTACAAAATATTTTTAGTTGATGTAGTTCCATTTGTTTGTTGGGTTTTTTTTCTTTCTCTTGACCAAAGAGATATATTAGAAAAATATTGCTAAGGAAATGTCAGAGATTTTACTGTCTATATTTCCTTCTAAGGTTTTCATGGTTTTGAGTTTTACATTTAAGTCTTAATCCATTTTGTGTTTATTCTTGTATTGTATATGGTGTAAGAAGGTGGTCTAATTTCATTTTTTTCATGTATCTGTCCAATTTCCCAGTACCATTTATTGAATAGACTATATTTACCCCATTGTATGTTCTTACCTCCTTTGTCAAATATTAATTGACTATAAAAGTGTGGCTTTATCTGGGCTCTCTATTTTGTCCCATTAATCTATATGTCTGTTTTTTATGCCAGTACCATGCTTGTTTGATTACTCTGGCCTTGTACTAGTATAGTTTGATATCAGAGAGCATAATACCTCAAACTTTGTTCTTCTTGCTCAATATTGCTGAGGCTCTTCAGGATTTTTAGTGGTTTCATATACATTTTTGGATTATTTGTTCTAATTCTGTGAAATATGTCATTGATATTTTGATAGGATTTGTATCGACATTTTAATGATGTTAATGCTTCTTATCCATGAACACAATATATGCTTCCATTTATTTGTATTTTTTGATTTCTTTCTTCAGTTCCTTATAATTTTCCTAATACAGGTCTTTTGGATTCTTGGTTAAATTTATTCCTAGTTATTTTATTTCTCTGATGCAATTGTAAATGGGATTGTTTTCCTAGTTTCCCTTTTTGATAGCTCATTATCTATATATATAAAAGCCAAGCGACCAAAACGCCACAACGACCAGAATGACCAGAATGACCAGAATGACTGGTTGCTTTGATGCACACTGCGGCCCCTCCCCCGGCCAGCCTCCCATGTCCCCTCCCCCTGGACAGCCTGGGCCTGGTCGGCCTGGCCCCGAGATCAGGGTGGGCCAGCCGGACTCCACCCATGCACAAATTCGTGCACTGGGCCTCTAGTTTATGTATAAAAATTCAACAAATTTCTGAATATAAATTTTGTATCCTGCCACTTTACTGAATTCATTTATCAGATCTAGTAGTTTTTTGGGAGGGTTGTTAGTGTTCCCTCCTGCAGTATCATGTCATCTGCAAATAATGACAGTTTTACTTTTTCCTTTCCAATTTGGATGCCTCTTATTTCTTCTTCTTGTCTGATTGCTGTGAGTAGTACTTCCAGTCCTATGTTGAATAGAATGGTGAAAGCAGACATTCCTGTCTTGTTTCTGATCTTAAAGGAAATGCTTTTAATTTTTGCCTGCAAGTATGATGTTGGCTGCAGGTTTTCATATATGGTTTTTATTACTTTGAAGTATATTCCCTCTATTCCCACTTTGCTGAAAGTTTTTAACATAAATGAGTATGAGGGCTGGATTTTGTCAAATGCTTTTTATGCATCTATTGATATGATCATGTGATTTTTCATTTTTCATTTTGTTTATGTGCTGCATCATGTTAATTGATCTGCTGATATTGTACCAACCTTGCATCCAAGGAAAAAATCCCGCTTGCTCATGGTGTATTATCTTTTTAAAGTATTGTTTAATTGCTAATATTTTGTTGAGGATTTTTGCATCTATGTTTATCAGGAGTATTGGCCTATAATTTTCTTGCATTGTAGTGTCTTTATTTGGTTTTGGGATCATAGTAATGTTGGCCTTGTAAAATGAACTTGGGAGGCTTCCCTCCTCTTCAACTTTTTGAAATAGTTTGAGAAGGATAGGTGTTAGTTCTTCTTTGAATGTTCTGTAAAATTCACCTGTGAAGCCATCTGGTTCAAGGGCTTTTTCTTTTGCTAGGAGTTTTTTTATAAAATTGTTATTACTGCTTTGATTTCATTAGCTGTAATCAGTCTGTTCAGATTTTCTGATACTTCTTGATTCAGTTTTGGAAGATTTATGTTTCTAGAAATTTATCAATTTCTTTCAGATTGTTCAATTTGTTGACATATAGTTTTTTGTAATATTTTCTTATAATATTTTACTAGAGGCCCAGTGCATGAAATTTGTGCATGGCGGAGGGGGGGGGTGTCCCTCAGCCCAGCCTGCACCCTCTCACAATCTGGGACCCCTTGAGGGATGTCCAACTGCCAGTCTAGGCTTGCAAGGATTGGGCCTAAACTGGCAGTCAGACATCCCTCTCATATATGGGACCACTGGCTCCTAACCACTCGCTTGCCTGCCTGCCTGATTGCCCCTAACCACTCTGCCTGCCTGCCTGATTGCCCCTCACCCCTCTGTCTGCCTGTCTGCGCGCCCCCAACTGCTGCCTGCATCCTCTCCAATCCAGGACATCCCTCTCAAAATCCAGGAGTGCTGCAACGCCCCTAACCACTTGCTTGCCTGCCTGATCACCCCTAACCGCCTCTGCCTGCCTGATCATCCCTAAGCACTCTGCCTGCCTGCCTGATCACCCCTAAACACTCTGCCTTCCTGCCTGATTGCCCCTAACTGCTCACCTGCCTGCCTAATCATCCCAACTGCTCACCTGCTTGCCTGATTGCCCCTAACTGCCTCTGCCTTGGCCCCCCATCTTGGCTTCATCTGGAAGGACATCCAGAATGACATCCGGAAGGTAGTTCAGCTGTCTGGTCTAATTAGCATATTATACTTTTATTATTATAGATAATTCTCAGGTGTTAATTTTTACTTCTTTTCTTTCATTTTTAAATTTTATTTATTTGGGCCCTATCTCTTTTTTCTTGCTGAGTCTGGTTAAAGGTTTGTCAGTTTGGTTTGTTTGTTTGTTTGTTTTTGTCTCTGTGTCATTTATTTCCACTCTGTTCTTTATTATTTTTTCCTTCTACTTACTTTGTGTTTTGTTTGTTCTTTTCCTAGCTTCTTTAGGTGTAAGGTTAGACTATTTATTTGAGCTTTTTCTTGCTTCTTTTTAAGTTATTTTTAAAATTCTTGACACTATTACAGATGCCCCCCTATTTTCCCTCTTTGCCCATTTGAAGTAGACCTGTATTGCTATGAATTTCCATTTTAGTACTGCTCTTGCTATGTCATGTAGATTTGGGATTGTGTGACTGATTTTATTTTTCTCAAGGTAACTTTGATTTCTTCCTTGCTCTCATTGTTAACACATTCATTTTGTAGTAACATAGCCTCTATGTGTTTGTGTGTTTTTCAGTTATTTGTTTCTTGTAAATGATTTTTAGGTTTAAACCATTATGGTCAGAGAAGATGCCTGATATGATTTTAATCTTCTTAAATTTATTGAGGCTTGTCCTAACCTGAGGCCTATTCTAGAAAATGTTCCATGTGCACTTGAAAAGTATATATTCTGCTGCTTTTGAATGAAATGCTCTGAAAATGTTAAGTCCATCTGGTCTAATTTGTCATTAAAGGCTGCTGTCTCTTTGTTGATTTTTTTGGTCTAAGATCTATTTATTGATGTCAACTGGGTGTTAACATCCCCTACTATGACTGTATTACTGTCAATCTCTCCCTTTGTGTCCATCAAGATTTGTTTCATACATTTAAGTGCTCCTATGTTGGGCAAATAAATGTTTATAAGTGTTATATCCTCTTGTTAGAATGATCTTTTTATCATTATGTAATGTCCTTCTTTATCTCGTATTGTAGCCTTTGTTTTAAAGTCTATTTTGTCTGATATACTAGTAAGTATTGGTACCCTAGCTTTTTGTTTGTTTTCATTTGCATAAAATATCTTTTTTCATCTTGTCCCAGAGGTCCTTTATATTCTTATTTTTAAAAATTCCTTTTACTTTTTGCTGCTCTGATTGGGTGTCTCAGTATATATATGGGTTTCTTGTAGACAGTATATATATGGGTCTTGATTTCTTAACCATTTAATTATACTTTGTCTTTTGATAAGAGCATTTAATTCATTTACATTTAAAGTGATTGTTGATAGGTGTGTATTCATTGCCATTTTATTCTTTATAACTATGTTCTCTTCTTTTTCTTTCTTTTTTCTTCTTAAAGAAGATCCTTTAACATTTCTTATAATATTGATTTGGTAATAATGCATTTCTTTAGCTGTTTCTGGTCTCAGAAGCTTTTGATTTCACTTTCAATTTTAAATGATAGCCTTTCTGGGTAAAGTAGTCTTTTCATTGTAGATCCTTGCTTTTCATCACTTTGAATATTCCATGCCAATTCCTTCTGACTTGAAGTGTTTCTGTTGAGAAATCAGCAGACGATCTTATGGGAGATCCTTTGTAGGTAACTAATTGTCTTTCTCTTGCTGCTGTTAAGATTCTCTTTTTGGCCTTAGCAGTTTGGCTCAGTGGATAGAGCGCCAGCCTGTGACTGAAGGGTCCCAGGTTTGATTCCAGTCAAGGGCACATGCCCGGGCTGCGGGCTCAATCTGCAGTAGGGGGAGTGCAGGAGGCAGCCAATCAATGATTCTCTCTCATTATTGATGTTTCTATCTCTTTCTACCTCTCCCTTCCTCTTTGAAT
>NW_006289193.1:32301-37238 GCF_000327345.1 Myotis davidii
ATCTTTCTTCTATCATTGACAGTCCCTCTAGGTTGTGGGCTGCTTGCCTGTGTTCCTGAGAAGCATCTACGGTACCAGTCTATAGAGTGTGTTTTCTTTAGTGAATTACCGGTATGTTTACCGGTAATAAACTTGCACTGTTTTATGTATATGTTTGATTACATACAGCCTTGTGACAGTTTTCCTGCATGTCATAAGCATTTGAATATAAATTAAAATGTTAAAATCAAATCTGATATTGTTTTACCTTTTATTTGGTGTGTGGAAGGTGTGCGGAAGAGGGGGTAGTCTTATACGGCGAGTATATAACAAACTCTGTATTTTGAGTGGAAATGTTAGGGGGTCGTCTTATACGCCCAGTCGTCTTATACGCCGGCAAATATGGTATTTAAAAAAAGAACATCATTACATAAAAGGGTACAGTCTTTTTTTTCAATAGTTTTATTCATTTCAAACGGGCTGGATCCGGCCCGCGGGCCGTAGTTTGCCCACGGCTGATCTAGCCTGTCTTTGAGTCCTTCTAGTGTGTTCTCATTTCTGACTGGTTCTTTTATTATTTCTATGTATTTTTTAATGCTTTCTATCTCTTTGTTGAAGTTCTCATTAAGTTCCTTATAACCATTGTTTGGTACTCTGTATCTAATACCTCACTTGCCTACATTTCATTTCATTATTTTTCTGGGAATTTCTCCTAATCTTTCATTTGGGGCATCTTTCTTTTTCTCTTCAGTTTAGCTGCCTCTCTCTATTTGTTTCTTTGTATTAGGTTGACCTACTATGACTTGACATAGTGGCCTTATGTAGTAGGTGTCCTGTTGGGCTCAGTGGTGCAATCTCTCTGATTGCTTGACCTAGGTGCTCCAGGAATTTCCCTTGTGTGGGTTATATGCACCTTCCTGTTGTAGTTGAGTCTTTTTTGCTGTTGGCCCATCAGTGGGTGGGGTTGCCCCTCTGACTGGCTATAAGGATCGACCCCGAGTGCAATGTATGATCGGCTATACAAGGGCTGACTCCACAAAGCTTAATTTGCCCCAACAAGATCTTTTGTCTGCCAAGATCTCCCTTTTTGTGTGCTTCTTGTGGAGCTAATTGGGTTGTGCTTTAATGTGGTCTGAACCACTGGGTGTGTTGATTCTGGGGCTACATTGGAGGAGATCCAGTGCTTGTCAATGGCAGGTGCTTCCTGTCACCAGCCTTGGGCTACCTATTTGGAGCTATAAAGCGATACAGTTTGTGATTGCCTCTCCTGAGCCTGGGTGTGTGGGAGGAGTACAGCTGCATACCAAGGCTGGTTTCTACCAACTCTGAGCCTGGGGTAGGTCAGTAAAAGACACAAGGATCCCCAAGATCCACCCTCACCTGTTAGCTGCCTGTTAGGCTCATTCACTGAAAGAGCCTCTAGTGCAGCCGTGGGCAAACTACGGCCCGTGGGCCGGATCCGGCCAGTTTGAAATGAATAAAACTATTGAAAAAAAAGACCGTACCCTTTTATGTAATGATGTTTACTTTGAATTTATATTAGTTCACACAAACACTCCATCCATGCTTTTGTTCTGGCCCTCCGTCCAGTTTAAGAACCCATTGTGGCCCTCGAGTCAAAAAGTTTGCCCACCCCTGCTCTAGTGGTACTCAAGTTGCATGAGGGAGGATGTTGGTGAGTCACCAGGAAGGTATGAGTGGTCTTCACCAGATTAACACAGATTCAAACTTGGTGTCAGTGCTGGATTTGAGACCAATCAGCAATAGTCTTAGGGCAGTGGTTTTCAACCTTGGCTGCACATTAGAATCACCTGGGAATCTTTTTAAAATCCTGATTTCTGGGCCTCAATCATCAAGATTTTAAAAAGATTCCCAGGTGATTCTAATGTGCAGCCAATGTTGAGAACCACTGTCTTAGGTTACTGCAAGATCAGCTGCTTCCCATCAGGTGCCTGTGAACATTTGCAGTGGAGCGGGTCTTAGGTATTTATCAGGGTGAAGCTAGGTGTGCTCATTAGGCCACACATACCAATATTTGGCCGTGTGAAAGGAGAGCCCTGTACAGAAATGATAGCACCAGTCTGGCACGTAAGAGAAAAATGGCCCCACCTAAGAGCCCCACAACTCAGTTTTTCCTAGAGTCTGCCCTAACCTCCTGGAAAGTCTTCTGCACCAGGGACCAGGCTAGCCACAGCCCACTGACAATATTGCCATATGCAATCTCAGCAAAATGAAGCCATCAGGATTCAGGAGGGTAGAGCTGAAGGTTCTCCCCTGGTGGGGCTAGTGGAGCTCTGGGAGGGTGCAGAGGTGCCACTACTTCTGTGCACGTATGCAGCAGGTCTGGGCTGTGGTGGATGGGGTGCAGCTTCTCTGGCACTTGGGGTGCCTGTGATACAGCTACTCTGGCCCGGGCAGGGGGTGCTAAGATTGGTGTCACTGTTCTAGCATGGTATGGGGAAGAAGGAAAGAAATGTCCTCCACCCCAGAGCCATTCTGTCTTTGATTCTCCCTGAGATCACTCTCAAGATCCCTTCAAGATAACCTGAGGCTCCGGCAGCAAACTCATCTTCAGGGCATGAGCTTAGCTAGGCGAGGACATGGGAAGGTCGGGCTTGTATAGTCCCCTCTTGGTGAATGCAGTTTGGAGGGCAGTACTTGACTCAGGAAAGATGGCATCTGTGGGCATCACAAGAGAAAGACTCAGCACAGGGACCCTCGTGGCTGCCTTTTCAGCTCTCTCCTCAGAGTCATGCAACCCAGTCTGTCCTCACAGGACTCTAGTCCACTCCCACCCAACCTTCTTTAGCTGGAGCGTAGGGTGGGTGTCTGCAAATGAGATTTTGTGCACTGGCCCTTTAATAGGGCACTTGGGTTTGCAGCAGAACCCTATCTCTCCCTGGCACACAAAATCCCTGCTGATTTTCACAGCCAGATGTTATGTGGGCTTCTTTTCCTGGCTCTGTTGTTCTGGGCTGGGACCCTGGCAAGGAGTTGAGATCCCATATCCCTCAGTATTCTCTCCCACAGCATGTGGGTACAGGGCCAGCCCTTTTCACATCTTGGCTCTTCCTACCAGTCTGGATGGGATTGCTTCTGAAAATTCTTGGTTATTAGGCTTCTGTTCAAGTAGTCTTTAGTTGGTTATTTAGATTGATTGCTCTATAATTTAGTTTTAATTCTAGTTTGGGCCTGGGAAGTAAATGTATCCATCTTTTTCCCCCCAAATAGTAATTTCTTAAATAAGTAAAATCCCATTAATTAATATATTTTTGCTTTTAGTGAGAAGAACTTTACTTGTTTTTTTGTTTTGTTTTGTCAGAAATCCTGCTTGCAGAATCTAGGGTGAACAGTATGAAAATTACTAAAAAATTTAAATAAATAATTTTCTCCTTATGAAGCTGTATGAACTGACCAGATTTAGGGGCAGCAAGGGGAAGAAGCGGGCAGGGGGAAGGCCAGCAATTCATTCAGTTGAGATCACCAGAGTTCACAAGTTGGAGTTTTGATCTTTAGTCAGAACATAGGCTCCTTGGTTATCCCCAGGGCCATGGAGCCCTGCCTATCAGTCTGAATTAGGTCTTTGCTGTGTCTGGTGCTAAGATGTACATGAGGACATAGTGTGAACAAGAACATCACCCCTGCTTCTGGGTGTGCTCCGTTGCAGGCAGACACCTCCAAAGGCATGGGGAGCATGGGAAAGGCAGAGATAAGTGGGATATGGAGCTACCTGGAAGGGGGGTTTCCAAGAGGAGGTGATACTCTGCTTGCACTACCGTGGACAGAGGAGTGTTTAAACATAAGAAGAGGAGAGAGAGCATCTCAGGCTGTGAGAATGGCTTAGCCTACCACTATTATCATTGTTGAGTGTGTTTACCATTTCTTTAGCGGAGGGTTTCCAAGAGGAGGTGACACTCCGCTTGCACTACCATGGACAGAGGAGTGTTTAAACATAAGAAGAGAGAGAGCATCTAAGGCTGTGAGAATGGCTTAGCCTACCATTATCATTGTTGAGTGTGTTTACCATTTCTTTTTTTAAAACATTTTTATTGATTTCAGAGAGGGAGAGAGAGACGGAAACATCAAAGATGAGAGAGAATCATTAATTGGCTGCCTACTGCACACTCCCAGCTGGAGATCGAGCTTGCAACCTAGGCATGTGCCTGATCGGGAATTGAACCATGACCTCCTGGTTCATAGGTCAACACTCAACCACTGAACCATACCTGCTGGACAAGTGTTTACCATTTCTTGGTTGCAAAGTAAACAGTGTCTGAATCATGCCAACTTTTATTACTGCTAATAAGGAAGAAATCAGTTCACAGGCAAAACTGGGGATCTTCTGCTTCCATGGTCAAGGCTCAGCCCTGCACCAATAAGCAGGGGGCTGAAGGCTGGGCAGTTCCTCTGGAAATAGCCACTGGGGGTGGCAGGGCCCATGGTGATCTGTATTGTACTTAGTAGGGTACATATTTGGGATTTTTTTAAAAAAAATTGAGGGAGGTAAAATTCACATAACATAAAATTAGTCATTTTCGCCTGCACCAATCAGCAGGGTGCTGAAGGCTGGGCAGGTCCTCTGGAAATAGCCACTGGGCGTGGCAGGGCCCATGGTGATCTGTATTGTGATTAGTAGGGTACATATTTGGGATTTTTTTTTAAAAAAAATTGAGTGAGGTAAAATTCACATAACTTAAAATTAGTCATTTTAGAATAAACAATTCAGTGTCTTTTAGTACATTTACAATGTTGCACAATCACTACCTCTATCTAGTTTCAAAACATTTCCATTGCACCAAAAGTAAAATCCTGTGTCCATTGAGCAATGTCTTCTTGTTTTCG
Source organism: Myotis davidii (assembly GCF_000327345.1). Lineage (NCBI taxonomy): Eukaryota > Metazoa > Chordata > Mammalia > Chiroptera > Vespertilionidae > Myotis > Myotis davidii. Next base: position 37,123 of record NW_006289193.1, read on the forward strand.
GCTCTCCCAAACCTCTGGCTACTACCAGTGTACATACTGGCTTTATGGACTTACCCCTTCTAGAAATTTTATATAAATGTAATCATGTATATGTGGCCTTTTATGTCTGGTTTCTT
>NW_006289193.1:37496-38993 GCF_000327345.1 Myotis davidii
AGTTGTTTTTTTCTTTATAGACACCCTAATGGTTTTGAAGTCATAATTTTTGTGGGATTTTAACTTTGTGCAACACATTGGCTAAGAACCTGTGAGAATATACTAGATAGAGGAGGAGAAGAAAAAGGTGTGGGAATCTGCCTGGTTGGCCCCTGAGCCATGAACTCCAGGTACATGTATCTTCTCTGTAATGTAGATAGTCAGCTTGTAGGGATCTACAGAATGTGACTGATAGGCATGCACTCTGGAAGTTATTTAAACACTTTAGCCTCAGTTGCTCAATTTATAAAATGAGCATGAATAATTATGTTTTTTCTCCCAAAGGAGCCCTGACCAGAAAAGACCCTGACTTGTAAACTGCAGCAGCTTGAGGCCTAGATCTTTAAGTCTGACCCACAGTGACTATGACTATACAGAATATATGACAATGTTCAGCCAGATATCTGACCCTCTGCAGGTTCATCCAGAAATGTTCACCCATGTGAACTCATAAACAGTTCCACTAGTGTCTGAGAGAGGACAAGAGTTATAGAGTAACCCTAAATTGAGTAATGTATTTTCTTTTAGCAAAAAGAGGAGATAAAAGTTCAAGTTTTAGCTGAAAAATAATTAAAATGTTGGGAGTTTGCTGAGTGTGAACTGTTTACCTTTTTCCATTTCATTGATTGTATTTAAATGGCTCTTATTGGCATAGAGTAATGGGTTTTAAAAAACAAAACCCAACAGTATATTGCCTTCAGGAGACTCAACTGAGATACAAAGACAAAGATAGGCTTAAAAAGACGGAGTGAAAGATAATACTCCAAGATAATGGAATCCAGAGAAAAGTAGGTATATCAGTACTTTTATCAGACAAAATATATTTTAAGGCAAAATAGTAATGAGACAAAGATGGACATTTTATAGTGATGAAGGGGACAATTCATCAAAAAGACATAACATTTATCAATATACTAGAGGTCTAGTGAATGAAATTCATGCACTGGGGGAGGAGGGGGTTCCCCTCAGCCAGGCCTGTGCCCTCTCGCAGTCTGGGAACTCTCAGGGATGTCGCCTGCCAGCTTAGGTCTGATGCCGGCAGGCACACATCCCTCTTGCAATCCGGGATCCCTAGCTCCTTAATGCCTGCCTGCTTGCTGCTCCTTACTGCTTGGCTCACTGCTCCTTAGCACTGCTGTGGAGGTGGGAGAGGCTCCTGCCACCGCCTCTGTTATCACCAGTTATGAGCCCAGCTTCTGGCTGAGCAGCACTACCCCGTGCTCACCATGTGAGCCCAGCTTCTGGCTGAGCAGCACTACCCCTGTGGGAACGCACTGACCACCAGGGGTAGCTCCTGCATAGAGCGTCTCCCCCTGGTGGTCAGTGCACATCATAGTGACCGGTCATTTGGGTCATTTTCCACTTAGGCTTTTATATATATAGATTCCCTTATACTTCTATCTGCTGCCTCTATACAAAATGCTGTTCCATCCTCTTCTTCCTCTAATAATTTTATTC
>NW_006289193.1:40535-43315 GCF_000327345.1 Myotis davidii
AACCTCATTCGTCAACAGAGCCAAATATCAACAGTACTTCTTCAAAATAGGCTCGCCCGGGCCGAAAACCGACTTCTGCGCATGGGCCGCGTTGTTTCAATCGCACTGTACGTGCGCGCCCGCATGTGGTATTTTGTGGAAGAGCCACACTCAAGGGACCAAAGAGCTGCATGTGGCTCATGAGCCGCAGTTTCTGACCAGGGGGCTAGGGCAATACAAATATATTCTTAAAAAAGGAAATTACAGAACTTCATCTTTGATTAACAGAGATGCAAAAATCCTAAAGGAGATACTACTAGAAAATAAAATACAATAATAGACTTAAAATATCAATCATCACAATAAAGTGGGATTCATTCCAGGGATACAGGGATGGTTCAACATCTATAAATCAATACATGTGATATACCATATTAACAAAATAAAACATATAAATCAGACTTCCTGTCAAGAAGTAGGTAAATGCTGTGCTCCTCTACCCACAACCATATCAAAATTACAAATTGTAGAATAATCACCCTTGAAAGCCACTTACTAGTAATATTAGCTGAACAGAAGTCCTATAGCTAAGGATATAAAGAAGAAGCCATGTTGAGACTGGTAGGAGGGACAGAGCCATGAAATGGGTTGATCTGACGCCCACTTGGAGCAGTTAAGAATCAGGAGTTATCTCAGCTGTGGAAGTTCCCCGTGGGTGTGAGGCAGGGATCCCAACCTCATATTAGGCTCTGCAGCCTAGAGCACCAGTGCCAGGAAGAGGATTCCCTACTATATCTATCTGTGAAAATCATCAGGGATTCCCTCCAGATGAAATGGAGGGCTGCTGTAGATCCAGGCATCCTCTGAAATCAGTGGGCCCTACCACAGACTCACTCCCTCACAAATACTTGCCCTAAGTTCCAGTGAGGGAACAGCAGCTCAAAAATACCAGTGACATACCGAGAAAATTGAACTGTTTGGTTTCAGGGCAAAGGTTGGAGGGGCAGCTCTCCCTGGGGCAAAGTGCTGGCAGGTATCATTGTTTCCTTGTTGAGTCCACCTCCCACAGAGCTGGCAGACACAGGTGGAGTGCTGGCAGGCTCCATTATTTCTTTTTGAGCCCTCCTCTGACACAGCCGGTAGGCTCAGTCCCAAGCCTGAGTTTCCATCAACCTGGTTAACACTGTTCACTCACCCTAGTGATTCCCCAAGACCTTACCTCACCCAACTCATTCACCAGCCCAGTTTTGAGGCTGTTTCTCATAAACAGCCACCCTTGGGCCATGCTGCAGACTGGCCTAAACAAGCAGCAGCTGGCCTCAGTGTACCCTGTGCCTCTTGCTAAGTGGCCCCAAGCTAACTCTAGTGGCAGAAAAACCTTAGTTTGCAACATAATCTTTTCCAGGAACCTCCAAGCCCAGAATAGGCAACTACAACCTGCAGGTTGTAGGCCCTATCAGGTAGCCCCAGCCCAGGAACAGGCAGTGGCTAGTGTTGGCCTGCACTAGAGCCACTCCCAAGAGACCCCGAAACTTATACTCCTGGTGGACAACTTCAGACCAAACCAGAGCACCACTGCGTGGTCTCCACAAGCAACATACCAAAAGGTTGTATTCAGTAGACTACAGCCTCCCTGAAGGGAATCCCCCTGCATGGAGTCAGCTCTGGGCCAATAGCTCATCTGCTCTAGTTATGCCAGTACTGACAGCCAGTCAGCATGAGGCAATCCTACCAACTGATGTGCCAACAGCAATTAAGTGTCAACTACAACAGGAGGGCACACATAACACAGAAAAGGAACACTCCTGAAGCACCCAGCTCAGGTGATCATGGATACTGTGCCACAAGGCCTTACAAGACATCTACTCCACAAGGCCAAATTGAGGAGACAAAGAAACATGTCCCAAATGAAAGAACAGGACAAAATTCCAGAAAAAAACTACACAAAATGGAGGCATGAAATCTACAGATATATAGTTCAAAACATTGTTTATAAGGATGCTCAATGAACTTAAGGGAAGAATAGATTAACCCAGTAAGAACTCACACAAATTGGTAGAAACCATATAAAGAACCAGACAGAAATAAAGAATAAGAATACAATAACTAAAATAAAGAATACATTAGATGAAATTAAGAGCAGATCAGATGGGCAGAGGATGGAATCAGTAATTAGGAAGACAAGGTAATGGAAAACACCCAATTGGAACACAAAAGAAAAAAGAATTTTAAAAAATGAGGATAATTTAAGGAACCTGTGGGCCAACATTGAGTGCAACAACATTTGTATCATAGGGGTTCCAGAAGGAGAAGAGGAAGATCAAGTAATTGAAAACCTATTTGACCTGCTGAAGGATATAGACATTCAAGTCCAGGATGCAGAGACAGCCCCAAACAAGATGAACCCAAAGAGGACCCCACCAAGACACATCATAATTAAAATGGCAAAAGTTAAAGACAAAGACAGAAACTTAAAGATTGCAAGAGAGACAGTCAATGACATAAAAGGGAGCTCCCATAAGGTTATCATCTGATTTCCCAACAGGAATCTACAGGTGAAAAGGGGAAAGCATGAAGTAGTCAATGTAATGAAAATCAGGGATCTGAAACCAAGACTACTTTATCTAGCAAGGTTATTATTCAAAACTAGAAGCCTGATGCACAAAATTTGTGCAAGGGGCTGAGCCCTTGCAGCCACGATGGTTGCCTTGGCATTTGCAGCCCCAGCTTCATCTGGAAGGTCATTTGGCTGCCTGGTCTAATTATCATATTATGCTTTTATTGTTATAGATAGTGAAATA
>NW_006289193.1:44031-47781 GCF_000327345.1 Myotis davidii
TGTTAAAATATTTTTGTATGGATTCTGGAAAGACAGGAAGAAAGAGGAAGAGAGAAGCATTCACGCGAAAGAGAAATATCAAAGGGCTACCTCCCGCACGCACCACAACCGGAGATTGAGCCCACAACCTGGGCAAGTGTGCTGACCGGGAACCAAGACAGCAGGTTTTCTCTGCACAGGATGATGCTCAGCCAGCTGAGCCACTCCAGCCAGGGCCTGAGAATATTTTGATGGCTTCCAAGTGGGTGGGGTTTTGGTGGTGTGGGTTAAAACAAGTATAGGATTAATAAGTACAAATTGACACTTAGGAAAACAGTCATAGGGAAGTGAAGTACAGCACAGGGAATATAGTCAGTAATCTATACTAATAAAAGCATAATATGCTAATTAGACTGGATGACCTTCTGGACGAAGCCAAGGTAGTGGGGGTTGAGGCAGCCGCGGTGGTGGCAGGACCCCACCAAGTTCCCTGAATTGGCCATTAATAGATATATATATATATTATTGTTTAAAGTGTTACATGTCTCCTGTTTTCCCCAATTAACCCCCCTGGCCACTCCCACCCCGGAGGCAAGCCCCCGCCACCCCAGCTTCCATTGGTCATGCTAATACGTATGCATACAAGTCCTTTGGTTGGCCTCTGAACCCCCCTCCCCGGCCTTCTCCCCGAGGTTGGATGGCCTGCTAATAATGTTTAAATAACTATGTATGATGTCAGATGGGTGATACCAATAGTTATTGGGGTGATCATTTGGTAAGTTACATAAATGTCTAACCACTATGTTGTACAATGAAAACTAATATAATATTTTAGGTTAACTCTAAGAAAACATAAATTAAAATAAAGTCACAAATCATATACTCATCTTAATAGATGCAGAAGAAGTATTTTGACAAGATAAACATTAATGTTTGACAAAAATGCTCAATAAAATGGGTATGGAAGAAAGTACCTCAACATAATAAAGGCCATAGGTGACCGTCCCTCAGCTACCATCATATGCAACAGAGAAAAACTGAAAACTTTTTCTCTAAGATCAGGAACAATACAAGGATGCCCACTGTCACCACTGTTACTCAACATAATATTGGAAGATCTAGCCAGAGAAATCAGGTAAGAAAATAAAATGCATTCAAATTGGGAAGGAAGAAGTGAAAAATTGTCACTATTTATAGATGACATGATTCTACATACAGAACTACCAAAAAATGTTAGAAATAGTTAAGAAATGCAGTAGAGTTTTGGGATATAAAACCAATATATAAAAATCTGTTGCATTTCTATGTACTAACAACAAATTATCAGAAAGAGAAACAAAGAAAACAATCCCACTTACAATACAACAAAAATAATAAAATACCTAAGAATAAACTTTACAAGGACATAAATGATATGTACACTAAAAACTACAAGATGTTGTTGAAAGAAATGGAAGAAGATACAAGAAATGGAAAGATATTCCATGTTCATGGACTGAAAAGAATTAAAATTGTTTGAATGTCCATATTAACTAAAGCAAGCTATATACTTAATGCAATTCCTCTCACAATCCCAGTGGCAAATAGAACAAATGTTCCTAAATTTGTATGGAACCACAAAAGTCCATAAAGAGCCAAAGCAATCCTCCAAAAAAAGAACAAACCTAGAGGTATCATACTCCTTGACTTTAAAATATACTACAAAGCTACAATAATCAAAACAGTATGTTATTGGCAGCAAAATAGACACACAGACCAATGGAACAGAATTGATAGCACAGAAATAAACACACACATATATGGACAACAAATTTTTGACAAGCAAGTCAAGAATATTGAGCAGAGAAAGCAAAGTCTCAGAAATAGATAAAGTTGGGAAAATTAAAAGCCACATGCAAAAGAATAAACCATACAAAAATGAACTCCAAATGGATTAAAGACAAGACCTGAAACAATAAAATACAAAGAAGAAAACATAGGTACTAAACTTATGGACCTTGGTCTCAGAGGGGTTTTTGAAAACTTCACTCCAAAAGCAAGGGAAATAAAAGCAAAAGTAAATGAATAGGGCTACAAAAAAAAAAAAAAAAAGCTACTACACAGCAAAAGAAACCATCAACAAAACAGAAAGGCAACCATCTGAATGGGAGGAGATATTTGTGAGACATACCTACAATAAATGGCTAATATCCAAAACATGTATCTTACACATCTCAACAACAAGAAAACAAACAACTCGATTTAAACAATGGGCAGAGGACTGACTAGATACTTTTCCAAGGAAAGCATACAGGTGATCCAACAGATATATGAAAAGATTTATAAAGATTTCTCAAAAAATTAAGCATTTTTATCATATGATCCAACAATTCCTTTTCTGGGTATGTACCCACAAAATGTGAAAACACTTACTTGTAGAGATGAATGTTCCCCCTCCTAACTGCAATATTATTTCCCAAGCCAAGACATGGAAACAACCTAACTATCCATTAATGGAAAATCAAAAAAGTAAGTAGTGGTACATATATACAATGGGTTACAACTCAGCCATAAGGAAGATGAAGTAATGTTATTTGTGACAATGTGAATGGACCTGGAAGGGTGTATGCTAAGTGAAACAAGTTAGATGGAAAAGGACAAAAACCATAAAGTTTTATTTACATGTGAGACATAAAACAAAAAGCAACAAAATGTCAAAACAGTCCAAGCCAGACTCATAGCGTGGTGGGTAAAAGAGGGGAAAGAGAAAAGTGGGGACAAGGGGAAGAGTGAGGGTAGAGGATTTCAGATATTTGGCAATGGAATGAAACTAGACTTCAGGTGCAAAGTATGAAACAGAGTGCACAGATGTTCAATTACAATCTTGTACACATGAATATTATGCAATGTTTTCAATTTTACCCCCAATAAATTTAATTTGAAAAATAAATAAAGTAAATGGCTCTTTTTAGTAATAGCTGTGTGAGGAGCCACTGGACCCATAAATGTTTAGAGCCTTAACTTCCTGGATTCCTTAGGGCTGGTGCAGTCTGCCCAGCTGACAGCACAGGATCCGCAGCAGGCCCACAACACCCACCTTTCCCCACCCTGGTGGGATCTTAACGCCCCCATTGGTTGAAATCCCTTTCATCCTGCTCCTCGGGTGGGGCAGAATTTGTCTCTAAACAGTTCCCAAAACCCAATGGAACCAAAAAGGAGCAGGGAGAGCTCCTTCTCTTCTCACCAGCACAAGGAATTCATAAAGTTTGATAGGACTTCCAGTCAGGCTCAGAATGAGAGGGAGGAGAGGGAGAGGCTACTTCAGTTCAAATTTGTCAAATATCACAGTAATACTTGTACATCCTAATGCAATATGTGAAAAATAAATAGTGATGCCAAAAAATGAGAAACTAAATATCAAATTTTAAAATAAAGGCTGTCAGTAGGTTAATTTTATTTACACACCAAGATTTTTTTTTTATTTACACACCAAGATTCATTTAGTTCATTACATACCTGCTGCAGAGACCAAGTGTTCTCATTCTGCAACTTACCCTGAAAAGCATCAAAAAATGAAATGAGTTGATGGGTGAGTAGAGGGATGGATAAATAGGTGTTAAACCAAATTAAGAAATTCTAATCATATGCCTGGCCAGTGTGGCTCAGTGGTTGAGCAACGACCTATGTACCAGTAGATTATGGTTTAATTCCTGGTCAGGGCACATACATGGGTTGCAGGCTCGATCCCTAGTACGGGGCTTGTAGGAGGCAGTCAATCAATGATTCTCTCTC
>NW_006289194.1:0-371 GCF_000327345.1 Myotis davidii
CCCACGCAGCCTGCTGTTCAGTCATATGTACGTCCCACACTGACCCCCTGCCGTCATGGTCACCCCAAGCAGCCAGCTGTTCGGTCATATGTATGTCCCTCACTGACCCCCTCCCGGCCAGGTTGCCCCACGCAGCCAGCTGTTAAGTCATATGGTCGTCCATCACTTACCCTCTGCTGGCCTGGTCGCCCCGCACAGCCTGCTGTTCAGTCATTTGATCGTACATCACTGACCCCCCTGCCCGCCTGGTCGCCCCACGCAGCCTGCTGTTCAGTCATATGGTCGTCTCTCACTGACCCCCCTGCAGGCATGGTCGCCCCACGCAGCCTTCTGTTCAGTGATATGTACGTCCCACACTGACCCCCTGCCGG
>NW_006289195.1:0-1267 GCF_000327345.1 Myotis davidii
CAGAGGGCACTGCGTGGGGTACAGGTTACTAAGCAGGCCTGTAAGGGAAGGGGATAGCGTGGGAGAGGTGGCCTGGGTGGGCTTGGGAGGGATATCGGCAGTTGAGTTTAAAAGCCGCAACCTCTCAGGGGCAGAACGGAGGAGGAAGGACAGAAGGAAGGTAGAGCCTACGGCCGCGTGTGTGTACCAACTGGGCAAGCAGGCAGGGGCGGGGGCGGCAGGGGACTTGAGTTTCCGGCTCCCGAAGCAGCTGCGGAGGTGCGTGGACAGACCGACTGCGTGGTGGCCTAACGGGGCACAGTGGTGGGGGAGGCATGCAGGGGCATGGGGTTGTAAAAGGCGGTTTGAGTTTTCCTGCTGCCCTGGGGCGGGCGGAAGAAGGGAGGCGGGATCAGGAGGTAGTGGAGAAGGCGTGGCTGGAGGAGAGTCCAGCAGGGAGGGAGGAGGGGAGAGTGTGGACGGACAGGGGCTTATGCCAGCGGGAGAGCGGGCGGCTTTCGCTAGGGGAATTCAGGGGAGTTCTCCGGTGGAGGGGGACCGCGGGCTCAGCGGTGCGGGGAGCGGCACGGCCCAGGGACAGCCCGGAGGGAGGAGGAAGGACAGGACGAGGAGAGAAGGCAGAAGGAACTGTGGGGGGAAGGACGAGGACACAGAACTGGTGGAGAGAGAGAGGCTGAGAGAGAGAGAGACTTGGGAAAATTCCCCAGTTCGCTGGCAGAAATTACTGAGATCGGTGTGACGGTAAAGTCAGGGTCCCGTTTTCATACTGAGTCCATTCTACATTACAGAAAAAGGACGCAGATCCGGGACAGGCCCCGTGTTTAGCCAGATCGGTGAGCCGGCACCCTAGAGGTGTGCTCAGGTCAGGTTTGGAATTTGGGTTCCCCGTGTTCGATACCCGAGGCCATAGCGGGGCTAAAGGCTGGCGTCCCAGCAGTTTAACCCACGCTACGGACGGACAGACGAAGGGACCGTGGGCGGGATAAAGGTGTCCCTGCTATGCCCCTCCAGGTCCGGAGGAGCCTTTCTGGAAGGGTCCGGAGAGGCAATCTCTGACGTGGCCACGTTTTACAGACAGAGATGCCAGCGGGCGGGTGGCCACCTGGGACCGGCACAGGGGCGGGGCGGGACTCACCGCTGATGCTGCCAAACTGGGAAAAGTTGCTGAGCTGAAGAGATGAGGTCCTGATGGGTCCAGAGCCACGAGGAGGGAGAGGCGGGCACCCAGAGCCGGGGAGGGAAGGCCAAATGGAGGGCTCACGCCACC
>NW_006289195.1:2081-5644 GCF_000327345.1 Myotis davidii
GAGTCTCAATTGCAAACTGAAATCCCGGGCACCCCTCCACCAGCTCCCTCCCCGGCCTCGTGCCACTATCCGCTGGGTGGGCTCCCAGCTCCATCACCAAAGCTTCCGGTTTCCACTGTCTCGCTCAGGCCCCCGCGTGGACTAGCCGGGCCGCAAGTACAAGCTCTCCCGAATATTCCTCCCGGATGTTCTGCCCGGATGTTCCCCCGGCCTCGTCTCGGCTGGGCTCGGTGAAGTTCTGGCCGCTGGATGGCAGTAAGACTCCGTAAATGCCCTACTTCCTTTTCCCCCGCCTTCCGTGTTTAGAAAAAACGCGGCCCTCAGAATCAAAATGAAAATTATCAGCCTGCTAAGTCAGGTCTGTTTTAAGCTTCTGCTTAGCTACCACTTATTTGAACTTTCTTGTTTTGTTCATCACAGGAAAGTCAACATGCCAAGTGTTTAAGTGTTGAGAACTCAGAAAACATAGGTAAGAAGATAAATATCACCCCCCCCGCCCCCACTCCACTACCCAGACAGAAATTGCCCCAAGTAAAAATTATCAGCCTGCTAAGTCAGGTCTGTTTTAAGCTTCTGCTTAGCTACCACTTATTTGAACTTTCTTGTTTTGTTCATCACAGGAAAGTCAACATGCCAAGTGTTTAAGTGTTGAGAACTCAGAAAACATAGGTAAGAAGATAAATATCACCCCCCCCGCCCCCACTCCACTACCCAGACAGAAATTGCCCCAAGTATATATGCCTCTGACCTTCTATCACAGGCAGCATTTTTATGTAGTGTTTCCAAGCAGCATTTGAATGAGCTTCATGTTGCCTGGCCAGGGTGGGTCTGTGGATGAGCTTGGACTTAAGAGGCAGGAAGTCAGGGTTCCTTTGCCAGTCAGGGCACAATTCAGGGTTTCATGTTCCATCTGCAGTGGGAGTCCTGCAGAAGGCAGCCTTTCAGTTATTCTCTTTCATGATTGTGCTTCTCTCTCTCTCTCTCTCTTCCTGTCTGAAATAAATTAAAAGAAGTATATATTTTTCTTTTCTTTCTTTTTTTTTTTTTGAAAAGAAAGAGTTTCATCTTATTTGCATTATCTAGATCATCCTACACAGACTATGTGGATGAAAGCAGGGGTTCTGTGCAGTAACCTCACAGTGTAATATGACTCTAAATTCCTAATGGACAGGTCATGGTGAGTAGTCACTCTACAGGCATATAACTTTTATGGAGAGAAAGGTTTATCTTTGCCTGATGCAAGCCCTCTTCACTGTTTCTGTGCATCTAGGTTAACACACCTTGGAAATAAACCACAACCACCACCCTCAAAAGAGTACACCATCTTGTTAATTATCTTATAAAGCAATCCCAATCTTGCTTTCTCCCAACTCCATGTAATTTTCTCTGAATTTCCTCCTTTATCTCAAATGTATCATAAAAGAAGCTGCAAAACTTACATTTAAGTCTTTTACCTATTTTGAGTTTATTCTTGTGTATAGTCTAAGTTGATGGTTTACTTTTATGTGTCTGTCCAATTTTCCCAACACCACTTATTGAACAGACTGTCTTGACTCCACCTTGCCTCCTTTTTCAAATATTAATTGAGCGTAATAGCTTGGTTCAATTTCTGGGGTCTTTGTTCTGTTCCATTGATCTGTATGCCCGTTCATGTGCCTGGACGAGGATATTTTGATTATGGTGGCTTTGTAGTATAACTTGATATCTGTTATTGTGATTCCTCCAACATATTTCTTCTTTCTCAAGTTTGCTTCTGATATTTGGAGTGGTTTTTTTTTTCCATATAAATTTTTAGAGTATTTGTTCTAGATTTGTGAAATATGCTGTTGGTGTTTTAGTAGGGATTGCATTGAATCTATAGATTGCCTTGGGTAGTATTTACATTTTAATGATGTTGATTCTATGAATACATGAACATGGTATGTTCTTCCACTTGTTTATATCTTTTGCTGTCTCTTTTTTCAATCTCCTCTAGTTTTCTCGAGTAAAAGTCTTTTACCTCCTTGGTTAAGTTTGTTCCTAAGTATCTTAATTTTTTTTTATTGTAATGGTAAATGGGATTGTTTGTTTAGTTTCTTTTTCTGAGAATTTATTATTGGTGTATAAAAAAGCCATGGAGCCCAAGCTGTTTAGGCTTACTGGATAGAGCTTTGGCCTGAGGACTAAAGGGTCCCGGGTTCCATTCTGGTCAAGAGCACATGCTTGGGTTGCTGGCTCAATACCCTGCAGGAGGGGGCCTGCAGGAAGCAGCCAATCAATTACTCTCATCACTGATGTTTCTATCTCTCTATCCCTCTCCCTTCCTCTCTGGAATCAATGAAAATAAATATTTTTTAAAAATCAAGCTAGAGAAAAAAAGATGGCAGCTTGCAGGACAGAGGTAAGGATACGAAGTGAATGAGTGAGGGCATGAAAGGAGAGTGAGTGGATGTGTGGCATGTGTGTGTGAGTGAGGGACAGTTAAATCCCGCAGAAGCAGCAAAGGCTGGTAGACCAGGCTCTCTGGGACAGAAAGAGACTACTACTGCTGCGGGCACTGCCCGGACTGCCAGACTCAGGCACGGAGCCCACGCCATCTTGAAGGGGAGATCGGCCTCTTCTAGGAACTCATCAGCACCACCACCCAGACAGGCCTTGGACACTGCCCAGAAACCGGCATCCACTCCAGCCAAAATCCTGCAACCACACCTGCAGACTCACAGACCCTGGGATCTCCACCTCCAGAGGAGCACCATGCCCGCAGCAGTAAGTGCAACCTCCTCCTCCCCAGCCTCAGACCTCCCACATCGCATTTGCGCTTCTCCAGCCCGCAGGTCTCCTAGTCACACCACTCCATAGACTTTTCTTAGGAGTCACTGTGAGCCTCAACTGGGTGTGATTTTGTACAGACACAGGCGCACTACCCCCCAGTAGAAATTCTGAATTCCCTCTGCCTGAATAACTGCCCACACACACCCAGCTGCGCAACCTCAGCGCCAGGGCCCTTCAGCGCCAGGGCCCCTCAGAGTGCATCAGAGCTCACTGGCCTGCAGATGCACTGCCACAGTTGCTCATTCCCCCTGAGCCCATCTATCCACAGGGAACTTTGGGAAGCCACAGTGAGCCTCTATTGGGTCCGATCTGGACAAATAAGGACGCACTCCCCTGGGGAGTAGAAATTCTGAATTCACCCATCCTGGATACCTGCCCAAAGATGCCTTGATTAAGCATGCCAGGGCCCTTCAGAGTGCTTCAGTGCGCCTGTACTAGCAAACTCACTGCGGGTGCACCATTGGGAATGCATGCCTATCCACCACAGGTGCATCATCTAAAATTGAGTTTCCCCACTCCACAGCTGCAGAACTCTGGACACTACAGTTGCATGCTTTTGCAGTGTGCAGGTCTCCCAAGACCACTACTCCACAGGCAGCCCTGGGGTCCCGCTCTGAGCCTCGCTGGACACACTTAAACAAACAGGAGTGCACTGCTGGGCTGTAGAAACGCTGAATTCCCTCTTCTGGGATACCTGCCCACAAACACTGCAATCCAGTGGCTTCAGTGACAGGGCCCTTCAGAGTGTGTGA
>NW_006289195.1:6502-7752 GCF_000327345.1 Myotis davidii
TTCCAGAAGGGAATGGAATGAAATATACAAAGTGATGCAAACCAAGGGACTGAATCCGAGAATACTATACCCAGCAAGGCTATCATTCAAAATTGAAGGTGGAATCAGGAGCTTCACAGACAAAAACGGGCTAAGAGAGTTTAGTACCACCAAGCCAGCAATGCAAGAAATGCTAAAGGGACTGCTGTAAAAAGAAGAAACAGAAAGACAAGAAGAAACACAAACCATTAAGAATTAAAATGAGCACAAACAAGCACTTTTCAATAATAACATTAAATGTAAATGTATTTAATGACACAGGGTAGCTGAATGGATAAGAAAACATGACCCATATATTTCCTTTCTGCAAGAGACCCACCTCAGAACAAAGGATTCACACAGACTGAGAGTGAAGGGATGGCAAAAAATTATCAGGCAAATGGAAATGGGAAAAAAAAGCTGAGGTTGCGTTACTTATATCTGACAAAATAGCCCTCAAAGTAAAGACCATAACAAAAGATAAGGAAGGCCACTACATAATACTAAGGGAGAAATTCAACAAGAAGATATAACTCTGGTAAACATGTATGCACCCAATACAGGAGCACCCAAATTCATGAAACAACTTCTGGAAGATATCAAGTGAGGGATCGATAGCAATACAGTCATATTAGGGGACTTTAATACCCCAATGACACAACTGAAAAAATCCAATTTAAAAAAACCAGCAAAGAAACAGCAATCCTAAATGACTCACTAGATCAGATGACTTAATTGACATCTTCACAATATTTCACCCCAAAGCTACAGAATATACATTCTTCTCTACAGTGTACATGGGACATTTTCAAAGATAAACCATATATGAGGACACAGGAAAAGTCTCTTAAATTCAAGAGAATAGAAATCATAACAAGCATCTTCTCAGATCACAATGGCATAAAACTAGAAATCAACTACAATGAAAACATTGAAAAAAAATCAAACACTTGGTGGCTAAATAGCATGTTATTAAACAATGACTGGGATTCCAAAGAGATCAAAGAAGAAATACAAAGCATCCTGGAAACAAATGACAATGAAAACAAAACAATCCAAAAATCTATTGGACACAATGAAAGCAGTCCTGAGAGGGAAGTTCATAGCTCTACAGGCCTACCTCAAAAAAACAAGAAAAACTGGTAACAAATGATCTAACCCTAGAACTCAAAGAGTTACAAAGAGAAAAACAAGAAAAACCTACAGTATCCAGAAGGAAGGAAATAATAAAG
>NW_006289195.1:9280-10728 GCF_000327345.1 Myotis davidii
AGAGAATTACAGGCCAATATCCCTGATGAACATAGATGCTAAAATCTTCAACAAAATTCTAGCAAACTTGATCCAGCATTACATTAGAAAGATCATACACCATGACCAAGTGGGATTTATTCCAGGGATGCAAGGCTGGTACAATATCTGTAAATCAATAAATGTGGTACCTCACATAAACAAATTGAGAGATAAAAGTCAAATAATCATATCAATTAATGCAGAAAAGGCATTTGACAAAATTCAACAACCTTTCCTGATAAAAACTCTCAGCAAAGTGGGAAGAGAGGGATAATAACTCAACATAGTAAAAGCCTTATATGGCAAACCTACAGCCAACATAATACTCAATGGGCAAAAACTAAAACCATTTTCCTTAAGAACAAGAACAATACAGGGATGCCCACTTTCACCACTCCTGTTCGACATAGTACTGGAGGTGCTAGCCAAAGCGATCAGGGAAGGAGAAGAAACAAAAGGCATCCAAATTGGAAAAGAAGAAGTAAAATTGTCATTATTTGCAGATGACATGATACTGTACTTAGAAAACCCTAAAGACTCCATCAAAAAATTATTTGACCTAATAAATGAATTCGGCAATGTAGCAGGATACAAAATTAACGCCAAGAAATCTATAGCATTTTTATACGCCAATAGTGAACTTACATAAGGAGAAATTAAAAAGAAAAAACAATCCCATTCACCATTGCACCACAAAAATTAAGATACGTAAGAATACACTTAAATAAGGAGGTAAAAGACCTCTACCCAGAAAACTACAGGACATTGAAAAAAGAGATAGAAGAATACATAAATAGATGGAAGAACATACCGTGTTCATGGACTGGTAGAATCAACATCATCAAAATGTCCATACTACACAAAGCAACTATAGATTCAATGCACTCGCAATTAAAATACCAACAGCATATTTCACAGATCCAGAAAGAACTCTCCAAAAATTCATCTGGGAAAAAAACAAACAAACAACCGAATAGCTGCAGTGATCCTGAGAAAGAAGAACAAAGTAGGTGGGATCTCAACACCTGATATCAAGCTATATTACAAAGCCCCTGTTCTCAAAACTGCCTGGTACTACCACAAGAACAGACATATAGATCAATGGAATAGAATACAGAACCCAGAAATCGACCTGAACCAATATGCTCAAATAATATTTGACAAAGGAGGCAAGAACATACAATGGAGTCAAGACAGTATCTTCAATAAATGGTGTTGGGAAAATTGGACAGATACATGAAAAAAAAGAAACTAGACTACCAACTTACACCATACACAAAAATAAACTCAAAATGGACAAAGGACTTAAATGTAAGACGGGAAACCATAAAAATCCTAGAAGCCATCAGCAACGAAATAGCAGACATTTGTCGTAGCAATATTTTTACTGATACAGCTCCTAGGGCAATGGAAACTAAGGAGCATTT
>NW_006289195.1:11195-12895 GCF_000327345.1 Myotis davidii
CGACCATCAGGTTGAGAACCGCTGCCTTACCGTATCCCTAGGATCACTACTCTGATTTGTTTTAACACCATTCAGAGCTACATGAACCTGCTGAGACAGAAAACTTTGGCACATCTACCCAATGGAATACTATGGTGCTGTAAAAAGGAAGGAACTCCTACCATTTGCAACATCATGGATGGAGCTGGAGAGCATTATGCTAAGTGAAATAAGTCTGTCAGAGAAAGATAAATATCACATGCTCTCACTCATTTGTGGATTATAATGAACAACCTAAACCGATTAACAAAAACAGAAGTAGAGACAGAGAAGCATCGATTAGATGCTCAAAACTCAGAGGGAAGATAGGGGAGGGTGGGGGTGAGGGGGAGAGATCAACCAAAGGACTTGTATGCATGCATATAAGCATAAGCGATGGATGTGGACAACAGGGGGTGAGGGTGAGGGCAGTATTGGGAGGATGCGGGGACATAGGGGGGATAAGTAGATGTTAAGAATATGGAAAATTTCTCTACAACTCTCTGCTTTTCTTTTTTCCCCCTCATCAGAATCACCATTAAAACTCATCACTGCTATATTGGCTTTTCTAGCATGCACCTCAAAACTCTTCCAGTCTCTATCCATTACCCAGTTCCAAAACCACTTTCATATTTTTAGGTATTTGTTACAGCAGCACTTCACTTCTTAGTACCTATTTCTGTGACAGTCAGTTCAGATTGCTGAAACAAAAATACCATAGAATGGGTGTCTTAAACAACCAACATTTATTTCTCACAGTTCTAGAGGCTGGGAAATCTAAGATCAAAGCACCAGCAGATTAGGTATCTGGTGAGGACACTTTTCCTGGTTTGCCTTTGGCTATCTTCTTATATCTTCAAATGGCAGAGACAACAGAAAAAGCAAGCTCTCTAGTATCTACACTAATAAAAGAGAAGCATTCAAATTGGTGTCTTTCTGCTATGCCCACCAGCCAATCGGATGAATATGTAAATTAACCCAACAAAGATGGCTGTTAATTTGCATACTTAGGTGCCCAGTGGTGTGGCCTGGGTTCTGGGAACATCATCGGTACTCAGGTCACTCTGAGGTAGGCCCTGTGTGGACCCTGAGCAAGCCTAGGAAGGGCCTGAGCCAGGGGCCTCCTGGGAAGGGCCGAGCCTGCAATCAGAGCCAAGGGGGCCCCGGCCCAAGCCTAAAGCCTCGGCAAGAGATTTTAGGCCTATACAGGGGTAGAGCTGGTGATTGGAGGAAGCTGGGGGTCCCCTGCCCAGGTCTAAAGCCTGGGCTAGAGGCTTTAGGCATGGGCAGGGGCGGAGCCAGTGATCGGAGGGAGATGGGGTGTCCCTGCCAGGCCTAAAGCTTCAGCCAAAGGCTTTAGGCTTGGGCAGGGGTGGAGCTGGCTATCAGAGGGAGCTGGGGGTCCCCTGCCCAGGCGGGCAGGGGCCGAGCTGGTGATTGGTGTGAACTACAGAGGAAACACCTTTTCTGACCACTCATTGGCTAAGCTCCCTATATGCCACTGGTGATATTCCTAGTAACTTGGGTAATAAGAATCCAAAAAGGTGATCTAGGGTTTTTCACCACACTCCTGGTGAAAAAAACAAAGGTCCGCTGCTGGAGGGTTAAGAAATGTCATATTCTGTCCTAGCCGGTTTGCCTCAGTGGATAATGCCTTGGCCTGCCGAAGGCAGGGAGAGGGT
>NW_006289195.1:13246-15011 GCF_000327345.1 Myotis davidii
TCATGGTAAGGGGACTGGAGTCCATGTTGATGAAAACACCTTGGTGGCTGTGGCTGCAACAGTGTGTGATGGGGCTGTTGCCTTCCCCTGATCAGCCCGGTTGCCTCCAACAAAGGGAGGCCAGACTGTGGCTTAGGCCCGCTCCCCAAGGGGAGCAGGGAGCGGGCCTAAGCCGTCAGTAGGATATCCCCTGAGGGCTCCCAGTATGTGAGAGGAGGCAGGCTGGGCTGAGGGACCTCCCCCACCTCCAGTGCACGAATTTCATGCACTGGGCCCCTAGTATCTTCATATAGGGGGACTATTGCCATTCATGAGAGATCCATCCTTAAGAACTAATTATCTCCCAAATGCCCTACTTCATAATACCATCACATTTAGAGTTAGAATTTCAACATGTGAATGGTGGTGGCACTAAAATTCAGTCAATAACATTAGAAACCCAGTCCCAGAATGAAACACATAGTGAAGTGACTTTTTTTTTTTTAATGCCAATAGACTCTCCTAAGAAATCTCATGTCCACTTCTGATTATGTTTGGTAGGAACTTTCTTTTCTCACGTGGTCTTTAGCTTTCTAATTTTGTTCACCTCTGGGCATTGTGAACAGCAGTGGCAATATGGTCTAATAAAATGGAAACCCTGGCCCAAAGTCCTGGCAGTGTGGCTTACCATCATTCCCCTCTCCTACTCATCCACATTCTCTTTCTCCCTCTCCTGTCACACAGTTTTTACTTCTCTAAAACACATTTCCCTCTTATTAGTCACTGAAGCTGGATGCCACCCATCACATCCTCTCCACCCCTATCTAATTATACACTTTTGACCTCAGGAAGGCAACTCCATTTTGTCTACCATTTATTCACATGGCTTAGCCATGTGGAAGCCCTTGTCACGTCTTTCTTAGACTGCTGGGAGAGCCTACCAAATGACCTGCAAATCAACAGTCTCTTTCCCCCTAATTAATTAGCAAGGTTTTATCATTCCTAGAGTAATCTTTCTAGTATAAAATATAAACTCTATTTTATTCTACTGTCCCAAATATCATTCATTAATTTCAGAAATATTTATTTACTGTTTACTATTAGCCAGGCATTCTTCTAGGCATTAAAAAAAAATCATTGCTTATTCATCTTCTCCTTCAACATAAAACCGAAAAATCCTGATTAAACAGATTGAGACCATAAAGGTCTGATTATTGCTTTCTAGCCCAAAGACATCCCCACAACATATGTTTCAGCTACAGCTAACCCAGAAAAGGTTTTACAAATTCTCAGAATACCCCCTCCAAACTGCACTAATCTACCCCCATTATTACATCATTCAAGATCATGTTTAAATGTTATCACTACTTTGTTTTTTTTAATTAAATCTTTATTGTTCAGATTATTACATTTGTTCCTCTTTTTTCCCCCCATAACTCCCCTCCTCCCAGTTCCCACCCTACCCTCTGCCCTCACTCCCCACCCACTGTCCTCATCCATAGGTGCACGATTTTTGTCCAGTCTCTTTCCGCATCTCCCACACCCCTTTCCCCCCAAGAAATAGTCAGTCCATTCCCTTTCTATGTCCCTGATTCTATTATGATCACCAGATTATTTATTCACTTGGTTCTTAGATTCACTTGTTGATAGATGCATGTTTGTTGTTCATAATTTGTATCTTTACCTTTTTCTTCTTCTTCCTCTTCTTAAAGGATACCTTTCAGCATTTCATATAATACTGGTTTGGTGGTGATGAACTCCTTTAGCTTTTCCTTATCTGTGAAGC
>NW_006289195.1:16669-21036 GCF_000327345.1 Myotis davidii
GCCCGGAGCTGTAGCTCAGACTCTGAAACTCCCTCCCGAATGAAAACACCAACCGCGCCCTCTGCCGCCAGCCCGCTCCGCGCGCACTCCGCACCTGAGTATTTCACTTCTGCACTGTGACTCCTCTGAGTCTGGGTATGATATTCTCTTTACTCCTAGTTGTAGAATTTCCACTCAGCCAGCCCTCCTGTGGTTCTGGATGATGTCTGTTCCGTCTTTTAGGTGTAATTTGAATTGGTTGTTCGAGGCAGCAATCTCCGGCGTTAACTTATGCCGCCATCTTGGTTCTCTCCTTATCACTACTTTGAAGCAATCATAGTTTACCATTTTAAGATTTTTATCCTCCCTCCATCCATCCCACTGTTCTATCATTGAAGTTAACACTTACATTATGGCACATATCACTCACAGGCTCTAGGTATTAAGATCTTCTGTATATGTTTGGGTTCTAATTTCCAATAGATATCCCTTGGAGGACAGCAACAGTGTCCTTTCTACCTGTTCACTCCCTGAAAAGCCAAGGACACTGCCTTGCACAAAATGAAGACTCAAAACATGTTCAGAGTCAAGTGGTTAAAAGTGCAAAAAACATCTGAGAGTCCAGTAGTCTTTCTATGTTGCATATGTTTTCTACATTATATTATGGAATGGGGTTTAAACTAGTATGTGCTTAGAGACAAGGAAAAGAAGAAAACAATATTTATTTTACTTATGGCCCCCTAAATCCTCAGCCTCTTTTGCAAATCTGGTGAGAGAGCCAAAAGTCCATAGGCTGATTGCCAGCACAGATTCAAATCTACTGCTAGATTACCCAAACCAAAATAAAGGTGCCATGATGATTCCTCACTCTGTAAATTTCAAATGAAAAAATGAGGAAGGAACAAAAACACAAAATGGATGAGGGCACTTTATATATTTTACTGATTACATACACGCTCTGAATTTGGTCTCCTTATCTAGCTAGACTTCTGATTTCCCTGATGTTAAGAACAAGAATTCCTCAGTAAGGTATGGACATGAAAACAGACACACAGATTAATAAAATAGAATAGAGAGTGCTGAAGACTTTTTCGCAGCTAGGGTTCAGGAATCTGCAGAAGGGCTGCACATAAATGAATTGAGAGATTAGACAAGAAATATAAATTTGGAAGGCATTTTGGGGGAGCCAGATGGAGGCTCCACTTTCTAGTGAAGTGGGCTCTCTGAATGTCTGGACCCACAGCTTTTTATTTACTGGAAAACACATTGGCCCTTTAGGAATGCAAACAAACATTTCAAACTTAAGGTTTGGTAAACAGGAAAAGATTATCAGGTTAGGAACTCCTAAGGCTTAGGAAGAGTCACACTCAAGGGGCCAAAGAGCCGCATGTGGCTCACGAGCCGCAGTTGGCCGACCACGGGGTTAGGGGAAATGCCTACAGCTGTTCAGCAGCAGGTAATAATATGGAGATCTTCAGCCCTGCTGAAAATGTCCATCAGCCTTCTGATGAACTTCTCGCATTTATTATGACCTGCTGGAATTTGCCACCAGCAAGAGAGCTCAGAAAGAAACACTCACTTATATGCTCAACTAACTTATGACAAAGGAGGTGAAAATATACAATGGAGTAATGACAATCTCTTCAACAAATGGTAGTGAGAAAACTAGACAGATATATGCAAAAAAATTGAAACTGGACTACTTTCTTACACCATTTACAAAAACAAACTCAAAATGGGTTAAAGACTTAAATGTAAAGCCTAAAACCATTAAATTCCTAGAAGAAAACATAAGTAGTAAAACTATTTGACATCAGACTGAGTACTATCTTTTTGGATATATCCCCTCAAGCAAGTGAAACAAAAGCAAAAATAAACATATGGGACTTCATCAAATTGAAAAACTTCTGCATAGTGAATAAAATGATCAATAAAACAAAAAGATAAACTAAATGGGAGAATATAATCACAAGTGATATATCAGGTAAGGGGTTGATACTCAAAATATATTAAAAAAACTCATACAACACAATAATGAAAAATAAGCAATCTAAACTAAAAATGGGCAGAGGACCTGAAAAGACATTTCTTCAAAGAGGACATATAAAAAGATACACAACATCACGAATCATCAGTGAAATGCACATGAAACCACCAAATCACACCAGTCAGAATGGCTATCATCAATAAATCAATAAAAAAGCAAGTGCTGGGGAGGATGTGAAGAAAAGGGAACCCTTGTGCACTATTGGGAATGCAAACTGGTACAGCCACTATGAAAAACAGTATGGAGATTCCTCAAAAACTAAAAATGGGTATACCATACATTGCAGCATTCCACTTCTAGGTATTTATCCATAGAAAACAAAAACACTAATTGAAAAACACTAATTCAAAAACATATATGCATCACTTTGTTCATTGTAGCATTATTTACAGTAGTTAAAATATGTAAATAACTTATGTATCCATTGATAGAAGATGTGAGATACACAATAAAATATTATGCAGCAATAAAAAGAAAGAAATAGTGCCATTAACATGGATGGATATAGAGGGTGTTATGATAAGTGAAATAAGGCAGGCAGAGAAAGACAAATACCATATGATTTCACTTATATGTGGAATATAAAAACAAACAAATGAACAAACAGCAAAACAGACTCATAGAAAGAGGGTTAGGGGGATAGGTAAAAAGGGTGACAGGGAGTATAGTCAATAATATTATGATGTTTTCACAGTGACAGATTATGATAATTAGTGGGGTGATCACATTGTAAGGTATTAAAATGTTGAATCAAAAAAATGTTGAATCGCTATTTTATACACCTGAAATGAATATAAACAATATAATATATACTGTACTTAAATAAGAAACAGTTAAAAAGGAAAAAGTTTTTCCAACCCCAGGAATAGTGTTATAATGTATATGTGGGAAATGCAGTCCTAATGGTAACCATTCCACGGTGGAGAACTATGGCCATCTCCTACTTGGTGGCAGGGGGAGTGGTGAAAATTAAAGGCCACTCTGAAGAGCAGGATGTCTAGCACCTTGAATGATGGACAAAGGAAGCTAGGGCATAATGGTCCCTCAGCATTTTCCACTGCCAGATTGCCATGAAATTTAAAGAGGAACATAACAGCACCTACTTCTCTTTAAAAAAATATTTTTATTGATCAGAGAGGAAGGGAGAGGGAGAGAGAGATAGAAACATCAGTGATGAGAGAGAATCATTGATCACCTGCCTCTTGCAAGCCCCCTACTTGGGACTGAACCTGCAACCTGAGCATGTGCCCTGACTGGGAATCAAATTGTGACATCCTGGTTCATCGGCAGATGCTCTACCACTGAACCCCACCAACCAGGCTGCGCCTACTTCTGTTCATGCTCCTGTTATATAAGACAAAGTATCCAAGAAATTACAAGGTGTATTAGCTTCTGTTAGTGAAGGTTTTTCCTTTGATAGGGGGAGGGGCAGCAAACAATAAATAGGATAAACTGAGAAGAGGCAATTCAAGAAGACTGAAGTATTGTCTCAATAGCTTCTAACCCAGTGTGTTCAGAATCTGAAGTTCAGGACAGACTCAACACATTTGTGTGGTAGTAGGCCAAGTCCATGCAAGTAAGTTTCTCAAGCATAAAAAAGAATGAAGCCACTTATCATTGAATCCATTCTTCATCCAAACTGTTTTTCCGTTAAAGATAGATCACATGGAAAGAGATGGGTGGTTAAAACACAGCATCTTAAATAAAAGCATGCAGATTCTCTAGGCTTTCCAGGAATACCTATCAATTAATGAAGAGTCCTAGATAAAACTTCTAGAAATACGATCAAGTAATATTAGAACTCACCTCTCAAACAGAAAGTTGTAGAGTTGTAGTTAAACACAAGTTATTTTCCTACTCTCTTTTACCCCCACCATCCTTTTTGTGTATGTACCTAACTTCATCCATTCTAAAATATATTATTTTGTTTTACTCTTTTTTCTTTATTGATTAAAGTATTATATATGTGTCTTTATCCTCCCATTGCCCCCCACCCACCCAATAATACCCTCACCCTCACCCACTGTTGTCTGCAACCATTGGTTATACTTACATGCATGCATACAAGTCCTTTGGTTGATCTCTCCCCCTCACCCCCACCTCCCCTACATACCCTCTGAAGATTGAGCATCTGATTGATGATTCTCTGGATCTAGACCTGTTTTTGTTCATCCATTTATGTTGTTCATTATAATCCACAAATGAGTGACAGCATGTGATATTTATCTTTCTCTGACTGGCTTATTTCACTTATAATGCTCTCCAGCTCCATCCATGCTGTTGCAAATGGTAGGAGTTCCTTCCTTTTTACAGCGGCATAGTATTCCATTGCATAGATGTT
>NW_006289195.1:21815-23816 GCF_000327345.1 Myotis davidii
CATTGGCTTTATAATACAGCTTGATATCTGGTATTGAGATCCCACCTACTTTGTTCTTCTTTCTCAGGATTGCTGCAGCTCTTCTGCACCTTTTTTTCTATTCCATATGAATTTTTGAAGAGTTTGTTCTAGGTCTGTGATTCAATGCTATAGATTGCTTGGTATAGTATGGACATTTTAATGATGTTGGTTCTGCCAATCCATGAACACTGTATGTTCTTCCATTTGTTTATGGCTTCCTCTATCTCGTTTTTCACTGTCCTGTAGTTTTCTGATTACAGGTCTTTTTCCTCCTTAGTTAAGTTTATTCAGTGTAATGGTTTTTTGATGGAGTCTTTAGGGTTTTCTATGTACAGTATCATGTCATCTGCGAATAATGACAATTTTACTTCTCCGTTGCCAATTTGAATGCCATTTATTTATTCTTCTTGTCTGATCTCTGTAGCTAGCACTTCCAGTAATGTGTTGAATAGGAGTGGTGAAAGCAGGAATCCCTCTCTTGTTCCTGTTCTTAAGGGAAATGGTTTGAGTTTTTGCCCATTGAGTATGATGTTGGCTGTAGGTTTGTCATATAAGGCTCTTATTATGTTGAAGTATGATCCTTCTATACCCACTTTGCTGAGAGTTTTTTTTTTATCAGAAAAGGGTGTTGGACTTTGTCAAATGCCTTTTCTGTATCAATTGATATGATTATGTGATTTTTGTCTCAGTTTGTTTATGTGATGTATCATGTTTATTGCTTTGCAGATATTTTACTAGCCTTGTATCCCTTGAGTAAATCCCACTTGGTCATGTTATATGATCTTTCTAATGTAATGCTGGATCTAGTTTCCTAGAATTTTGTTGAGGATTTTAGTATCTATGCTTATCTGGGATACTGGCCTGTAACTTTCTTTTTGGTGTCTTTATCTTGTTTTGGGATTAGGGTGATGCTGGCTTATTAAAAAGAGCTTGGAAGGGTAACTTCCTCTTGAATTTTTTGGAATATTCTGAGAAGGACTGGTTTTTGGTTTTGTTTGAATGTTCGGTAAAACTCCCCTGTGAAGATATGTGGTCCAGGGTTTGTGTTTGCTGGAAGCTTTTTGATTACTGTTTCAATTTCATCGGTAGTTATTGGCCTATTCAGGTTTTTTTTTATTCTTCTTGATTGAGTTTCGGAAGCTTGTATTTTTCTAGGAATGTGTCCATTTCGTTGAGGTTGTCCATTTTGTTGCAGTAGAGTTGTGCGCAGCATTTTTTTTTACAATCCTTTGTATATCTGTGGTGTCAGTTGTTACTTCACCTCTTTCATTTCTGATTTTGTTTATTTGGGTCCTCTCTCTTTGTTTTTTGGTGAGCCTTGCTAGAGGTTCATCAATCTTGTTTATCCTTTCAGAGAACTAGCTCTTGGTTTCATTAATCTTTTGTATTGTTTTTTTGGTGTCTATGTCATTTATTTCTGCTCTTGATTATCTCCTTCATTTTGAGTACTGTGCACCTTTCTTGTGGCTCTATTTCTAATTCTTTAAGTTGCAAGGTTAGATAATTTATTACCACTTTTTCTTGTTTTTTGAGGTAGGCCTGTAGAGCTATGATCTTCCCTCTCAGGATTGCTTTCATTGTGTCCCATAGATTTTGGATTGCTGTGTTTTCATTGCCATTTGTTTCCATGATGCTTTTTATTTATTCTTTCATCTCTTTGATAACCCAAACATTTTTTAATAACATGCTAGTTAGCCTCCAACTGTTCGATTTTTTTCATTGTTTTTATTGTAGTTAATATCTATTTTTATGCCCTTGTGATATGAGGAGATGCTTGTTATCACTTCTCTCCTCTTGAATTTGAAGAGACTTTGCCTGTGTCCTAATATGTGGTCTATCTTGGAAAAAGTCCCATGTGAATTGGAGATGAATTTATATTCTGTAGCTTTGGGGTGAAATGTTCTGAAGATGTCAATTAAGTCCATCTGATCTAGTGAGTCATTTAGGATTGCTGTTTATTTGCTGATTTTTTTGTTTAGA
>NW_006289195.1:24037-25567 GCF_000327345.1 Myotis davidii
GTTACCAGAGTTATATTCTCTTGTTAAATTGCTCCCTTTAGTATTATGAAGTGGCCCTCCTTATTTCTTGTTATGGCCTTTACTTTGAGGTCTATTTTGTCAGATATAAGTATTGCAACCCCAGCTTTTTTCTCATTTACATTTGCCTAAAATAAATTTTTTTCCATCCCTTCACTATCAGTCTATGTGAATCCTTTGTTGTGATATGGGTCTCTTGCAGATAGCAAATATATGGGTTTTGGTTTCTTATCCATTCATTTACCCTATGTCTTTTGATTGGAGTGTTTAATCCATTTATGTTTAATGTTATTGATAAGTACTTGTTTGTCATCATTTTTATTCTTAATGTTTATGTTTCTTCTTTCCTTTCTCTTTCTTCTTTTTACAACATTCCCTTTAGCATTTCTTGCATTGCTGGCTTGGTGGTAATAAACTCTCTTAGCCCTTTTTTGCCTGTGAAGCTCCTGATTCCACTTTCAATTTTGAATGATGGCCTTACTGGGTATAGTACTCTTGGATTCATTCCCTTGCTTTGCATCACTTTGTATATTTCATTCCCTTCCCTTCTGTTGAGAAATCAGTTGATACTCGAATGGGAGATTTCTTGTAGGTAACTTTCTGTCTCTCTCTGGCAGCCTTTAAGATTCTTACTTCATTGTTAATGTTTGCCAATTTAATCATGATGTGTTTTGGTGTTGATATTTTTTGGGTTCCTCTTGTTTGGAACTCTATATGCTTCTTGGACTTGCATAGTTTTTTTCTTGCCACTACCAGGGAAGTTTTCTGTCATTATTTCTTTAAACAGGTTTTCTATTCCTTGGCTGTTTCCTCTTCTTTTGGTATCCCTTGTATGTGGATGTGGTTTCGTTTTGTGTTGTCCCAAAGTTCCCATTGGCTCTCCCCTTGCTTTTTAAGTTTTCTTTCCAGTTGCTGCTGTATTTGTGTGTTTTTTCCTACATTGTCTTCTAATTCAGTCCTTAGCCTCTTCTAGTCTACTGTTTAAGCCTTCTATTGTGTTCTTTATTGCAGCTCTGTCATTCTTCATTTCCTCTTGGTTCCTTTTCATGTTGGTGACATTCTCATTCGGCTCCTTATAATTCTCATTTAATTGTGTGTATTTGTCATCCAGGTGTTTGTGCATCCTCATAAACATTACTCTGTATTATTTCTCTGACATGTTACTTGCCTCCATTTCATTTAACTCCCTTTCTGGTGACTTCTCTGTTTCTTTTCTTTGGGGATTGTTTTTTTGTCTCCCCATTTTTTTTCTGTAACTTTTAATTGTTTCTGTGTCCTAGATCCAACTGCTTAGCTACCCAGGTTCTTTTGGGGATGATGCTACTCGTGTGATCTCTCAGGTCTCCTTGGTTTGGTAATCTAGCACAGCTCCCTACTTGAGCTATTTGGGTTCTCTTGATGTAGTTGGATCTTGAATAAGTTTCTTTTTTAATTAAATCTTTATTGTTCAGATTATTACATTTGTTCCTCTTTCATCCCCCCAAAACTCCCCTCCACCCAGTTCCCACCTCA